>NC_081348.1:57131382-57374464 GCF_029784015.1 Lycium ferocissimum | reverse complement strand
TTCAAGAAACGACCTAATTTTTTTTGTACGGATGTCCTTTGACCCCCATAATATACCGTTGGAAAGGTATTTCAAAGGGGATACAACTTTCATTTAGGAAGTTTTCCCAAATTCCTAATTAATAAAGGGGTTATGGTCGGCTGGAAGTAAGACCTTCTACAAACTCACTTGCAAACGTACCTCGTAGAAAGTGGCTTCCAAATTTGCTTTGCCCGAGACATTTCTTATGACTTGATTAGTTTTCAAAACACTTCCTATAACCCTCATATTGGTTCCATTATAGTATCATCTTATGAGACAAACCTTCGCCCGAAGCTACGAGGTGTTACAATCTAGACGAAGTAGCTTTTATATATATAAGTAGACGTGCTAATACATGTAGCCATAGATTAGCGAAGTTAGCTTTATCACTATTTTTGAAGTCTCTTGGTTTGGGAATTTCCTATGTTGGGTTGTCAGAGAGGCTTCTCAATGCTTATACAACTGATTGATGTTTGATCTATACAAATTAGTTTTGGAAAAGGAAAAAAAAAAGACATGTTTGGTGTGACGCCCCGAACCATGGTCTGGACGTAACACGGCACTCGGTGCCTTGCTGCATGTGACCGAGCAAACCACATGGCTTGCTGAATCATCATGAGGCATACATGAGCGGAATATGACATAAACGTGATGAGCCTAAACATGGGATATCATAATTATCAAATAAAATACTTGTTTTAAGAAAACATGAATATGGATTGTCATAGATAATGAGCCAAAGATGGCTATACGACTCTAAACATCTGACATAACATAACTGTCTAGTCTATGAAACCTCTAACATGAGTCTGAACTGCTAAACGTAACTGCTGGGACAAGGCCCCCAGCATACCTTAAATGCATAACTAACATAAAGTAAATAATGACTAAACCCCGAAGAAGATGGGGCTCGCAGCTAATACGCGTGTGGTCACATGGAGTAGATCCGTCGTCACCGTGTATCATTACCGCATCGTGGAAATGCGTGCCCCCGGGGCAATAGAAAGGGGACGTCAGCACATTGAATGTACTGGTATGCAAAGCAACTGAATGAAATAAGCATGGCACATGAAATTACATGATGAGAGCTGGAACTGAAACTGAAACCTGGTCATGAACATGTGTATCTGACATGGACATAAATACATATATAACATGGGTAAAAACATTTTAAAAGTTGGGAGAGCATTAATATAACCGACATATAACCACTACGTTGACACGTGGCGTCGATCTCTGCCCCGGGATGCCGTCCCCCGTACTTCCGGTACAAGACGTAACATGACATGAATGGATCCAAATCCCTCAATGGGGAAGATATGAAGGAATCGTCCTACTGGGCGGAGCGATCTTTATCCTACGTTGGCATACGTAGTTTCAGGTATGAAACCTTCTCGGTAATCTGTGCAACTCCCAAAAACATGAACATGATATCGTTGGCTAAGAAGCCCATGATTTTCGTGAAATAACTTGTAAATAACTTGTAGTCATGATTTTACGAAATAACTTGTAAATATGGTTTCATGAAATAACTTGTAATCATAGTTTCATGAAATAACTTGTACTTAGCATGTATGTATCTTGAATCATGGCATGAAGATAATTATATAATACCATTGCATGAAAACTTGTAGACATGTAGGATATTCATGAAATAAGCATTTTTATTTAAAAACATGCATGCAAGAACCCATGGAATACGAGATATGGGTGTTCATGGATTACGAACAGATTCTCAATAATCATATGGAGTTATTAAGAACACAATGATAGAATAATAGCAATTCATACATAACCTATTCATGGACATGGAACTAGGGTTGTTATGAACATGGTGTAGAAACCCTAGTTTTCATAAAGATTCATACTTTATGGAATAAGAAGCGTGGGGAAGAACAATGATGTTCCCACACATAGATAGCAACCCTAAATACCTTAATCGCTCCAAAATTTGAATTAAAAACTTGAACTTTGAAGAAGAACTCCAAAAGCTAGAATCTTGATCTTTATGTAGGTTTTCTTGAAAATCCTAGGTTAGGAATGATGAATTCTTGATTAGTAATCATGGGTACATGTTAGAATTAACTTGGAATGACTCAGAATGGCTTACCTCAGAGTATCTTGAGTTTGGGAGAGAAGAATTTCGTCCTTAGGGTTTGGGAGAATGAAAAATGAGAACAAAATAAGAACATACCCATTTTAAACAAGTTTTCTGCCAAAAATGGGCAATGTACGTCCTAGGATGTACGGCCCATACTTGAAAGTAGGTCCAACACTCCTTGGGCGTACATTGGGTGAAATTTTCAGTGAAGATTCAGCTCTGTCACCCTTCAGTAAAATGGCCATAACTCTTTGTACGAATGACCGTTTGACCTTAATAATATACCGTTGGAAAGGTCTTTCAAAGATCTACAATTTTCAAGTAGGAAGTTTTCCCAAATTACTAACGCAAGTACCCGAAAACTGGCCATAAGTACAGACTGTCTTAGACTTAAACGAATTTAGAAGGCCTTAAGAACTTCACTTTTTGGTTTGACTTCAAAACGACTGTTTATCACCCGAGTTCATCCCTAATGGATTCTTATAGCTAAAATATCACCTTTATACTAGATTCATACATTCACACCTAATTCGGATTTACGGGATGTTACATTTGGGCCATAATTTCGGGGTCAACTCAACTACTTAATTTTGACGGAATTTAATTCATTCAATTTAAATTATTAAATGATTTGTCTGGTTATCCCAGCTAGATATTGGATTTCAAATAAGTGATTGTGCATGTGATTGCACTCTACCTGTCTGCGTGATTTAATATTCAACTAAGGATATTAGGTAACAACCTAATTGACGTTTGTTATATCCCCAATTAACTTCTTTGGTTTTGGTTTTGGTTTAACTTTTGGTGGGGTTTGGATTTTGGAAGGGGGAGGGGGAGGAGATAGGTATATCTTTTTAGGGTAAAATGGTCAATTTTTTCCTTGAATTATTTAAATAAAATTATAATTTAGTCATCCGTTTCAATTTTGGCATAAAAACGCTTTGCAGTTTGTTAATTAACTCAAATTGTCCTCCCTACTAACAGTTTCCTCAATTCGGATGGAAAATGACCAATTCAGCTCTGAACTATTTGAAATTAGACAAGTTTTACCCAGTTTTTTAAAAGGCAATTCTGGGACTCGCCCCGAGGCACGGCACAGGCAAAATGCCTCGGGGCTTACGTGTGGGGCTTAGTTCTGTGAGGCTTACGCTCTAAGCGCCCAACTGTACGCTCTAAACACGCCTAATGGCCGACGCTCGGGGCTCACGTAAGAGTTCTTACACAAATTATGTGTCAAATTCCCCAGTTAACATTATTGAACTTCATAATTCTTTATTAAATGAGTGATGCTTAATAGTTTGCTTCATCTATGGAAATAAGACGATTGAGAATAACTCAAATAACGAACCGTCGTATTGCATATTTACTATTTGAGAATACTGTCAGGGTGAACATCACTTAACATTTCTTTTAAAAATATATAGCCGAATTTTACATCTTCACTTGTCATTAGTTTTCACGTTTTTGTCATGTGTCTCAAAATTATCATAGTTTATTATTTTGTTATTTAAAAGTAATTTTATTTTTATTCATGAAGGAGTGATGTTTTAATTATAATTTGATAAAGCTTATTGATTATTTTCTTTTAGGGAGGTAAATTGCATAGTATATATGATAATAGTATGCTTTACAAATTGTGATTCTTTTATTGTTTGAAAGTTAAGGGGTTAAAAATGGTTTGTATCTCATAATAACTTTCAAATCATTGCAATTATTTATACTTGTAAAATCATGTTAGAGGTTTTGCTTTCTATGAGTTTCTTAATTTTTTAAAGCTATTTATATATATTTTATAATTTTTGTGTCATTATAGTATTTTACTATATTATAAATTAAAATTTTAAAGATTCATGGGGCTTACACCTCGCCCCTTACTAAGTAAAACGCCCCGTCTCACACCCCACCTTTTAAAACACTGGTTTTACCTCTATTTCGTACCGTTCAGATATATATAAAAAAAATTACTTTAAATGTGACAAAATTTAAGATAAGCTAGTATTCACAGGATAAACGTTTCTTCGAGGGTGGGGAGGGGTTGAGGAGGGGGTGAGGGGTAATGAAAAATAGATAGGAACAGGCTAGGGAAAAAGGATACTGGCTGAATTATATTGTATACTGGCTGAATTAAATTGTAGAGAACAACTGATGAAAATTACTCCTATCTCCTTTCGAATACTTTATCAGTAAAATTGGTCATTTTTCATTTAAGTTGGAACAACAGCTAGTAGAAAGGATATTCTTAAGTTATTTGGCTAAAGACAAAGCATTTTGTGCCAAAATAAAACGGATAACAAATTATCCTATTTTTAATAATGCTGAAGCAAAATTAGTCATTTTCCTTGTTTCTCTTTTTATAGATAATTCATGCATGCAAGCATGTTCTATTTCTACTCATAATTATTGAAGGGGTCAATGTTATCCTGCAAATATCATTTTCCGAAAGAAGGAAAATATGATATTCGAGATCTTCAAAGGTTATAAATATCTTCACCGAGTCGTGAGTCGTGACAGTACATATTTTTAAAGGTGTGTCGTCAATCGTCATTAGTCGTTTGTGTATATTTCGATTATTTTATTAAATACTTATTATCTTTTATCAATATAAATACTTAATAATATTGTCCACCAATATTTGAATAAACGGAAAGAAATCAACTATTAATATTTTTTATCTCTGCTAAAATTAATTTCTTGATTATAAAACTAGTATCAATTTCATTGATCGCTAAATCATAGTATCAATTTCATTGACCACTAAATCATACTTTTAGATAATTGAAAAAAATTAAAAAAATAAAAACTGAAAACCTTTCATATTTATAACTATGAAACCGGTACTGTGTAAAATCGTACCTCTTTTAGATGCTAAAAATACAATTTAAGCGATTCATCTCGATTAACTAAGTTTTTCTTACTTTTTGTTTTACTTACGTCGTGGTCACTGCTCACTTGCCATTTTCTATCGTTAAGTTAATTAATCAACATGCACATGGTTGGAAAAAATCTTCATTTGTCATAAGTTTTCTAAGCCAACTATGGTTCGCACTGTGCAATTTTGTCTCGTTCTTTTCTTAAATGCATAGATAATTTCCCAGAATATAATAATCACTATGACTGGACAGTTTTATAGCCTGTTTGGCCAAGCTTATTTTCTCCAAAAGTACTTTATTTTTTCAATAAGTGCTTATTTTAAAAAAAGCAAGGTGTTTGGCTAAATTTTGGGGAGTCGTCATTTTCAAAAATTTGTAGTAAAAATATTTTTTTGAAAAACACTTTTATTAAAATACTTATTATCTTTAAAAGTTATACCAAATAATAATTGTTGCTCAAAAGTACTTTTTAAATTAATTGACCAAACAAGAAATCAACCAAAAATTACTTTTTTGAATAGCATTTTTGAAAAAAAGTTTTCGAAATAAGTTAATTTTAAAAGCTTGGCCAAACAGGCTATTAAGCTTTTTTTTTTTTTGGGGGGTTGGGGGTGGTGTTGACAATCATCATATTGATTACAACCTTAATAGTAACTGGACAAAGAGCAAACGTTGAAATACTGTGTTATAAAATGCATGAATTATGCAGGGCGGCTTTATCCCAAGCCATTAATGAAATGACTTTAGGTCCCAAAAATTGAGGCTTCAATAGTTGTCATTAATTAAAGTTTAACTTTACAGTTTATTAACGATAGCATGCATAAGTGAATAAGTTTGAAGTCAAGTGGCGTTTCATATAAATAATCTCTTGATATTTCTTTTTCTCTGTTGGCTGAAATCAAGTGACCAAGTCAATAAATTAAGAAGTTAATTGAGTATAGTAATTAACTACTTTACATTTTAAGGAAACTATAAGGATAAACTTCAAATAAAATATAAGAGTATAAGGATTCTATTAACTAAGTTTATGACCTCTTTCTTAGGTTACTTGTTCTAATGACCCGCCCTAGTACTATGTTCATTTCATTTATTTTGTCCTTATCTAGTTATTCATTAAATCTATAAGTACATTTTATAGCATGCACAAGAGAATTGGCTTCATTGCGGATTCTCGGACAAGTTCCACTCTTGTTGTAATTAAAGAATATGCCAAACCATTGAGTACTTGAACTCGTTATAGGATCTAATCGTAATAACGAAGTTAAAATAAACCTATCTTATTCTTATATGTTTAAGTTAAGCGGGAAAAAAACTTATACAGTGGATCATCCCTAGAATCTTTTGACCATCTTTGGTCTTGCTTGTATCATTTTTAAGAATCACAAAAGCTATTATGCAACGATCTAGAAGTCGAATGCTTCTATAGGAACTATGCAACTGTAACACGGCTTAGCTTGCTGGCAAGCAATTTGATTAATTCGAAGTCTTTATCCGGATTTTTAAGCAACGGTGAAGATTCAAACGCAAATCTTTTTGTTGAAAATATTGACTTTTTTGTATGTGTAAAGTTTGCAAAAAGTTCAACAAAGTTTTGTTATACACACCGTAGGATTCTTAACACCATCAAGTCAACTCACCATCAGGTCATTTTAAATTATTGAAGTCAAGTGGTGTCTTGTTTACAAAAATTACAATACTCACATATTTCGAGAGTACACTTTTCTCTGAGTAATTTGCTGAAAAGTTGTAATTTGAGAGTTTTAGCCTCCGCAATTGCTTAAATTAAAACCCTTTAAGTTATCCACTTTTTTGCAGTGGTACTAAAAGTCTAACTTGTTCAGGTCACAATTATTTGTGAATACAGAATTTTGATGCAAATAATACTATACAAATCTTTGAATATAATACTAAATATATTCACAAAGTGCAGATTGATAGAGTATAACGCGTCAAACTATTTTAGCAATTGCAATTAAGTCGAGTAGTATAATACTAAATCAAATAAAATGACCTCTTCAAAATTTATATTCACACACACACATATAAATATGCACACAAAATGTTGGTTCTAATCCGAAGGAAAAACATGAACGTGCAGTTCTGTCCACTTAAGTTCTTCGCCAGAAAAGAAGAGAATATTTCTTTTCTGACATTTGGGAGAAAATATGTTTTGTTGTTTCTGGGTGGAGAGAAGTATAATAAGTTTCTTCCAATGAAACTGTCTTACAATCCTGAAGGGATACAACCTTTCAAGTTAAAGTTCTAGCAATTGTGTGTCTTCTCTTTTATCTATTACAGTAATAATATATAACACATTATATTTTATATCTTCCCACTCCAAAGTGATTCAGAAGAGTTTTCATATATAAAATGCCAGTTTTGCAAGTATCAAATTATTAGGTCTGAAACAAATATAACTCCAAATTGCATTTAAGTCTTTTCGTTGAAAATATTGACTTTTAATTAAAGTATTTGTAATTGTAGGCCTTGCTAAAAAGCCACTAGAACATTTAACTAAGACTTTTATTATGTATACATTACCGATAACATTGGATTCTTAACACCATCAAGTCAAAAGAATCACCATCACATTTTAAATTATTGTAGCACGTATATACCAAAAGGGGTATATACATGAATTACGTTATACCCACATATTTTTTTTCGAACATCGGACCAAAACAAAATAAAAAAAAAAAATTAATGGTATAACATGGACTGATCCACGTTATACAAATAATTTTGTATAACGTGGATCAGTCCACGTTTTATAATATATATGTTGTAAAACGTGGACTGATCCACGTTATACAAAATTATTTGTATAACGTGGATCAGTCCACGTTATACAATATATATAAATATATTGTAAATCGAAAAGTTGAAACATGTTACAGGTCAAAAATATTCTTTTCTTGCTTCACTAGTAACACTATTTTTATCCACTTAAAATTTGTACAATACTCTTTGAATGAAACAAAGTAACATATTGAAGAAACGAGTATAACGTGTCAAACTATCCCGAGCAATTAGAAGAACAATTAAGTCGAAAGTGCTATAACAATAAATTAGAACCTAATGATTTTTGTTTTTTCCCACAATTTATATTTTTTTCACACACACACACAGGTTTAGCTAAGATGATGCCACAAAAGATTGGTTCTGAATCGAAGGAAAAACATGAACGTGCAGTTCAATTCAAAATACCGTTCTTCGCCAGAAAACAACATTAGTAAGATTATGAGTTATCTCATAATATAGTCTGACATTTGAAAAATAAAAGCATTCACAAGTTTTCAAGATCTAAAAGTCTCTTAACATACTTGCCGAGATCTATAAGAAGTTTCTTCCGAATGAAACTGGTTGGCGACAAGGATGCCGGGTTCATTCTCCTTTCAAGTTAAAGTTCTAGCAATTGTGTGCACACCTATAATAGGACATTAAAAGAATTCCACATATTTAATCAATTATTTTATCGAAAGTATCTTAACAATTAATACAAATAAGGATGCGGATTTAGGTTTTCATTTAAAAGTCTTCAAGTTTAGTGACGCAACTCACTCAAAATTCCTTCACTTTAGGTCTGATAAATATTATTTCGGATAACTCCCCAAATTACAATATATATATATATATATTTAAAACGTGGAGCGATCCACGTTATACAAATAATTTTGTATTGGATCCCCGTTTTACAAAAATGAATTAAACGTGGGCCGTCTATATTGGATCGGTCTAGCTAAAAAGCCATTAGTTTTGAAACAATTCGAAAAAAAAATTGATAACGTTTAGCATATATAGTGGAAATACATTTTGGTTTATTTTGTGTATTTTTGTGCTTTAGGCTCATCAATTGTATCCTATCCACGACTTTATGTGTGACGCCATTGACGAAGGGCAACGTTGATGAGGTTGTATTAAATTTAAGGTGATGAAGAACTGTCAAACTTTTAGAGTGGTAAACTTTTTCAAAAAAAAAAAAAAAAAAAAAAAAAAAGAAGAAGAAGAAGGTGCATATAATATTTTAGACAAATCGTACATCGGAAAAAGAATAAAAGTAAAGTCATATGTACGATATAGTAAAGCACAAATTTACATTTTTATACATGCTTTTGAGTTCGATGATGATGTAGCTTAAGAGATAAGTTTGTGAAGTCTTTTGGGCTAGTGCCGTGTGCTTGGATTGTGATAGAGCTAAACAGAAAGTCTTCGACACACAACCATCTATTGATTAATGTTAGGTATATATGTCTATCGATATTATAATAACACAGTGCATTCAGATTATTTAAGCTACTTATGTCATTCTCAGCATAGCTTCTTGGGTGTGTAAGCTTATTAGTATAAAAATTTAAAAAGAAAATTTCCGCTTAGTGTACCTTCTTGGACATTGTATAAGTCAATTATAAGTTATAGACTGGTCCAACTATTTACTAAATCAAGTAAATCTATATAGAAAAACTGCTGGCAAGTGCCAACTTCCTCTTTTCTTGCCCAATAAGCATTAAAATAAGTTCTGGGTCAAAGAATTTAAATTTGACCAATACGTACTAGACAAAATTTGGGAAAAGAAAATAATTGATTGTGTCTGAAGTAAGAGTGAAAGAAACAAGCAGAAAATTCTTAATAAATTGTTCCTGCATTTGATTATGGAACATTTTGATTCAAGCAATGAAGGAGCTATTATATTTGATTTCGCACCCATGAAAATCTTGCAAATGTTTCAAAAACGCGTTTGCTGGTTCAATTCCCTTTTTCTCCAAAAGCAATTTATAATTAATGATAACTGGAAAAGATCACGTACCATATAGTGTTGATACCTTTCTTTTTAACTTTAACTTTTCAAACTAATTCATAATTAATGATAACTGGTAAAGATCACGTACCATAAAGTGTTGATACCTTTCTTTTTAACTTTAACTTTTCAAACTAATTCATAATTAATGATAACTGGTAAAGATCACGTACCATAAAGTGTTGATACCTTTCTTTTTAACTTTAACTTTTCAAACTAATTCCCCAGAAAAAGGATAGATTATAAAAGTTTTGAATCCACATAAATTATACTCACTCCGTTTCAGTTTATGTGTTCATTTAGCTGACACGACATTTAAGAAAGAGTGAAAACTTTTAGACTTGTAGTTAAAAATAAATGCTTGAATATTTGTGTGGCTATAAATCATTTCATAAAGTGAATTTGTTTCCAAATTAGGAAAGATGTTATTCATTTTGGACAGGGTAATTAAGAGAAATAGATTCACATAAATTGAAACAGTGGGAGTAGTAAAAATTTTGGATCAAGTTTTGGGGAATTACTACAGTCTACAAGGGATAAAATACATTAAGATGATGACTTTGAGCCAGGCTACGCCATTTTAATACAGAGTACTCCGAGTCCGCAACTTAAATGATCCCAAAAGTGGGATTTGAGTCCAAAATAACCCCACAAAAAAAATATAAATGATCCCAAAAGTGGGATTTGAGTCCAAAATAACCCACAAAAAAAAAAAAAAATATATATATATATATATATATATATATATATATATATATATAAGTGCCTTTTGCATACAAATTTTATTCGCGGTAAGCGATGCAGTAACGGTCGCGTTAAGTGCGTTATCGGAGCAAAATTTACAAAGCGCAATAATGGTTTAATAAAACGGCGCACCGTCTTCCCCACCCAATTGGTCCCCCATTTTTCGCCATTCACAATCATTTTTCGAGGTCCCACGCTCCAAAAGTGTCATTTTTGTGTTATTTTTTAACCTGAAAGTCAATATTTCTCGGTATATTCAAGTCAAGGATCAAGTTTCGAAGCTTGAATTTCGGAATAAAGCGCCGTAAAACTCGAGTTCAAAAACTCAAAAACAACCTTTAATCTAGGTATTTTGCTATGAATTTTGCAATTACATTGTTAAATATATTATTATCCTAAGCATGATTAATGTTTAATAGTGGTGGGTTTCGAAAAAAAGAAAAAATTACGCACTATTTATGTGCGCAATAGGGGCAATAATCCACCCCCTCCCCCCCTATAGATGTTAATTGTTTGATTATAGGAAAATATACTACTCTCCTAATAATATCTTTATTTGTTAATTATCTAATTGTTAATTTATTTATTTGTAAAATTGTTTAATCCATGTTAATTATTAATGTGCTAATTAGTTACCTAATTGTATGCGTTAATCTACTTTTATTTTCTAATTAGTTATCTAATTTTATGTGTTAATGTGCTTATTAATTAGAAATAGTTAATCTTTAGTTTAGGATTGAACTTCCTTAGTTTAAGATTAAACATCATCAGTTAGGATTAAAATATAATTAATATAATATTAGTTAGTTGATTGTAGTTAGTATAATAATTAATTAGAAATAGTTAATCCTTAGTTTAGGATTAAAAATATCATTAATATAATATTAGTTAGTTAATTGTAGTTAGTATAATAATTAATTAACAATTATTAAGTAGAAATAGTTAATCCTTAGTTTAGGATTGAACATCCTTAGTTTTGGATTAAAAAAATAATTAATATAATATTAGTTAGTTAATTGTAGTTTGTATAACAATTGTTAATTAGAAATAGTTAATCCTTAGTTTAGGATTGAACGTCCTTAGTTTAGGATTAAAAATATCATTTATATAATATTAGTTAATTAATTGTAGTTAGTATAATAATTAATTAACAATTATTAATTCACAAATTTAGATAGTTAATATAATTTCCCATTAAAGGATTAGTTAGTTAGTATATTTTTTCAATAAAGGATTAAATAATTAATATTACATGTTAATGATTAATTAAAAATTATTAATACAGATACGACACCTCCATAGATCCCAACCTTCATCCGGGGCCCTTCGATCCATCAGTACTTTATCTGCAGGCTACTCATAGGTCCCAACTATTATGGGATGAGTTCATAGATTCCAGTACGTTGTTCCGTCCCCGTAAGGTGGAACATGTGTGGGATCTTTTAGGAGCTCGGCCCCCACATCCTCGCGTCTTAGATATACTTTATCTGGGCGGTATCTACCATTGCGTCGTTGCTAGTCGGGTACAACATGATAGGGCTCTTGTGACGGCCATGGTTGAGCGATGGCGACCGGAGACCCACACATTTCATCTCGACATATTCGAAATAAAGTAATGCCTTGACTAAATAATAAAACGCTTAAATCAAAACCTTATAAATAAAACACTTAAACCAAACGATAATAAGTTTCCAAACAAAACTTACTTCGGGACACTTTACAACTCCTAAAATGACGATCCAAACGTTGAAGTATACTTGATGTATTGAGCTTACATTATTATTCACAGAAAAAGATATCAGGTTCTATATAAAATATTGATATTCCGGAGTTTTGAGACATGACTAATCTTTGGTCAAAATATAAAAAAAACGTGAATTTCAAAACTTTAAAATTATGCGAAGTGTGGGGAAAATAAAACTAACCCCTATTGCATACAAAATTAATGCGCAATAGGACTTAACTATAGCCGTCACAGTTAACTGCTATTGCGCACTAATTTTGTGAGCAAAAGGCACTTTTGTAACTTTTTTTTTTTTGTGGGTTATTTTGGAGCTGGGTCATTTAAGTTGCGGACTCAGAGTACTCCAAGCAAATGACTCCAAACACTAGGGTACAAGTTTTGGAGTTATAGTTTCCTTGTCTTATCTGTCATGTTTTTTTTCTTCATCGGTATTCAATAGCACATTGGTGACCAAATTAATGCAATTTGCGTCGTGTAATAAGACAATTGAAGGGGAAGTGCTCCTTATCAAGATTTTTTCATTTTCAAGGTCGAACCCAAGACCTCTGGTTAAGAGTGAAGGAATCATATTCATTTCTTCTTTTTTGCTTTTTTTTTTCTTTTTTGGTTTTCTCACCCGATATTGTATGATACCCGATTGTGGCCCCACTAATCTGAATTTGCACCGTATAAGGCTATTAAAGGAGAAAGCACCCCTAACCAGGATTTTATCATTTCCAACTCAAATCCAAGATCTTTAGTTAAAGGGAGGAGGAATCTATCCATCCCCCACAATTCTTGACCATAGATATTATTCATCACACCACGACATTCGGTGATTATCAGTCATGGTTGATCAAGTAATTACTTGGAAGAGTTTTATTAGTGCTCTTTTGATTTGTTTGTTAGAAAAGTTGGGGAAATCTTTTACATTGTGAGCCTCCCAATTTTGGCCCTTTTCTCCCATAGTTTTCAAGTGAAACTTTAAACTCAAACAAGGATTCTCCAGGTTTTGTGGTTTATAAAGATACGAGCACAAAACCACAAAACCTGGAGAAATTCTTGTTTGAGCTTTAAGTTTCCTTGAAAACTGGGAGAACAAATGTATGCTGGTATCTTTGTTTTCTTTTTCTGGAACACGGCCCCTTATCCCCCTACTTTGATTTCTTTATTCTGGAGAACAAATGACATTCAACGTGATCAGGCAAGACAAAAAGCAGGCGCATTTGTCGTTGGCTAGGTATACATTAGTGTTTGTAAGTTAGCGCAGATAAGAAGCAAATCTAAGCTGTTAATGAAGTCTACAAACTTCAACATCTTCCAAAATTTTACTAGGATCCACGCCCTCAAATCTCAGTAGCTTTGGCATTGCGGGAATAAACTTAAGTTTCTGTGGCGTAGACAAACAACGCTGGCAAGAAGTCCTATTAAAACCAAGATTGACAGCCATCCGCACTAGAATAAATAGAGTTCTCCAATCTATGAAGAAAATAGCTCTTAAAGGAGCCGGAAAACATCTACAATTCTTGAATCCGCTGACTATGATCATTTTCATCCATCCAAGTATGCTTCCCCTGCCCTTTTCCGCAGAAACATCAATATAAATAGTTAGATTTTTATAACTAACCATATAAATGAGCTAGAGAGACCACAAGGAAACAATAAAATGAAACTCAATACCAACACAGTAGGGTCGGGTTCACAGCAGAAATGCATTTTCCCAAGTAAATTCAATTGCATTTTGTGCAATCCAGCAAGTCACTGTTATCGTGGACTATGAACTTGGATACTATAAGTAATTAACGAAAAATATATATTAATACTAACTTGATTTTGATACCCAGTCGTATGGAAAAACGACGGTTTGATACATAGTATATATGATCCGAAAGGCTACGGAACCTTAGTACCAAATGCCCAGCCCAAGTGACAAGCCTGATGGTTGGAAATCCTTAAGAGTCTAACAAAGGTCATGCAAATGTCTCTAAACTTGATTATTGATTAGAGTAACATAAATTTTCGGGAAAAGATAATCCAGAATAACTAAGAAAAAGTTCAGAGGGCCACTCGGCCAATAACCTTTAAAAGAGGCTCGAGAGTGTTCGATTTAAATCAACATAAGTAGGCACAAACATGAGCAGGTATTACAGCTTAAGTGTCGTTCTCAATGGTGACAAAGGCTGAATATGGCTATAACATGTTCATAAAAGCTAATTTAATTGTCCTCCTAAACAATCTCTTTGGCTTAACGATCGCTGATAAATTATTCTCATCTACCAGTAGCAAGGGCCTCTACCTTTGGAAATGCACAATGAAGCACTCAAAAATGATTTCACCAGCGGATTGTCCAGTAATTAAATGCCAAAATTCCTGAGGCTCAAAGGTAAAATAGAGATCTCATCACCAACTTCTTTTTTTCTTCTTTGAAGTCAAAATTTGAGGGTACAAGAAGCAACAATCTGATAGTCATATATGATACATCACGCCATAATCCTGCATAGCTCCAAACTTTGAATTAGAAGTTTCACCTCTGAGATCAGTAGCTGTGTTTCCCATAGTTGTTCCATAGAAATTGGCTGCATCCAACAACAAAGGTTCCGTAAAAGCAGCCAGCTTGACTTTTCCTCAGGACAAGGTCTGAAACAAGATTTCTGTACTTGACAAGAACATCCAACAGAACATCACATTTCTGCCATTTAACTTGTTCCATTGAGGAATAAACCACTTCAGAACAGATATCCTTATCATTCTTCCATATCACTAATGGTCTTGGAATTCCTCAAGCTCTCACAACCTGGACAATTGTGCAAGCTCTCATGTATATAAATATCACAATCAAGGCAGAAGTGTTGTTTGCAGTTTGGACAAGCAACCTGTGGACCTAGCAAATTTCCTGCATCAGATCAAATAAAGAGAAAAGTGGAGCAAGCAAAAAGTGAGAAACCTGACGAATGAAGAGAAAAGTGGAACAAGCAAAAATTGAGAATCCTATACATTAAGTTTGCATTAAGCTAAACACATGGAGATCCCCTTAAGACTTAATGTTGCCATGACTTTTCACTTAACACACCTCAATTGAGGTTGTTATTTTTCAGACAACCTAACATATATCCAAAATATGCATATTAACACCTCACAGTAATGTGGCACAATGAGTGATTTTCACAGAGTTGAGCGCATGAATTGAAATGTAATTTTTATTTTATTTCTTTCTTCTTCTTTCTCCTATTGAACTCCTCTTTGCTGCTACCACCACCTCTCCACCATCAGTTTGGACAGACTACCGATCACTGGAAACCACTGTAGCCTTTGTCTCTCCCTCCTAAGTATTATCCCACCAGGGAAAAATACCAACTAGCGATCCTTCAGTTTCCACTCACAAAAACCATCAGAAACCAAGACTGATTGATGAAAAGAACACCATGGATAGTATTATCCCACCAGGGAAAAATACCAACTAGCGATCCTTCAGTTTCCACTCAGAAAAACCATCAGAAACCAAGACTGATTGATGAAAAGAACACCATGGATGAACAACACCCTGCTTTTACTACTACAGCACATCATCCATCAATCCGCCATTCCAGCCCAACATATCGATAGCCTTTCAACTTACAATCAAAGCCCCTCATACCCACCTCCAAATCAACACTTAAATCTAACGAAACTAAGGGGATGGCAACCCATGAACAAGTAGAAGAAAAAGAAGATGATGAACCTCATTATTCAGTCTAACAAAGCATCCATGAAAAGTCGGTGATTTTGTAGCCTTGAAACGTGGTTTATAAAACTTTGCCAGAGAAAAACCGATGCTATGGTTGGGCCTCTAAAGTAACACATCTACAAGATGAGTGTCACGGAAATGAAGATTGCTAAGATGGCCATGCAGTCATACAAGACTAGACAAGATTAGAAATGATCTCATTCACAAGAAGGTTCAAGTAGCACACATCGAGGATAAAATAAGAGAAGGTCGCTTGAGATGGTATATTTATGTCTTGCATCGACCTCCAAATGCATTGGTCTGTAGATATGAAATCATGGTTAGAGAAAGTAATAAAAAGGGATGAGGTAATGAGGTAAACCTAAATCACTTGGAAGGAAGTCGTATCAAAAAACTTACTCCCTCTGTTTCAATTTATGTGAACCTATTTCCTTATTAGTCCGTGCCAAAAAGAATGATCTCTTTCTATATTTGGATACCTTTATGCAATAATTTATAATCACACAAAATATATGTGACTCATTTAACACCACAAGTTTAAAAGTCTTCTCTATTTTCTTAAACTTCGTGCTCATTCAAATGGGTTCACATAAATTGAAACGGAGGGAGTATAATTATTGGGGTTCATGCAGGCTTAGCGGAAGATAGGGCACAGTGGAAGAAAAAAATTTATGTAGGAGATACCTATTAATTGAGAATACGTTTTAGTCATGCTAACACCTTTACTTTACATCCTATACTTTTATCGGAGTTGTTTAGCCTTTCAGAGATCTATATGACAGTCACAAAATATAAAGAACTTCTAGTACTTTTTATGTTGAGTTATTTTTTATATTATTTTTAATGTATATAATGTTGGTACAATATGAGTTAACTCGAGTGATATGGTCAGTGAGGATTTATATAGCCGACTCAACTTGCATGGGACTGAGTTGTACTAATTGTATTGTTGGGCAGCTGAGTGAGGTAGGGACGACTTGAGTATTTATAGGCATGATTTGTGTTGTTTGGAATAATGACATATTTCTATTTTTTTTTTTTTTGGGGTATTTGGAAAGAGCAAAGTTATGTAGAGCTTTCATGGGTAAGGGAGAAAATGAAGGAATGAGTTGCCGGAGAGCTAAGTTGCACGGACTCGCCAGTTTAGGTGCCGTTCCCGTCTCGACACGGGTCGGTTGCGGGTGCGAGAACGGCAAACATCCGGGATGCTATCAACTAACTCCGGATACCTTGACCCGAGTCCGTCGACAAATTTGGGGAAAACATTTGAGATTTTGATTTCTCAAAATTAAAAATAAAATAGATTTAAGATAAGGAAAATGACATAACTTCAATATTATAGTACTTTTATCTCATTTTTGCTGCTTCATGTTACAGATAAACCAAGAATACAAGGTTGTGTTGAGTTCGGATGGAAGAGAGAAGCAGTGATATAGATGGAGGGTTTGTTTCCGGCCTTGAATGGCTTTCTCCTTCTATCTTGAGGAAAGAACAAAGAGACAAAGGAAAGAGACAACCTAGAGGCTAGAACTTTGCTCTGTAAAAGCTTGAAAGGGAAGTTTGGAGAATTTGAAGACGACGACTTAAAAGTTACAGGCTTACAGCTGGAGGAGACGTGTAGAAGCTAGAATTAGGACTCTTAAAGTCTTAATTGTATTAACATACAAAAATGACCCCTTTATTCTCCATATATGCTATTTTTATCCCCTTTATTTTCCATTATATGCTACTTGTGTCACAAAATTGAAAGGCACCTAATTATGCTATTTGTAAATGTTTCTTTCTCATACAATATAGGGATAATATCTAAATTAATTATTAGCATGTCAATTTTTTTATAATTAATTTATATTTTTAATCGCACAAAAGCACGGACAAATTTCTATGGTTGTACATAATAAAATTGACCCCTTTGTACAACGGATTATTCTTGGAACGTATTTTTTCATATGCCTTTTAAATAATTTAAATTATTAATTATTGTAAATTATAGTATTTTTTACATAATTTCAAATATGTAATTTGATAATGAATTGAAAATAACTTAGAAAAATGACAAATAAGAATAATCGAGCATTTTAGATAACTATATCAAGAATGAGAGGATTTAGGAGCACTTAATTTATATTAATTAAAATTAATTTAGGAGGAATAACTAATATTGAACTATCAAAATACTTGAAATATAATTATATTAAAATTTAGATTTTGCCGAATCGACTCTCGGATCCGTACCCGTATCGGATACCTACACCCGAGTCCGTGCAACTTAGCCGGAGAGAGACCAGAGAAGGGAAGGGTGAGGTTGGGGAAGAAGACACGGTAGGAGGGTTTTTTTCCTAAAGATAGTCGGAGAAATGCACATACAAGAAATCTCAGACAACAAACAATAATGCAAATGCCTTGTACAATTCTATGCAGCTATGAACTTAAAGAAAGAAACTTCACTGACATCCTCAGCAACACAAGATGCTTCAGGTCAGGGTTATGTACCTGAGGTTTAATCTGATAAACTACTCCATTTGAGAATTCTCACCATATCGGACATCCTAACATATACATGGATAATGATAATATCCACCCAAAAGATGAAAATCATTTTACAAATATCCTGTGTGACCAGGTGCTCCATTGCGTCTCAGATTCACTTTAAAGGTTACTTGCAATGCAATCTTCAGAAGCAAACAGAAAAGACAGTTTGCTCATTTTTGGCTTGAACCTTTTACCACTAGAAGTTTCAGTTTTGAACCAAAAAAATGCAAATCTTTTTACAAATATCCTGTGTGACCAGGTGCTTCATTGGGTCGCAGATTTACTTCAGTGGTTATTTATACTGCAATCTTGAGAGCAAACAAATAAGATAGATTTCCTTGTTTTGGCATGAAATTTTTACCTCTGCATAGTTTCAATTTTGAAAATAAGCTTAAGAATGCTCTTACCAGGAGTTAGGAGACTTAGTTGGCAACCAAAGCAATTCTTTGGTAACTTGTGAAGATCTTTCAGAACTGAGGGTGAAACGTCATCAAATGGCCTTATTGGGAAGAGATGGTGATATGACCTTGCCAAATGTGGAGAAGATACCAGGGTCAGGCCGCAGATGCAGCATTCAGTAGGCAGCTCACATATGCGTGCTTTGCATCTCGGACAAGTGTATCCACCACCAACTTTAGCCTCTTTATGACACGAACAAATTGAAATCACACCCTCTGCTGCTCTTTGGGGGAACCCCATCTTGATCAAATTTGCAACAGCAAACTCTGCAATAGCTGGAGGAGGTGGGGCATGCTCCAATACCAACTCTTTTAAATGAGGCTAACAGAGCAATAACCAAGAAACTAATTATAAAAAGTTTAACAATATTACACCTCCTACATATTGCTAATCATTATTCAGTGAGATGTTTTATGTAGTAGGCAATTAGAACCAAATTTCTCCCAAATTTTCAGCAGAAGATTTCCTTACTCTATTGGTTTGTTTCATAAATTCAAGTATTTCAGATCTCAAATATCTATTCCTCACCTCATCCAATGCAACAAAATACATTCCACCAGTCTCTTGGCAGAGATGTTTGCATATGTAGAGTTCTGCAGAGAGACCAATTACTGAGCACCTTATCTTAGACGCTTTGCACTTTTGGATGGTTTCCAGTATATCCCCCGGATCACATGTGCTAAGAGCCGAATACAGGATAAGGACTTCACGATGACCATATGATGGGATTTGATTTAGGAGATCACGCACAAGATCTAAGCCATTCTGAAGGGATGCATCACCTGAGGTACCCAATTTACCCATCAATGCTTTGATATGAGCCTCAGGACTGCCACCAAGATCTGTTAAACAATGAGCTACTCCATCTTTCAAGATCACCAAGCCAATTTGACTCAGTGGATTCTGGTCAAAAAATTCTCTTATAAAAGCCTCCACTTGTCTAGCAACTACAACCATTCGGCTTGGTTTATAATCCATTTCTGCAGCTGCCTAAAAGTCAAAAATCAAGTAAGCAATTATTAACTTAAAAGCTGTATAAAGTTCAAGATATTATGAGACATTACTGTCACGCTATCAAATATCATTTTTAAAATCATCCAGACTTAATTTAAATGAACGCATAAATTATCTATTTTATTCTGTGTAGATTTCTGGTACTCAAACATTTCAATTTTTCTTCTAGCTTTCCAAGTTCGCTTGGGCGTTGCGGAACTATAACCATTTAGTATAAGTATCAAGTAGACGCAAACAATTCTCAGAAACACTTTCGACCAATGTGCACAAAAGAGTCCTAGGAAAAATGTCAAAAAAACAATGGATGCTGACATCTTAAAAGGAGAACTGTCAGCACAATGTTTATGTGCAAATACATAAGATTGTTTATTGCACCTTGTCAATGAAAAAAGAAAATGTACAATGCAGTGATAAGCACAACCCAGTTAAGGACATTTATTATAAGGCAATAATTGTCTTGGACACACTCAATTCACAATTTTATCTCAGAATTTCAAAACATGGTTCAAAGAAATCAATGTGAGGTGGTGTTCAAGGATACATGGTGACATAAAAACTGAAAGTGGGTATTTACTTGAATATTAATTATTACTGATCAAAGAAGAGCACCCAATTGCATTGCATACATCAGACTAATTTTCTGAAAAAGTTATTCTGAGTATTGGTTTCTCAAACCATTACAAAAAACAGAAATACACTTAGCTTTATCTGTATCTCATAGCATAATAAACTAGTTGCAATCACTAAAATCTTCAGCCTCAACTTCTGCTGGAGATAACTCATTTAAAAACAGATAACCATAGATATTTAAATAATTTTTTCATATCTCGCAATGAAAATTTAAACCTTCAAATATCAACAACCAAATATAGTAATGCAGTTATTGTGCAATCACAGAGGATTTTACATACCCTGGAGAAATCAATGATAATGTAGAGATACCGAATGAGACCCTTCTGAATTCGTGCAGCGGTTGCAGTGCGGAGACGCCGTCGATACTGAGCATGGGATAGAGTTTTGTTGTCAATTGGACGAAGGAGTCCTGATTCATCCTCTTGCAAAGACTCCCATGATCTTTCATCTGCATAAGTTCTTTCCCAAGCTTCTCGACCTCTCCCACTTTCCTCCTCCTCATCCTCTTCTTCTCGATTAAATCGTTTTTCTTCATTGTTCATTTTCCTGTTAGATATAATGCCAACTCTCAATAAGATGACCAAATACTTGAGAAACTAATTGTACAAACTCAATATTAAAACAAGAAACTGTATGTGCGTGTGCTGAGCTCAGCTCTTTCCATTACGCATCCTTATCGTATGAACTATTTTCTAATCTGCCCCTAGTCCTTTGTTATTTCTATATTTCACTTTTCCCCTAAAGTGTGGCCCATTCTGTGCCTGTTTACTGAAAACCTCCTTGAGAACCAATCGCCAAAGTATTCACAACAATCTAAATGAGAAAACAAATTATGCTTCGATACGTTTCCCAGCTTCATCCAGCAAACCAGAAACTGCAGTTTCATTAAATTAAAAAAAGGAAAAAAAAAAAAAAAAAACCATTTTTATGATCTTTGGCATTTCATTTTTTTCCCCTTGTAACAGTCTAACAGAGCAAGAATTACAAAATTGAACTTTTTGTTAATACACATTGGCATTCTAAAGCCTGTATATTCTATAGCTCTGTTCCTCTGCCTGCTTTGTTACTTAGAGTACTTAACAAACCTTAAGCAGTAAAACCACTTATTGGAACATTTGGGGTAAAAAAAAGATATAGACCTTCCAAAAAAGTTATACATTCATGGTTGTACCTAAACAATTCTAACGACAACATACTCTGTTAACTTAAGAGTTACAAGCCAAACAGTAGACTCTCTTCCTTGGCCGGTTAATATTGGACTCAAAAGCCAAATGGAGACTTTCTCGCAAAGCGAAAGCGGGTTTCAACATGTGACAACTCTTTTAATGTGCTAAAAAAGAGCAGTCATCACCTAACAAGTTAAGGTGCGTCAGGGCACCTATTTACTACAACTAATTGCAAATAACACCATTTTACTAGTCTACGTCGTAACCTGAGATCGAGTAAGGGTTCAAATTACTACAACTGTGGTTCCATTCCGGATTTAAACTAGGTGGGGACTTAAGTGCTTAAGCTAAATTACTCTAAATGACCTAGATGATTAAAAGATGCAAGTTAATTTTATTAAACTAAGTAAATGAAATCACGAAAATAAGGAACTGACCTTGTTCTGCAGAGTGTTGATCAGAAAACAAAGTGAGGAACAAATGAATATCCTATTACTTAGCAAATTGCAATGTCTAGAGTAGTAAGACAGGCAGAAAGTGATAAGAGTCAAATGCGATTGAGTGAAACTTTGAGAACCAAATAAACCAAAAAGGATTCTTTGATCAAATGTAGAGACACCCACTTGGAAAAATGGAAACTTTAATGAATTTGGGGATCTACTCTACTCTCTTCTATGCGTTGCCCCAGTCTTTTGAGTCGCCGGAGATACAAGCTTTGGGTTTACAGTATAAGGCTTGAAAATTGTATAGAGAAAATATAAGCACTAAGATACAAGTGAGGGACTAATCTTAGGGTTATTGCTTAATGTTACTCTAAAACTCCGTTAGTTTAATGTTGATTCAGAGGCGGATCCAAATTTGGAGGTCCCGGGTGCCACTGTGCTGTAAATATAGATGGATTGCAATTTTTACGGTCCAATTAATAGAGTAATTAAACGTACTTTGTATTGGGGTTAAGGTTATTTGTCTTCTCGGTATACGCACACACAAATATTATTCCAAATATTATATAGAAACAATTACGCTCAGTTAGGTACATGAACTTAAGCTTACAAATATAATTTCTATTATAAAATAAAAAATAATAAACTAAATCTGTGTGAACCAAGACTCAACATACCCTTTTCTTTTGCATTTTTTTAAACCATTTAAATAAAATAAATAGCATGTAAAATTAAAGATAAGAAACAATGACGGAAGAGAGCAACTGGAAAAAAATTATTAAAATTTTGATGAAGAGAGAGGAGAAGATTCGGGTGACGAGAAAGAGTTTTTTGGGAAGAAGAGAAAAAAAAAAGGGAGAAACGGAAAGCCAGTGAAAATTAGATGTTATTTTGACACAGTACACCCATGCATAGATACAAAATCTGCAGGAGTTCGAACTTGCACCCCCGGGGAGGAAACCTAGCGCCTAACCATTGGCACCACAAACTCCTTTGTTATTCCGGGTGGCACGATGATAGTTTATACTATATCTTACACATATATACATACATATACAACCGAGGCGTTCGACCTGTAACCCAATAACACACGCAATGAAAACAACTTTCAATTATGAACTAATCCCTCCGAATCAAAAAGAGAGTCCACTTAACTATTTACACATCCTTAAGAAGATATTAACTCCTCGAAAGAAATAGGTAATTTGACCACACTATCCCTAATTAAATAGGTACTGGAATTTGATCACAGAACACTTAATAGGGGCAAACCTGAAAAAATAAGATTAATTCTTTTTTGATTTGATAAGTGAACACTATTTTTACCCAAAAAAAAAAAAAAAAAAAACTAAATGAACACTCTTTTTTATCCAAAGAAAATATTAAATAAGGAAAAAATAAAAAGTTACTTTAAAATTCAACCAACACCCAAATTAAAAATATCTCTTACTTTAGGTTTAAGACACTTACACCTCGATTGGTACGAATGATAAGGGATAATTAATTCGGAATTAAATTTGGTATGGATTTATCTCACGTTTTTTTCCACATTGAAGGTGGGATAATTAATCCCGAGACAACTTGCTCCCCCCAACCAAACGACCCCTTATAGAATCTCCTTCCGTAGTTATAAGAAGTCATCGAAGTGAAGTGGTTGGTAATTTTTTCTATAGCGAGACTTCCTCTTCGAAGAATAATTGCTTTTCGACATTGCAAGCACCATGTTGTACAACCTCAACAACCTAAAGTACAAAAATGAGAAGAAATTTGATGAGAGAGAAGGGAATTTAGGACTTGGGGTGCTTTTCCGTCAGTTTGCTCTAGTTTTATATACTTATCGATTTGGTTTATCGGTTATCAGTTTGTAAACATGCTAAGTCGATTATCAAACAAATAAGATACTATTAGTTATCGGTTAATTGGTTTGCGGTCCTTAACTGTTCAATTTTTGATTTAACTGTTAAGAAAATGCTCATCTAAATACCCGCAAGAGTGGCTCAGTTGGTTGGGCATGGGGCTTTCATAATGGAGGTCTCAAGTTCGAAACCCCCTGCCTACGACAATAAAGGATTTGCCTTTTGGGTCGAACTCATCGCACAGGGTTTGCCTAATGCGGGTTACTTCTCCTGTGTGGTTTACGAGCTATTGCACAGGAGCTGAGTTTATCCTGTGCGCACTCGAAGGGTAGCGGCTGTGGGCTCACATGTAATAAATAAAAAAATGCTCATCTAAATATATTTTTCTTTTCTCTTGTTTTCACTAAATTGTGAGAGTACTAGAGAATGATAAAATATATTGCAAAAGCGTAAATATATTTTGTGTTATAATCAACAGAGTTTTGAGGAGCTCTCACTCGTCATATACCATTTCAAATCATGAACAATGCTATTACAAAATAAATATTTGCAACAAAAGGAAAAATAAAACAAACCAACGACTTTGTAAAGAAAATAGTAGCACCAAGCCAACAACTTCAACAATGCAAAAGAATTAGCCGGATAAATTGGGGTTGTATTTAAAATCTAAAGCCAATATTTACAGATAAAAAAATAAATTTAATAATATCTTATTGAGTTATGGATTTAACCATTAAGTAAAACCTAAAAATTAAAAATAGATAACCCATAGTCTAATTAAAAATTTACAAAACCGTTTAAAACTCATTAACCCAATAATCATACACCGATAAACAAAAAGCATTTTTTTTTCAATTCGATTTATCGGTTAAATAGGATCTTGCACATCCCTATTTAGGACTCAATTAATCCATGAAAACATCCTAATATTTAAAATGTTCTTTAGATGATGAATAAAGAAGATAAACAATTTAATTGGATGAGTAGGATTTGGTTAAAACCATTTTCCATAGTTTGTATATAAAAAGTCTTTTTTTTTTGGAATATAATCATATTTATTCTTAAAAAATCATGAGAGGTTTAGTCTTAACAAAAACAAAGCAAATCAGAAAATAAAGAGACCCAAGTTCACCAACCTCAATTTCCAGGAGCCTCCATCCAACAACCTTACCAACCCTCATTTCAGTATTTATAAAAAAGTTGTTCCATCACCCAAAATGGAATCAATTGAAAACCCAAGTTTGAAATTGGATATACATCCCACCAAATGGCTGCTGCTGCTGCTGCTGCTACTACTACATCTTCATCAAGAATTGGTTCAAGACCCAACATTCCTGGATTTCATTCTGATTCACTCAACCCCAAATCAATCTCTTTCTCTTCTAACCTCCAAAGTCTCTCTCTCAAGTAATTTCCTCTCTGCCCCTTGTTGTTTCTTGGTTGTTAATTTCATTTAGAATGTTTTAGCTGTGTTTGCAATTGCCAAATGACTGAGAACCAAAACATTTGAAGTTGGTGAATTAGTATTTGTTTAGTTCTAGGAATCTTATTGGGACTTGAGAATGCTTGTGATTGTGAAAGTTGCGATTTTCGCTCTTCCCCTTGTTGTTTTTTGGTTGTTAATTGCAACAACAACAACATACCCAGTGAATCCCACAACGTGGGGTCTGGGGAGGGTAGAGTGTACGCAGACCTTACCCCCACCTTAGGTAGGGAGGCTGTTTCCGGAAGACCCTCGGCTCAAGAAAAAGCATAAGAAAGGTCAGATACGGACAAACAAATCAAAGCAATTATGAAAATGAAAACAATGAAAGTAAATAAGCCATTATAAACCAACAGATATTCGCAGAAATCAAGAGTTGGTTGTTAATTGCAATTACCTTAAAGAATTTTGAATTTTTAGCATGTATTCTCAAGAATGTTTTAGCTGTCGTTTGCAAATGATAATGTTGAGGGTGGTGAATTAGTTTTTGTTTAGTTCTAGGAGTCTTATTGGTATGTTTAGGATTTGAGAATGCTTGGGATGGTGAAAGTTTCGATTTTTATGTAGTAGAAATTCCTTAAACGGTCTCTCTCTCTCTCTCTCAAGTAATTTTCTCTCTTGCCTTGTTGTTCTTGGTTGCTAATTGCAATTACCTTAATGAATTTTTGAGTTGTTAGAATGTATTCTTAAGAATGTGTTCGCTGTGGTTTGCAAATGATTGAGAATTAGAATATTGAAGTTGGTGAATTAATTTTTGTTTGATTCTGGACATCATATTGTAATTAGCAAATTGCAGTAGAACACCAAGTTCCTCGAAACTTCAAGGAGAAAGGACTAGAGTAATAGATACCAAAACCTCTGCTTCAGCTTTCCACCACCAAAATAACAAAATAGCAGTGTCAAGAATAATAACAGTTGAGAACCAAATCAACCAAAAGGATTCTTTGATCAAATAGAGAGAGATCCAGTTGGAAAAATGGAAAAGTAATCAATTTAGGGATCTACTCTCTTCTATGCTAGACTAGACAGCAGCGTTGTAGCGTCTTTTGGTTTGCCGGAGAGGAGATTCGAGTTTTGGCTTTATAATGCTTGAATTGTAGAGAAGTAAAGGACTAAGACATAAGCATATTAGTGCAGGACTAATTTTATGGTTAGTGCTTCGAGCTAGTCCTTAACTCCGTTAGTCTAATATTGAAGCTACCATGTAGGGTGTGTTCTGTATAATGGAAATTATTCTTCATGAAAAATGTTTGGGTTTCTTACTTATTTTCTTGTGTTCGGTAGGTAAGCAATAAATACTATCTTAAAAACATCTGTATATAATCTACAGAAATACTATGGGAGGCGGGACTTTTGTTTTGGGGTGGGGGGGGGGGGGGGGGGTGGGGTGTTGAGGGGTGTGGGGTGGAGATAGGTGCTATGGGGTGAGGTGAAGATGAGATGTGTTTTATGACATTGCAAACACTATCTTCCTACAACTTTAACACCTTAAAGTATGAAACTAAGAAGTAATTATACAAGAGAGAAGGAAATTCAAGGACCTCATTAGTTTATGGGAGAACCCTAATAGTATGTGAAAGTGTCCTGTTAAACGTTGAATAAAGGAGAAGAAAAACAGTGGGTTTTAATTGGACTGGTCGGGTTTGGTTAACACGAGACATGTGTTTATAATTGAGCGCAGGCACATGTGGATTTCCATTTATCAAAACAGAGAATCTGACAGTGGAAATGCAGAACCTAATCCACTCAATCCATTTGTCGCCAAAGTTCATCTTTTCCAGTATGTTAAGCCGACATGACCAGTTAACATGGTCATAAGCTTTTTCAAGGTCCAATTTGCAAGCTACTCCTCTCCTTTTTCATCTCATCAATTGCTCAATACTTTCATTGGCTATGAAAGTTGCATCTGTGATTTCTCTTCCTTTTATAAAAGCATTCTGATTTGGTGAAGCCAACTTATCGATCACCAGTTTGATCCTCTCTGCCAGAAGTTTTGCGCTAATCTTAAAAACACTTCCTAATAAGCTGATTGGCTTGAAATCCTTTTTTTTTTTTTTTGGGACATTTTGTCTTCAGCTACCCCCAGTCTACTTATAAAATGTTTCCCATTGCAAATTGCAAAGACACTGTCAATTTTAGTATAGAACCTTATTTTCATTCTAGGCCATCCCAAGAAGGTTAACCTCTCAACCATAAGTGACAAAAGTTGTGATATTGAAATGTTTGAATGAACTTGTAATGCTACTTTTATTATTTGAGCTTAATTATTACCAGTCAAGAAAAAGAAAGAGGAGAAAAGGGAAGAAAGAGAGCTTGAAGAGACATAATTTCATTGTTTTATCCTATCTCTGAAAAAGACATAAAAACATGAACTTTCTTATATGGTGCAGTTCTCTAATAACTTGACATAGGGAATGTGTCAATGAACCATGATAAGCATTCAATAAGAAATACTCCACCTAGTTGTTTTTGCTGAATCAGAATATTTGTTTATATTTGTCTGTTGCAGATCTTCAGGGTCAAAGAGGTACTCACGTGGAAAAGGTTCAGTTGTCATAACACAGAGCATGGACAGAGTTGAGGTTGATATCTCGCTCAGCCCCAGGGTAAATTCAGTAAAGCCTTCAAAAACGGTTGCTATAACTGATCAGGCAACTGCTCTTGTGCAAGCTGGTGTACCTGTTATTAGATTAGCAGCTGGTGAACCTGATTTTGACACTCCCGCTGCGATAGCAGAGGTAATATTTCGTAATAGGAAATCAATGTTTTACTCTTTTCTCTATTTGCTAAATCAGTCTCACTTATTCAGGCTGGGATAAATGCAATTCGTGAAGGTCATACCAGGTATACACCAAATGCAGGTTTAATGGAACTTCGGTCGGCTATTTGTCATAAATTAAAAGGTACCAATTTCTCTAGTTGAAGTTTATTACATAGATTTTTTTTTTTCTTTTCTATTTGTTTGTTCTGATCTAATTTCTGGATGTAGAGGAGAACGGGCTATCATACACGCCTGATCAGATTTTGGTAAGCAATGGGGCAAAACAAAGTATTGTTCAGGCAGTGCTTGCAGTTTGTTCCCCAGGGGATGAGGTAACTCTACACATCCAAGGATTATTAACTTCCACATAATTCTCATTTCCATGTCGAATTGTTAACGGGTCTTCCCAAAATTTCCCTTTGGTGGTGAACGGCTTAACACGTTGACAACTGTTTGATTATTTAATCAACTCCTCTTTTACTTTTGACTGCTGGGCTCATTGTTTGGATACAAATTTTTAAGTTGGAGGTTGTTTTCTTCATAAAAGGGATTGCCAGCATAGTTCACCTTTTCTCTATTGTTTAATCTCTTGGTAGAAAAATACTATAGCTGGTTTAACTGTGATGGGAAATATACCGGTAGTGCCATTACTTAAATCAGTTTGCATTTCCCTCACTTAAAAAGAGAACTTCCATTTTGGTGAAGTTAGATGCAGAAGTTAAGGTTGGATACTCTTTAGTTTTTCCCCTCAAATATGGATGTTAAGCAGTGGGATTTTACAATAGAAATCACTCAGTCAGCATTGTCATAATGACAGTTAACATAATGAAGATTGTTTGTTAGTTCTTAGATATAAGAAGTACTTTGGCTTATTAACCCACATACACGGCGCAGGTTCTTATTCCAGCTCCCTATTGGGTGAGTTACCCTGAAATGGCAAGGATGGCAGATGCAACGCCTGTGATTCTTCCAACAAGCATATCTGAAGATTTTCTCTTAGATCCAAAGCTTCTTGAATCTAAACTGACTGAAAAGTCAAGACTTCTGATTCTTTGTTCTCCGTCCAACCCAACAGGGTCTGTTTACCCTCGAAAATTGCTTGAGGAGATTGCTCAGATTGTGGCTAGGCATCCGAGGCTTCTTGTAGGTTCATCATAACTAACTCATCTTGAATATGATCCCAATCTGATCTTTGAATATTAAAAAATGCTTTCTGGTCTGCAGGTGATATCGGATGAAATTTACGAACACATTATTTATGCACCAGCAACTCATACTAGCTTTGCATCTTTGCCTGGTATGTGGGATAGGACTCTCACTGTAAATGGTTTCTCGAAGGTAATGCAGCTCTTATTATATGAAAATTATAATTCCTTACTTCTCCCTTGCGTTTCTTGAATTCCTTGGCAATGACTATTTCGTTTACTAATATGGGAATACATATCTGGAAGGTGTGCCTTATAATATATGTATTCTTGTAGGCATTTGCAATGACTGGTTGGAGACTTGGCTATATTGCTGGTCCTAAACATTTTGTTTCCGCATGTAATAAGATCCAGAGCCAGGTAATATCTTTTTTTCTTAGCAAGTATGTTGACTTAAATGAATGTGGTATTTCTTCTTCGGAACTCTTATTAACAAGTTAACAGGTGTGGAAACTGAGTTTCATCGTTGGCTAAAGTTTAAGATGATTGACAAAATCAGTTTTCTTCATATTATCCAGTGTCTCCCCCCCTATGAGATAGTTCACTTCTAAATCTATTTCTGTCCTATTGCAGTTCACATCAGGTGCAAGTAGCATCTCCCAAAAAGCAGCTGTGGCTGCTTTGGGACTGGGCTATGCTGGTGGAGAAGCAGTTGCAACTATGGTAAAAGCATTTCGTGAGCGGCGAGATTTCCTTGTCAGCAGCTTTGGGGAAATAGATGATGTCAAAATTTCAGAGCCTCGGGTAACGGTCCATTTGTATGAATTATGGGTGTACTTAGTAGTAAAGTAGAGAAACACAATTATGTGCATCTATTATTAGTAGAACTCCGCTGACTTCTTTCCCTTTTAACTGTTACTCCGGGTATATTGAGCCCAAACTTTATATTTTCTTTTCTTAACAGAGGACTTAAAAAGTAGAGAAACAAGATTATGTGCATCTATTATTAGTAGAACTCTGCTGACTCTTTCCTTTTTAACTCTTACCCCTGATATATTGAGCCCAAACTTTATATTTTCTTTTGCAGGGAGCATTTTATCTATTTATTGATTTAAGCTCTTATTATGGAGTAGAGGTTGATGGATTTGGCACCGTCGACAACTCAGAATCTCTTTGCCGATATTTGCTGGATAAAGCTCAAGTAAGATTCATGGTTTTTTGAACTTTGATTACAAAACGACAGATGTTTACTTACCCATAGGTCCGAAGTTGCTTTCACTAAAAACATTTTTTAGGATACACTCTTGACATTTTTTCAGAAAATACCAATACTGCAACTTTCAAACAACCCTTAATACTTTTACCATTGAGTGTAGTATCTACTTGAGCATCATCCAACCTGGGGATTCTGCAGAAAAGGTTTCCCCCTTAACTATGTCATTCTCGATTTTAGGCAAATATAATTGGGCTTTTTTCATTTTTGGCCCATCGGCTGAGATTAATTACGAGCGCTAGCCAAAGTTACAAAACTTATACACTGATTATGTATATTATACGTATATTTTGTGTATACAATATGTATAGTATATGTATATTTGTACTGAATATATAAAACCTGGGGTCCAAAATGTAATTGTCTCATTTGGTAAAGATTCTAGGAAGACAATCCTATAAAAAGAACTGATAGTTCATCGTGGTTTGGTGAAAGTGCATTACTTTAGGATGCTCCTTGCCGCTTATTTATGTTGTCCATTCCCTAATGCATGTGACTCTCGTTACCTTAAACAGGTTGCGCTAGTCCCCGGGGATGCATTTGGGGATGACACATGTATCCGTATCTCCTATGCAGCATCGCTCTCGACCTTGCAGGCTGCTGTGGAGAGAATCAAGAAAGCATTGGTTACTCTCAAACCTCCTGTCCCAGTTTAAAACATGCATCAATAATGCTTTTGCTGATTGGGATGCAGCTACAGCCTACGGCCAAAGATTGTAACTAGTTTGTAGTCTGACCCCCTCCATCTTCTCTCATTTTATGTATTCTTAAGTGCATTACTGATTATTATTTCTCCCGGATTTTGAGAAAATTCCTGTAGACTGAAGTTGTTAATTTGTGTGTAATTTTTTTGTTGATGACTGAAAATGAAAATAATTGAGTGTGGCGTTTATGTCCAAAATTCTGAGTCAGTGATGTATAGTTAGTCAAAATTTTGTGCCACAACACGTGGTAAAAAGAGAAGGGGGACACGACCAGGAAGTTTTTGTTTGTTTCCTACCAATGTTGGTATCCGCTTTGGGTCCCGACCTATCCGATTCACTGTGCAAGACCGATTAAAAAGGGGAAGCGTTCCTTAATAGGATTTGTTTCATTATTAAAGCTTAAACTTGAAACCTTCGACTAAGATTTGAGGAATTCCATCCACCCCACAACATTGATGGCGTGACAAGGAAGTCCAATTGACAACATCTCATTTGATAAATTTAAAATATTATATTTCACATTTTGATGAATTTAATCTTACTATATTTCACACATCCTTAAAGAAAGTGGGTTTTGATAATTTCGATTATATGTATTTTTGGAAGAAAATTTAGACATAATTTAACGGGTCAAAAAGAGTTCCGTGTGACATGGTGCCATGTGAGCATGCGTGACCCACTTTTTCTGGTAACGTGATTCAACTAACGTAAGAGAACAGGAATTCCTTATCTTGTTGGACATCCTCTTTGCTTCAATTCTAATAACAAAAGAAAAATACAACTTCCCAATTAGGAGGGTTTTAATAATTTTAACTCCCAAAAGGCAACAGTGATTGGATGTTTCTTTTTCGAATCAGTTGTCTTCCTTTATACAAAACACCTGCTTTTTATCTTATTTTTATATTTACTATATTCAAAACATGTAATCTTTCGAATCCAACGTAAGTCTGTACTTGTTCAGAGTTAAACTTATTTAGCTTTAACAAATATTTAACCTTTTTGGAACTACTTTTATAAAGTATTATTTTTTATAGTAGTAGTTTTTATACTTTCTAAAGCTCCATGTTTGGTGATTATACATAAGTTGATCATTTCCTAAATTGCTCTTTGTATTAAAGTCTAACCGAAGATCATATATAGTAGCATACTCGCCAAATATCCTATAACTAGTGAAAGCAATTTTATCTCCAAATAAAAAATGGAATTAGTTTTAATAAAATTCTCTTTAAATTGATATTCAGATACTTAATTTGGTATATCCAAGTGAAAAAAGTTTAAAATGACAACGCAATCCAACTAATATCATGTAGAAAATACCATTGAGGCTAGCAGATGAAGGGAATGTTTCCTATCTAACTGGAATTCCCTTAAGAAAGGACATCATCAAGTAGAAGCTAAGGACAACTTTGTACAAACACCAAAACTAAGTTTAACTTGAATTACAAGAAAATCTACCAATTAATGTCTCTCTTACACATGAAAGAATATTCTTCAATCTTTACATTCTTTCCATATATATACAGCAAATGGACCATCATTTCCATCACTTCATCAGATAACAACCTATCTTACAACTTGTTGAGCTCCCCAAAAGAAAAACAAAACAAAACAAAACAAAACAAAACAAAACAAAACAATGGCAATTCCTAACATTTCAAGCAACAAAAGGTCCTCAGAGATTGTCTTTTTCGACTTGGAAACAAATGTTCCATCGAAACCTGGACAGAAATTTTGGGTGTTGGAGTTTGGTGCAATGGTAGTTTGTTCAAGAAAGCTTGTTGAACTTGAAAGCTACTGCACCCTTATTAGGCCAGGTGACTTATCAGTTGTGGGATTAAAGTCAGGGAGAGTCGACGGGATTACGCGAAAAGCAGTTACTGATGCACCTTCATTTGAAGAAGTTTCAGAAAAAATCTTCAGTATTTTGGATGGTAGGATTTGGGCAGGTCATAATATACAGAGATTCGATTGTGTTCGTATTAAAGCAGCGTTTGATGAAATTGGACGCCCTGCACCTGTTCCTGTTGGACTTATTGATTCCTTAGGTGTTTTGTCTGAGAAATTTGGTAAAAGAGCTGGAAACATGAAGGTCTGCATGAACTTTCAGAATAATATGCTGATAGTTTAGTCAATATAATGTTCAATTTTGACCATATGCTTCTTAAATGATTCTTTATTGTAGATGGCATCATTGGCAGCTTACTTTGGTCTCGGGGAGCAAAAGCACAGGTTAGATTAAAGGTCTTTTTTCATTTTTGGTCCGTTGGCCAAAATTAATTACTGGCGCTAGCCAAAATAAATACCTATACACTGATTATGTATATTATATGTATAGTGTATGTATGTTACTATATGTGTATTGATACTTAATTTACAAAAACCTACACATTTGCTGGCTATTTTGTAAAATAGATCATCGGAAGCCATTGGAGTGTAATTATCTCTGGATTTTGATTAAAAAAGCTTAAACTTTATGGTCTAAGATTTATGATTCTCATGAAATTGGATCCTGATTTGGATTTTTTCTCATGAATCGCAGGAGCTTAGATGATGTTCGGATGAATTTGGAAGTCCTAAAACATTGTGCGACAGTTCTATTTCTTGTATGTTCATAAATAGCTTATCTTGGCAGAATTGTCCAAATTGATCTTCCAAGTTGTTTGATTATATTTTGCTTAATGTGATTCTTTTCTACTGTTAGGAATCAAGTCTACCAGATTTGTCAATTGGGAATTGTGAAGGCACTTCCAGCGTTACTACAAGAAGTAGAAGCCAAGTGGTATGCATATTGATAAAAAACATATACTAGCTTTTGTTGGATTTATTTTTTACTAGCTAGTTCTTCTTGAGCCTATATTTTAGTGATCAAGAAAAGAAAATTTATGAGGTTTGATATTTTGTTATCAGCAAAATCTTCCAAGTTCTCCGATCGATAAGTGGCAGAATAATCCTTCCTCAATAACGACAAGGAGTAGCAGAGGGAAACTTCCGTGCAGAGAAGAAACAAGCCGGAAATCTCCTCCTGCATCGACAAGTGCTCTTGGATATCACAGAGCTGTTCCTTATGCAAGGCAAAGCTTGGGAAAGGTTGATTCCAAATTAACTCTTACTTAAAAACTTAAGTGCATTATTTTCATTTTCTGACTTTGGAATTGGACTATTCATTAGGTGACTGTAGGTGTAAGGAATTTGTTATGTAAAGCTCAAAACAAGCCTCTCAATACTTTATTGAAGCATTCATCAACTCTTTTCCGAGGAGTATGAAGAACCAGTTCTTCTCATTTTAAGGAGCAAGACCATCAAAGGTTTCAACTCTGTTGGATAAGTTTGCATGTATTTAAGTAAAAGAATTCAAGCATAAGGTGCATACATGGAAGTTAACTTTCTGAGAAAATGTCTGGAGGAGATTTTTTTGTCCCCCTATGACTGAGAAATTAATGGACTTGGTTGGAACTTGGAAGCTATGAAGATCACATTGAAGTCCCAGTTAGTAATCAAATTCCAGTTGCTAATTCAAGCTCTAAATTCCAGGGATGCTAACCTTATCATCTGATTAACCAATTTGTATTCTTTGATTACTTATTCTTTCATTCTTTCAGTTGTGGAACTCTGTAAATGTTTGTACATCTCAATTAATAAATATCAGCTGATATTCTTTGATTCTATCTTTTACACTTGTGTTTTCTTTCCCTTGTTTCTAGATTGTTAATTAATTCTATAACATGCTGCACTTAGTTGTTAAAGCTTTAGAAAAGCAAGTTTCAAGGCTGTTAAATTAGCGATGGTTCAAAATGAAAGAGCTCCCCGTGCAAAACAATTTTTTTTTTAACGGGGCAAAAATTATTATTCTGTCGAGATTGTGAAAAGAACTAGATCTAGGAGCAATGTAGAAGCGCTCTGTGTTTCTAGGGATGATCAGTGTTGGAATCCTGGAAACAACCTCTCAAATGAAGAGGTAAAGCAGTTTTCATTATTTGCTTTCCCCAAGCCACCTGAACAGGACACTGGGGTTCGCTTTTATTGGGCTGGTGAAAAACTAGCTAGAATTCTAAAGAGTGCTAAATTGCCATGTAACTCCTTAATTGGGCTTTCAAGTGAAGACCACCTAAGTATGAGAAAATAACTCACACATATATTACACATCCAGACATCAAATTTACTCATATGTGGGTACATAACATAATAATGTCAATTCAAGCCAGATTGAATGCCACAACTTCGTTCTTACATTGACAGGGAGCAATAATACTATTAGCTCCTTTTATTATTGTCCCCTTGAATATATATATACGCAAAACGAGAATCAAATACTGATCGATTCGCCATCGAGAACATTAACTTCAAAAAGACGATTATTGTGATACGTTCTAACAGCTGCAGATCAAACAAGAACTCTCAAATAGGAAGCATATTCTTACTAGTCAAACATGCCTCAATGGCTTCTCCAATGGTCAAAAAGACCCTCCCTTCAATTTTCTTCAAAAAGTTGGCTAGCTTTAATTTGTGGATCACATGCCACCTTGGATTCGCTAGTGCTAACTGCAAACCAAACATAAACATTAATCGATTCATGTGTATATTCAACAAGAAGGTTCAATATGAGAGACTTTTTGTACTTATTTTTCGTTTTTTTTCTTTTTCAAGAATTAGGCATAATTTGAAGAGAATTAGTTACCTGCATTCCATTTGATTCCAGCTCATTCTGCAGGTCCTCTAGAGCAGCTATACTGGATGTGTCAATGTTGAGCAAATCTACATCCATCAACATTTCAATGTAAATGAATAACAAAGTCATAGCTTTTACAAAGATTATAAATTACACCAAACAAGCAAAAGTCGTACTTTGACTGGAACAATACTTACTCGACATGTCAAGGATAACTAGTTGCACTCTATCTTGATCAGCACTTTCTATGGTACCCTCATCTTGTTCTTCCAGTGCCAAGTTCAATATCCTGGATAATAAACAGCAGAAGACATTTACGATCAAAAGGTATAAGGATACAAGAGAAAAAGGCCAAAAGAATAATACTCCTAATATAACTTGGTCGATTGCATGGTATGGGAGTGGGGGTGTCAAATTAGGTTCATGAAAATATGACTAGCTCAACTTGTTATATAAATATTGGAAAGTCAATTTGGGGATAATCCTAGTTAGCTCATTTAAATGTTTGGGACAATAATATGCCCAAATTGAGTAAAAGAAAAAAGAACTTACCAAAACATTGTAAATTAATCCTTTTGGGTTTGGTTAGTTAAATATAGCACTAGTAAATAAAACAAAATGCTTTGGTTAGTTGTAGTTGATAATTAAACAACTAATAAAAGAACAAACAAACAAATTAAAAAATGAGTTTGAGTTGAACGGTTTGGATTATAGCCGATCCCACCCATCTTAACTCAAGCAAATTTTAGATGGATTATGACCCAATTAGTTTTAATCCGTCCAAATTTAGCCCAATAATATGTGAGAGTGTTTGCCATTGAAGTGAAGGTTTGTGACAGCCCTATGCCCACCCCCACCCCTCTTCTTCTCCTATCTTCTTTCTCTCTGGTATTCCCTGCTCCTTCCAGACAGATTAGAGTTTTCCGGCGTGAACAGTACTTCCAGCGTGAACAGTGATTCCGGCGTGAACAGTGATTCAGGCGTTAGCAGGTTCTGTCTAACTGGAGTTGGTACCTCCGGCTGCCTTTTTTATTTTTTTTATTTTTATAATTCTCTGTCTTTTATCCTTGCAGCTAATTTACATTCTGGCATTACTTATATCGTTCTTGTCGTAGTAGTTACACTTTCATGTAGATTAATGCTAACTTGTGTTTTAGTATTGATTCTTGCCTGTTTGAGTAGTTTATAGTTGCTTTACTAGCTTTGGTAGACGATGGTGGACTAGGGTCATGTTCTCGGACGGGGGTGAGGGTTGGAGGGGGCAGGTGGGTTAAGGAAGTCTCTAGTCTGCGAGTAGGGTCTTGGAATATTGGGACTCTAACGGGGAAGTCCATCGAACTAGTTAGGATTCTTAAGAAGAGGAGGATTAATATAGCTTGTGTCTAGGAGACTAAATGGGTAAGATCCAGGGCTAAAGATGTGGACGAGTATAAGTTATGGTTCTCAGGTAGGTCGAGGAATAGGAATAGGGTAGGCATTTTAGTAAATAATGACTTAAGAGACCAGGTGGTAGGGGTTAAGAGGGACAGTAATAGGTTGATGACGATTAAGCTGGTCATTGGAGGGTTTATTTTGCACATTATTAGTGCTTACGCACCGCAAACGGGCTTGGGCGAGGAGGAGAAAAGAAGTTTTTAGGAGGATTTGGACTATATGATGGGAGGTATACCGCCCACTGAGAAGCTATTCATCGGAGGAGATTTCAGTGGGCACATTGGGTCAATTTCGAGGGGATATGATGATGTGCATGAAGGTTGTGGTTTCGGGGAGAGGAATGGAGGAGGAGTTGCCTTTGTTGGATTTCGCAAAAGCCTTTGGGGCTGGTGGCGACCAATTCGAGTTTCCCGAAGGGAGGAGCACTTGGTAACCTTTCGTAGTTCGGTGGCTAAGACGCAGATAGACTTTTTACTCCTTAGGAGGGACGATAAAGGTCTTTGTAAAGACTGCAAGGTGATTCCGAGTGAGAATCTAACGACCCAGCATAAGCTCTTGGTGATGGATTTGGAAATCAAGATGAAGAAGAGAAAGAGGGTCGTGGATGACAGGCCTAGGATCAAATTGGGGAGTTTGACCATGACGGGTGCCCTGGAGATGGGGGAGAAATTCAGGACTATGGGAGCCTGGGAGAGTAGTGGGGAGGCTACCAACATGTGGGATAGGACGACCAGTTGAATTAGGGAAGCAGCTAGAGAGGTGCTGTGAGTCTCGAAGGGTAGCCGTGGTCGGCACCGAGAGGACTGGTTGTGGAATGGAGAAGTTCAAGAGAAGGTGGAAGCAAAGAAGGTGGCGTATGCGAAGCTGGGAGACAACAAGGATGATGAGGAGAAGCGAACGAATAGGGAATTATATAAGATGGCGAGGAAGGAGGCAAAGTTAGTGGTTATGGCGGCAAAGACAACAGCTTTTGAACGCCTGTATGCAGAACTAGAGGACAAAGGCAGGGATAAGAAGTTGTACCGACTAGCCAAGGCGAGGGAGAGGAGGGCGCGTGACTTGGATCAGCTGAAGTGCATCAAGGACTAGGATGGCAGGGTACTGGTAGAGGACGCTCTCATTAGACGGAGATGGCAGTCATACTTCCACAAACTCTTAAACGATGAAGGGGACAGAGATATTGTGTTGGGAGATTTGGAGTACTCCGAGAGGAGTCGTGATTTTGGATATTGTAGGAGTATAAAGGTTGAGGAAGTTAAGAGTGTTGTTCGTAGGATGAGTAGGGGAAGAGCGACCGGGCCCGATGAGATTCCTGGGGAGTTTTGGAAGATTGCAGGCAGGGCAGGTTTCGAGTAGTTGACTCGGTTATTTAATGTCATCTTTAAGACGGCTAGGATGCCCGAAAAATGGCGATGCAGTACAATGATTCCGTTGTACAAGAACAAGGGCGACATTCAAAGTTGTAACAACTACAGAAGGATCAAGTTGCTGAGCCACACTATGAAAGTGTGGGAAAGGGTGGTGGAGATGAGGGTGAGGAGAGCGTGTCTATCTTAGAGAACCGGTTCGGATTCGTGCGGGCGCTCAACGAAGCTATTCATCTTGTACGGAGACTGGTGGAGCAGTATAGGGAGAGGAAAAAGGGACTTGCACATGGTATTCATCGACCTAGAAAAGGCATACGACAAAGTGCCAAGAGAGGTTCTATGGAGATGCTTAGAGGCTAGAGGTGTACCTGTGGCGTACATTAGGGCGATCAAGGACATGTATGATGGGGCCAAGACCAGGGTAAGGACTATGGGAGGAGACTCAGAGCACTTTCCAGTGGTGATGGGGTTGCACCAGGGATCAGCTCTTAGCCCATTTTTATTTTCCTTGGTGATGGATGGATTGACGCGGCAAATTCAAGGTGAGGTGCCATGGTGTATGTTATTTGCGGATGACATAGTCCTGATTGACGAGTCTCGCAGCGGAGTTAATGCTAAGCTGGAGGTTTGGAGACAAACTCTAGAGTCTAAAGGGTTCAAGTTGAGTAGGACCAAGACAGAGTACTTGGAGTGCAAGTTCAGAGATATAGTGCATGCGGTGGACGTGGAAGTGAAGCTTGGCACCCAAGTCATATCGAAGAAAGATAGTTTCAAGTATCTTGGGTCTATTATACAAGGAAATGGGGAGATTGATGATGACATCACACACCGTATTGGTGCAGGGTGGATGAAATGGAGGCTTGCCTCCGGAGTGTTGTGTGACAAGAAGGTGCCACCAAAACTTAAAGGCAAGTTCTACAAAGTGGTGGTTAGACCAACTATGTTGTATGGGGTGGAGTGTTGGCCAGTCAAGAAATCTCATGTTCAGAAGATGAAAGTGGCGGAAATGAGAATGTTGTGATGGATGTGTGGGCACACTAGGAGCGATAGGATTAGGAATGAAGTCATCCGAGACAAGGTTGGAGTAGCCTCAGTGGAAGACAAGATGCGAGGAAGTGAGGGTCGAGATGGTTTGGGCATGTGATGCGGAGAGATGCAAATGCCCCAGTGCGGAGGTGCGAGAGGCTGGCTAGCGACGGTTTCAGAAGAGGTAGAGGTAGGCCGAAGAAGTATTAGGGAGAGGTGATTAGACAGGACATGGCGCATTTCCAGCTTACCGAGGACATGACCTTAGATAGGAGGGTATGGAGGACTCAGATTAGGGTAGAAGGCTAGTAGGTAGTCGCGTTTATCCTTTCTTACGAGTAGTTATATTGCTCTATAGTTTCTTGTCTCTTGATTTTTGCGAGAATCTGTTGGTTTATAATGGCTTATTTACTTTCATTGTTTTCATTTTCATAATTGCTTTGATTTGTTTGCCCGTAACTAACCTTTCATATGCCTTTTTTTGAGTCGAGGGTCTTCCGGAAACAGCCTCCCTACCTAAGGTAGGGGTAAGGTCTACGTACACTCTACCCTCCTCAGACCCCACATTGTGGGATTCACTGGGTATGTTGTTGTTGTTGTTGTAATATGCGAGAGTGTTTAACTATAGTTTGAGGATATTTATACCTTCCTCTAATGAAGTTGGCATTTGCAAAACAAAGCAAAGCAGATTTGACTCTGACAATGAGAGCCCCAGGAGTTTTGGTAGCTATGGGATATTGTTCCACATCCCCAAACAAATCACTTCCTGGAAACCTTCCTAGTTTTTCTGTTCCAGGTTGGATTGAGTTCAGAATGATCTTTGCAAATGATATACCAACCTGAAATCAAGTACAATACATGCCCAATAGCAAGTTAATAACATAGGAGATGCAAAAATTATAAGTACAGTAAATTTCACTAAGGGTGTATTTGGTATGGTCCAATTTTTCATGTTTGGTTGGTCAAATTTTTGAAAAACATTTTCTTTACGAAAATAAGTTTTTTAAAAATGAGAAAAATGACTTTTCTTAGAGTAATGAAACCAAGTTTCATACTCCCTCGTCCCAATTTTTATGAGGGTTGACTTATTTGAGGAATCAAACAACTCTTTTGTTGACTACGATTGTCTCTAACTCTTTTCATATATTCTGAATTATTAATGATGCAGACTTATCGCATTTTTATGTAGCTTTCAAATATGTAAATTTTATTATAAAATACTCGAAGAGTCTATGTTTTGAAATTGAGTCAAAGAAAGAGCTATTTGACTTCCCAAATAGATCAACCCTCATATAAATTGGGACGGAGGGAGTAAGTTGCATTCCAAGCACATTCTTTTCCCCACTCCAACGCCCACCCCTTGACCACCACACCCCTAGCCACCCTCGACCCCCCACTCCTCACCCCGCCCCAACCCCATAGTGTTTTGTTATATAACATATAAATACTCTTGGAATAACATTTTTTTACTTACTTAAAAAATACCAGAAATAAACAGACAAATCACTTATTTGCCAAGAAAACATTTTCCTTCGTACCAAACACACCATATCCCACCCCATAAATACCATTCAGAAAAAAACATTTACATATAAGTTTAAATTTTATTATATCTTGGTAATTTCTTCATAGACGCATTAATTTACAGCCAAAAAAAGGAACGTGAGAAGGATATGAAACTAAATTTACATTTCCTAAAGTAAATTACAGTTACTTGTAAAGGGGATCTTTTTGATTTTTTTCGTTAACGGCTATAAAACGTCTTCATGTTGTAAACTGCCATAAACCAATCACATATAGCATAAACTTTGTTTGTACCAAAAGTATCAAAATAATTTTATACCACTTAACCAAATGCCATATTTTCCCTAAATACAAACTTGTTAATATTCAAGAAGAAGAGTTAAAAGAAAAAGAAGTTACATACCGCGAGGAGCAGGCCAATCTCGACAGATACAAAAAGGACACCAAGAAATGCAGCAGCACAAGCTAGAAAATCCATCTTGTCTACTTTCCATATGTATTTAGCTTCACTTATGTTGATGAGTCCAGGCAAAGCAGAAAGTATAATGGAAGCAAGAATGGCTACTGGAGTGAAGTACAAAAGCCTTGTGAAAAATTCAAGTGATATTAGCACAGTTGCAGCCATCACTATGTTGGACACAGCTGTTTCACAACCAGCACTGAAGTTCACTGCTGTTCTTGAGAATGATCCTGCATCGATTAAGTTTTCAAGAATTTGATTACATATATGATTATTATGATTATTCAACTTTCATTTTTCATCAAGGTCATTAAATTATTTTTGTAACGAAAAAGTCATTCAAACTTCACGTAAGTATCATAGAATTAATTAAGTCACAAGATTCTGTTTCGTAACAAATAGAACACTCAATTATGCTTTAAGTGTCATAAAAACTAGAAAGTCGCGAAACTATCAACGAGAATATTGCTTTCCATTAAAACCCTCTTTTTGCCCCTTTGCATTAAAACCCTCTTATTTGGAAATATTAATAACTAAAAGACTCACCAGTTGCAACATAACAAGAAGTTAAGGATCCTGTAATGTTCATAACACCCATGGCCAGCATTTCCTTGTTTCCATCAAGACGGTACCCTTTCATAGTAGCAAAAGATCGACCAACTGCAATGGCTTCCTGTACGTTGAACATAATTCAGAAAAATAAAAGACATTTATTAACCTGGAAAAGTACATTTATTAACCTGGAAAAGTAAGCAAGTAAAAATGTAGAAGCAGTTCAAATACACCCATAATATAACAAATTACAATGTCATTTAGATAAGTTAATGCCTCATTTATATTTTTACATAATGAAATGTTTTAAACTTAATCATTCAAATCTTAGTTATTAAATCCATTTGTATTTGTAGGCCTGAATCTTAATTAATCATTCAGATTTAACAATTAACTACTTTTTTTTTAATGTTACAACCACTTAATTGGTCTGAATAGATTATAATGATTAAGATCTATAACAAAATTTTAATATCATTAAGATGTCTATTCAAGAATTTTTACAAAGATGACATTTCATCAGTTTCATTCATTAACTGCTATCATCATCACCCACCATTATCAATTGCCGCTGTCGTCACCCACCATTATCAACTACCACCACACATCACCTACAACCGCCATCTTCGATATCACACCGCTGTTAATCACTACAATCAACCATCACTACCACTCGACACCATTTACAATCACTACCACCGGTAAACCACCATTATCACAACAATCACCAATCACTGTCAACAATTACCACCATCAATGTTACACCTCAAAAATTTTCGCGTTATTTGCGTCGTAAGTAAATTATGTAAGCCCGGAGAGGTTATGGGACCCTTATAAGGTTAAGGAATACTTTTAACAAGTGTTAAGCAAGTGTCTAAAGGTTTCGGGATCAAGAGAATTGAAGAAATTAAGTCTATCGAAAATTTGGGAAAACTTGGCAGAATTTTGGACAGGAAATTTTGGTCCAACTTGAGAGGGTATATCTCCTAGAATATGAGTAGTTATGGAATGCATAACCTATGTAAATTGAAGTTCAGCGAGTCTTCTTTCCAATGCAACTGAAAAATCGTGATTCTGAGAAGTATGAGATAGAAGTACGACCCGTTCTTTGAAGTGCATCCCGCACTTTTTGCCCATACTTCACCCAAATTTTCCAAAAAGTTGGATTTTGACCCTCCCAAGTATGGGCTGAAAGTACGGCCCATTCTTTGAAGTACGGCCAACACTTTTTGCCCGTACTTTGCCCGAAAATTTCAGAAACTTTAAAGTCGGTGGACATTTTTTTTTTTGGCCTATAAAATGATTTTCCCACAACTTGGGGTCATTTTTTTCCATCAAAATAAAACCCTAGGGACCTTCTAATCTCTCTCAAACATCCAAAAACACCCATAAACATCTCAAATCAAATCAAGAAGAGATCAAGCCATAAAATACTTAACTAATCCCTAGAAAGTGACTGTTCTTGGCCCTACTTGGAGTTGTGGAGAATTTGATCTTGAGGAGAGTTGTGTGTGGCTAAAGTTCTTCAAATATAAGGTATGTTCTTCATCTTATTGCTTATGTTGAGTTGATTTGGAGGTTTAGTGAGCCTTAAAATTAAGTGAATGGTGGTAGAGAAGTCATGAGGTATTAAGTTAAAGCTGATGAGTATGGGTTGATTTTTAAGAGAGTTTTGGATTGATTTAAGTTTAATTTGAATATAATCTCTTGGCTATGGTATTGCTGATGTTGTTGTTCTGTTTGGGAGTTATTTTGAGATTTGGAGCAAGTAAGTGGTATAGGGGAAATGCTGCCCGAATTTCGTTCGCTCATGTATTAGTCCAGTTCAACCTTATAAGCATTTCAATGGCTTAACCTTAGTATGAATCATTTTGAATGTAGAATTGTGAGCTTGGGAGAACAGGCGTTAAGTAGTTAAGGAGACAACAAGGTATGTTAACGTTGTCCCTTTCTTTCTTATGGCATGATCTTATTGATACAAATCCACACAAATGCTATCCATAATGTCCCTATTCCTAGAAATACTAAAAGCTCATGGTTCTTGATGTTCTTATGATATTGTTGACATTTGTCTCATGATTATTGATCTTTATCATATGATTATTGATTTTATTCATTGATGTTGATCTCCTCTTATGATTATTGTTCCGTCAAGGTGAGATATGATGATGATGATAGTTTCATAATGATAATCGGAGGTTTACCGACCTCACGTCACTCCGATAAATTTATAGATTTTATTTGGCCTCTCATGCATGCTTTTTATATATATGTATGTATTTTCTCACACCGAGCAGCGCTATAGTCGGTCGGGCAGGCACGTAGATGTGCACACCATTGAAGTGGACAGGTTATGATATTACCCCGGGCGCAGGATGCCCTGGCCGCGGGATGATGATGATATGACGATAACACTAATCCTACACGGCGAGGTACGGTACTATATATGTATATATGAAAATGTTTTTTTTTTCTTAAAAAAAAAAAAGCTAGGCATGCATGATATCCGCCTTAAGAGGCAATCAGATGTACAAGTTAATTCTCTTATCTTGTATTACCTTCATATCTTTTATATGTTATTTTTCATGCCTTACATACTCGGTACATTATTCGTACTGACGTCCTTCTGTTTGTGGATGCTGCGTTCATGCCCGCAGGTAGACAGGGAGACGGTACAGATCCTTAGGCAGTCATCTCAGCGTTGGTGCAGGAGCACTCCATTTGTCTCGGAGTTACAGCTCGTTTTGGTACGATTGTTTTGTGTACATATGGGTATGGCGGGGTCCTGTCCCGTCCTTATTATGTTATGCATTCTATGTAGAGGCTCGTAGACAGATGTGTACATTTAGTTGTCCTATGACCTTTTCGGTCCATATTTCATTATATCTTTTGGATAGCCTTGTCGGCTTGTGTACATGGGCACAGTTGATGATATATAGTGTTCCTTATAGTTTATGACATCTATTAGTTAGCATTATGGCCCACTCAAGTATGATTATGAGATGCATGCATGTTAGGTGGTGCTCGGTAGGTTAGCTCCGGGTGCCCGTCATGGCCCTCGGTTGGGTCGTGACAATCAATCACCACTATACATGCCAACCATCGTGCATCGTTCACCACCATCATCATTAGTTGTCACTATCATCCACCACAATTATATTATGAGTTGTCACCGCCAACTACAACTATGAACCACTACTGTTAGCCACAGTCAACACTAATTACTACCCACAACACCATCATTAGCGAACACCATCCCCAATCTATTAGGGTTTGCCCTGAATTTCCTACTTTATTTGGATTCTACATAATTGTGGTTTACCTCAAAAAGGTTTTCTTGGTGGAAAAGGTTTTCTTGATAGAAAAGAACTTCTATAGCTATCCTTTTCTTGAAGGAGAAATTTTAGACTTCTATAAATAGGATATCTTTCTTCTCATAAAATAACATCCACAATGTAGTCCTTTAGAGCTTTGTTTTGGGGGAGATTATTTTTTCAATAGGATTTTATGCTTTTATATTAGTTTTCTCATACGTAGGCCAATTGGCCAAACCATGTTAGAATAATATGCTTCTTTTAATATAGTTTTCTTTGTCGTCTGATTTATCGTGTTTAAGGTTTGCAAATTATTAGCTTCCGCATGATGCCCTGATTATTCCGATCCCAACAAATGGTCAGAGCCGATGGTTCAACAAGGTTGAAAACAGGTTCAAAACAGATTCATAGCAAGTTTCAGCCTATTGACGATAATAAAGGTTTTTTTTTATCAAATAAGAAAAGGAAAAAAAGAAGAAGCTGAAGTGCTACGTATGGAGACGAAGTTTCAATCATATTCTCAACAATCTTGCTGCTGCATATTTTTAAAGTAAAAATAATTTTTAACTCAAGCTTACTTTAACGCATGAGCTCCAATTTTCAACTCATGCTTACTTTTAACGTATGAGTTCAATTTCGTATGAGTTCAATTTTTCAACCCTTGCTTATTTTAAACGTTTGGGCCAATTTCAAACCATGTTCACTTTTAACAGCTGGGCTCCACTTTCAACCTGTGCTCACTTTTAATGCACAAGGCACAACTTTTCAACCATATCTTCTTTTAACCATGTCAAGCAGCAGTGATGAAGATTATGTGAAGGACAATCAAGATAGCCAAAGGGAGATTTGTTAGGGTTTGCCCTGAATTTACTACTTTATTTGGATTCTACATAATTGTGGTTTACCTCAAAAAGATTTTCTTGGTGGAAAAAGGTTTTCTTGCTAGAAAAGAACTCTTCCATATCTATATTTTTCTTGAAGGAGAAGTTTTAGACTTCTATAAATAGGAGATCTTTCTTCTCATATAATAACACAATAATATCCACAATGTAGTCCTTTGGAGAGTTTTGTTTAGGGGGAGATTATTTTTTCAATAGGATTTTATGCTTTTATATTAGTTTTCTCATATGTAGGCCAATTGACCAAACCATATTAGAATAATATGCTTATTTTAATATAGTTTTCTTTGTCGTCTGATTTATCGTGTTTAAGGTTTGCAAATTATGAGCTTTCGCATGAAGCCCTGATTATTTCGATCCCAATACAATCGCCACATACAACCACCAGCCGCTAGTCATCACTACTACCAACCGCCGCATAACTTTTTGAAATTATTTGGTTGATAAAGTATTTGATTAATTTAATATTTTATTAAATTCTATATCTATTTGTTCTTAAATAAAAATAAGTTTTATACATTTAGATGTCAAAAAAACATACAATCTTCATTATAGTATTCAGCTCTTAAAACATATTTTAATATTCAGTTGTATATTCAAATTCATACATCTAAATCTTGATGCACATCTTAATATTTAGATGTGAATTCAGATTCAAACGTTTTAATCTTAATAAAAATAAATTAGGATAAATCTTTTAAACAAAAATAACATCCGCCAATTATTTAACTATAATCAAGAAATCAACATACCGTGAGGGCGACCAGTGCAACGATTAGCCCAATTTTGGCTGCTTCAGCAGTGTGGGGACTATTGAACTGCAATTCATGGATAGAACTTGGGTTCAATCCTCCAATGATGTGCTTCACTATCTTAACTCCATGTTTATCGGCTCTTGTCAAGAAAACAACAAGTGTTGACAGAATTACAGACAACAGTGGTGCCATTGCAGCTAACCAGAACAGTTTCTTGTACTTCCTTGCCTGAAATATCAATATGGTCGAAACTAATTCATTTTGACCATCCAAATAACTAAATTATCACAACTTCTGATACTATACTAAAGCTGATGTTCTTCGTTCAATGTGGGATGGAAAGAAGTACAAATTGGCTGAAAATTACACCATATATACAAGGGGAAAATCATATTTTATGTATATATAGTAGATGTTAGAATTCCCTTGGCTTCTTGTGTGTTTACTTCTATATACTCTAAACCTCATAGTAAAATTTTTGACTCCGCCACTGATAAGTACAATGAGTGAAATACACTTACAAAGGAGATAGTTACTTACCAGATAGTACTTGGTAAGAAGGATGAAGATCAGAAATGAACTCCCAATCATAAAGCTAAAAGTATGCAACTGCCAAAACAAACACTTGAATTAGCTGACTTATGAAAAAAAAAAAAAAAAACCAGATATTATGCTGTAGAAAGAATGGAGAAGACAAAAAAGGACAAATTGATTTACTGTATTCATTGATTTGCAGATTGAAGTTAAGACAGAGATGATATCCGTCTTATTTGTAAAGTTTGAAATCCCAAGTAGTGATTTGAGCTGTTGTAGACCAATCACACAGGCAGCACCAGCCATGAAACCAACAATAGCAGCATGTGATAGAAAATCAACCAGAAATCCCAACCTGCAATTAATGAGTGATATCTCTACACAATTAGCACTAACATTCATTAACTGATAATAGTAAATTTTAAGATGAACCTGAGGAAAAATTAAACTTACCTAAGTAGTCCAAACGCAGCTTGAAAAATACCGGCGAAGAAGGTCACCGTAAGCACGAGCTTACGGTATCCAATTGGATTAGCTGTAGGATCTTCAAGTTTCTGAATCATTGAGGACAAGAGAAGTGAAACAACAGCAACTGGTCCAATTGCTATCTCTCTTGAACTCCCCATCATAGCGTAAATAAGTGGCGGAATAACACTTGTGTCTAGTAGAAATTAACAGAAATTTGTTAGGACGTTTTAGTGTAATTCGTAAAATAGAAAATTAAACCACAACCTTGTAGTAGAACGATTTCACTTACACAGGCCATATTGAGGATCAAGTTTTGCGAGAGTCGCATAGCCAATGCTCTACATGAGTAATAATAAATGAAAAGATCAATGTTGAAACATGACAGACTTATGTGTTACAGTCAAACCACACTATAACAATCATCCTCTATAATAACATTTCACTATAACCACTATGTTTTGTTTTCTCTGGAACCGATCTTTCATATGTTATCTTAAATTATATTCTCTATAATAGCATTTCGCTATAGCAGCAAAAAAATATCGAAACAAACAATGTTGTTATAGAGATATTTGATTGTATCAGTAGAACTTTAACTTAATTAATTTACCTGAGGAATGCAAAGGCTTGCAAGAGTTAAACCAGCCAAGACATCCCTTTTGAATTTTGTTACATTGTATTCTTTACACCAAGATAGTGGAGGAAATATGACGTTGATAATCGAAACGAGTGCAGGAACAGGCTGCTTTCCAATGCATTCAAGCTTGTTTTCAAGAGGATAGATTACTGTTTTCTTGAATGAAGTCTTCAGATTTGATAACCAGCCTGGTGGTTTCGGCACATTTAGAACCCAATCACGCCTTCTCTCGTTGTCAGAAGCCATAGGTGTTTGAACTGTTTGGGAGAACTGAGAAAATTGTACTTTCTCAGTTCCTTGAAGTGTTTGCGAGAACCCTTTTGTGTTTGATGCCTCGAATTGTGAGAACTCTGTCTCACCTTCTCTTGATACAGCCATTTTCTTGTTTCTCTTTAGCCAATACAAGTTAGAATGTGTTTGAAGATGAAGCTAATGGCTAAGGCCTCAAAGTGAATTTATGGCCCTTGGCAGAGCTGAAGTTGTTAAAGGCATAACTTCAACTATTTAAAAGGCTTTAATCAGCTGCTTTAACTTAAAAAATTATTTTCTTGTCTAAAATTTATTGGAAAGAATGTGAATAGTAGGAGTATCTGAAAAGAAAAGTGTCTCACTGTTTAAAACATGTTTTTCTTTTACTTCATAAAGAGCCATTCTTTAGCTCCCATTTGGCTATAGATTTTGAGAGCATATTTTGAAGATTTATTTTCAAATCTTTGTTTTGCCATAAAATTTTGACAGATTTGGTAACAAATCTTCAAATCCCAAATTCTGGCTCAAACCAATTTTTGAGCCAAGATCTATGTTTTGACCTTTTCAAACCTTTTAAAAACTACTCCAAACTCTTGTATGACCCAACTAATTCTATCTACCATGTTCCTCCATTAAAGCCGTATCTACCATGTTTCCACAATTACTACTGTTATGGGAAGATTATATTAAAGAATAGCTAGTTACTACCCTTTTTTTGGTTGCACGGATGGATCTTTGTATTGTAATTTGAATTGTAGTAGTTAGCAAGTGTGTTATTAGTAATTGTTATTAAAATACCATGTTCTCCATTAAAGCTATATCTACCATGTTTCCACAATTACTACTGTTATGGGAAGATTATATTAAAGAATAGCTAGTTACTACCCTTTTTTTTGTTGCACGGATGGATCTTTGTACTGTAATTTGAATTGTAGTAGCTAGCAAGTGTGTTATTAGTAATTGTTATTAAAATACCATGTCCTGCATAATTTGGAATTAGCAACTACGTATGTTTTGTATGGTTGGATATTCTTGATAGATTTTAGAACTTCCATAAGTAATATTTCATGTTTTCCAACACAAAAAGTGAAATATGTTTAAAAAAACTATGGCCAAACGTTTAAAACGTGAAAAACTTCACCCAAATCAAGTTTTTTAATTTATTTTTTTTAGGAATCTATGGCCAAACACTAGCTTAGTGGCTAGTAAAGATATTGGGTTCGTGCGCTCGAGAAATGGGTTGAAGGCAAAAATAATGGATTTTCTCCCCTGCATGCACAATATATACAACAGCAACAACTTAGCATATTCAGTGCAATCTTGTAAATAGGGTCAAAGATGGTAGAATGTACGTAGACCTTACCCTTATCTTTGCGAGGTAGGGAGGTTTTTTTCGATAGACCCTCGACTTAAAAAAGTAAAAACGTGCACAATATATGGATTCTATAAAAGTAAGTTTACTAGTTACAATACAAGTTTCACATGGTTTTACTCCAAAAGGGTCAACATGGTTGTTATTTCATGTTGTTTCTACTCTTCTATTATACTTAACTAAAATCATGTGATATGTCACTATTGGCAAAATATTCTTAAGGACAACATCTTAAACATGCCTTAACTTCAATAATTTTTGTGATTATTCAACAAAATTTCAATCTCTTAACGGCACAATTGTCTGAAACAACCCAAAGAAAATATAGTGTTATATTTTTTGCTTTGGACCAAGCCTCAAAAGGCCTCATACCATTTAAGAGTATTAACTTCTTTTTCTTTCTACTTTTCATGTGGACTTTACTCACACACACTCAATATCAACAAACTTTCCACTAGATAGTACATTTCCTTCTTTTAGAAAACCTTATTCGACTGTTGAGCTCTTGGAATCTAAGTGTATTTATGGTGCAAGCGTGATTTTTAGGTAGCCAATCCAGGATAAATTTGTCCCAGAGGTGATATATAGTACTCTCCTCAGTATCTGTATTTGTAAATGAGTTTATAAAATGTCTTGCACAACTTCTTTAATGAAAGAAAGTGAAATATTCCCACTCAAAAAATGCTAATCAGAATATAGAAATGGTACCAATAACTTAGATAGTGCCTAGAATGCAATAAGGTCACTGCAAAGGTCACAGGGATATTGATGTAATGTTTCATTGTTTAGCTTCTTTCATTTGAGCATGGCAAATGAAAAGGACATCATTAAAATCTTATCTCTTTGGAGGTCCTTATTCTCAATTTTAGTCCTACCATTTCCTCATTCAATCTTCAGCACAGATGAGCATGCACTGGAGAGTTAGTTTCAGGTTTATGTCCTTAACTTGCTCATAAAAAGGAAGCAGTCAATGACGGGCCAAAAGCAAGTATTTGCACTGATGATAGATATAATGCCATACATTGAATCAATAGAAACATTGTTTGTTATTGTTAATTGTCTCTTGAATTCTATAAATCCTAATTATATCAGATTTCCTAGTGGGTTTGGGAAAGCATTCTCAATTTGTAGGATTAGGACGGATATATAGGATCTATATACAGGAGTTGTAATTAGGGATTATGTACAATTCTTCTTATTCATAGTGGAAAATTCTCTCTGCTTCTGCCACGAGGATTAGGCTTAGCAGGACCCTGTTAAATCCTTATATTATTTTTCTTCACCATTTGCTCTTGTGTGATTGTGTGCTAGTTAGTCCACGATCTTTCACAACAGTTATATTGCTCTAGACTATAATGATCAAAATTCTTAGGTATAAATTGGACCTCTACCATCCCTGATAACAAATTACTGTATGAGACCAATCAAATTTATGAAAACTTGCTATTAGAGAAGTATATTTCTATTTACTTAATTATATCTTTAATAATATCCTCACCAGTTGATTTCACAAAGATTAAATACTTTAACAGGTACACAGATCGATTTGTGCTGTTTCTTTTAAAGTCAGAATAGACATGCATAACCAGAAGCTTCATTCAAATAGAGTAACAGTTTTCTTGGAAGTAGCTGCTAGACCGATTAGTGAGGACAAACAGTATAGCACTTCAAATTTGCCTGCTGTTTGTGCTCCACTTGTTACTACACAGAAATTGTTCTAAAATCAACTCTTTTTGGGTCCCAGGGACCACAATGCTCTGATATGACGCTATTAGTTAGTGAATAAATAAAGTACTAATAATAATTTATTGAAACCTTTCTGTCAGAGGACACCTATTTTACTGAGTGGAATTGGTGAACCCTATGTTACTTATCTAGCCAAATATCCTGTCCACATACAAGATTTATTACCATACTGCCTATTTTATAGGCTCTATTCAATTATCAATAATGCATTATTTATGCGTTGATTATACAAAGTAGTGAATGCTTTAAGGTTGGTCATGATGTGATATGTCACGGTTAAATTAGCATGATCTTAGAGGAACATGCACGAGGTTAATAATAGACGGAATATAATAATGTTTCCAGAAAAAGAGAAGCACTAATTTTTTCTAGTGCAATTGTAGTTGTTAAGTAGAAGCATTTCTTCTTTAATAACAGTTAAGTAGATTTACCGAATTATTTCCTCGGTTATATCTCTCTATTTATTTTTTGAAAAAAATCCCAGTGACTGAGTTGATGAGGGTTTAATGGACAAGGTTCGTTCATCTTTTTTTTTTTTTCTTGGTCATGTTTCTAAGAAAGATCAATACTATTCTATTTTTTTTTCTGGTTGGGTTGACGTGGGGTTGAGGATTCGTCCAAAATTTTGATTGCACATTTAGGGTAACCTCATTATTCAATGCTCATGAGTCATGACTAAAGATAAACAATTCATTTTAAAGCAATACTTCTTGGATAACGAATTTCTTGAAATTAAGTAAAATAGCAAAAATTATGTGATAATTATGATAAAAGAAAGCATAGTGATTTTTTTATAGTAAAATAGTGAAAACTATATGACGTTTCTGATACAAAAGAAAAAAAAAAGTGACGTTTTGAGTAAATAGCATATGTTATGTGACTTTTCTGATACGAAAGAAATAAAAGAGAAATCATCTTTTGAATAAAATAGCAAAAATTATGTAATGTTTCTGATACAAAAGAAAGAAAAGTAATCTTTTGATGAAAAAAAAAAAAAACTATTCACCTGTTTCCAATAGTTCAATAACCTTTCAAAGGAATGAACTTTGAGTTTTCCCATCGGTTCTCACCTTCTCTTTCACTTTTTCCCATTCTTTTTCACGTTTCTAAGAAAGAGCAAAACTAGCCATTTTTGTTTCTTTTTTGTTAGGTTGGTTGTGGGGGTAAGTGAATTTAGGACGACCATCTAAACTTTTATTTTTTGGTTAGGTTGGTTGGAGGGTTCATTTTAAAAAATAAATAAATTATTATATGATATTTGAAACTTTCTGAATCGATTAATTCAGACTTCTTAAAGTATGAGACTCATTTAAGGGGAAATCACTCCCTCCTTACTTAGAATTTCTTCATTTTTAGAGTTCAAATTTAAAACCTTTGATTAAAGATATATGGAGGGACGAGGGATCCATCCTTCTCACTATGCACCCTTGATGAAGATTTAATTTCATGCGCATTCCAAGGGTTTTGGTCTCTTTATCGAAACCTAATTAGGTGCTAAGGAGATAATCGTATTTGAGATGTGAGATTGACTCAACTAGAACGAAGAAGAATCTAAGAAAATAAGGTACCCCCATGATTGCAGTGGTATTCTTTTCTTGAGGTTTAGAACGAAGAAGAATCTAAGAATAGTAGCTAATTGACCATTTCGTTTGGTTCCTCCAAAAAGAGTAAAAACTATTCCACTACATGTTGTGTGCTTTTCTCAGCCTTTCCTTATCCTCCATTAAATAATGGTGTTTGCTTTTCCCTATTCATGATCTACTACTAATTAATCTTCCCCATATTTCAGTCTCTATACAGATCTCCACTATGGATGAACTACATCAACTCTTCATCTTAATATGTAATCGACCTGATTAAGTTTATATATATTCCTTAATGATTAGCAAAAAATAATAGAGTAATACTGAAAGAAATATTTGTAATCTTTTGCAAAGAATAATAAATATATAGCTAGAATTGCCTTCTTTTCCCTTTGCATTTACACGAAGTGAAGGTATGAGTTATTACGTACAAATGAAATCTTAAACGAATAATATCATAAGGCTTTCCATATTCGCTTTATATATCAATCGTTGTGTTATTACTTGGACTTTTCACTACATGAAAATGCCTTTCGTCACCTACTTTGATGTAGCTAAAGTTTCAAATTTTACTTTTCATGAGCAATGAGTTAAAAGGGGACAAGAAAGGGCTTTATTTTTTAAATTTATGAATTAATCAAAAAGCAAAATAACACAAAAATATAGAAAGTTTATTAAAAGTTAAGAAAAATGAAAGGATTAAAGAAACTAGCAGAAAATAAAATATGTAGCATGTTTTTACAAGTATAAATAATGCAATATTTATAAAGTTATTATGAGCTGGAAATCAACTAAAAACATCATAACTTTGGAGCAACTAAAAAAAAAAAATCTTTAAGATATTGTCAAACTATGCATTTTACCTTCCTAAAAATATATAACTGATAAAATCTATTAATACTACTATAATTTAAGACATTACTCCTACATACTTTGCTTTCAAATAGCAAAATGATAAAAGTTTGATCATTTTAAAGATATAGAATTTAGACAAGAAGACTAATAACAAGTGAAGATGTAAATTTTAATTTGATTATCTATTTTTAGAAGAAATGTTCACCATCTAAGCTTGTTGTTAAGTCTCCTTCAGCTCCATGACCGTGAATACTTCTGGTTCTACTTCAGAAGATGATGAAAAGCCAAAAGCATTACATGTAAAAAGTGGAAGTTATAATCCTCTTAACCAATTTAGATGGTAAGTTATTTTTTGTCTATCACGCTGGACTTGTATATTTGTGCAAAACTTATATAGTTTTTGCCTGTGTTTTTCTTTTTTGGCTGGCGGTCATCGGCCGCAAAATGGAACGGAGGGTTGAGTTTTTGCTTTCCTCAGCTTTGTAATTTCTAATTTATTGATATAAAGGTCACGCCACCATACAATAATTAACTTTTTAAAAAAATTTCACCATCACATTGTCTCAATTAGTATATATGCAATAGTATGACTCCTTCTCAATCTTCAACTCCAATAGTTAAATAAAAAAATTATCAATTATTTGTTAAAGAATGTTGGGGGTCAACAATGCTAATTAAGTAATTGTGAAATTTTACGTATGATTTGTGAACAGTAAGGCGAACCCCGAGCGTTGGCGTTAGACGTGTTTAATATTATCCCTATATTCACGTTATACTGAAAAAAATAGAAAATGATTTAGTTTCGAGCCAATAGAAAACTGTGTTTCCTTATGGAATTTAATGCCCTCACAATTGCCCAAGGTTTGGTTTAGTTTCTTCCAGGATAGAATGAAACTCTATTTTTCAATACTGGCAATCGAAATTGCAGAACTTCAGTGAACTCAACAAATAGCAGGAAATCACAGGGCACTTACTTTTGTTTTTGAAAACCGATGCACAAAAGAGGGGAGAAGAAGATTAATTTTCAGAGAGTAAATTTCGTGATTTTTCAGTGTGTGAAATGAGGCTAAGCCTCTGTTTTTTTTTTTTTTTTTTGTTCTCTTTTTTAATAACCAACTAACAGGTGCAAAGGTACTTTTCGGATAGAAGGTGACTTTCTGTTTTGGCCATGAATGTTTAAATTCATAAATGACGGTTGAGAAAAATTATTCGGTGTTAAATGAAAGAATTAAATTCTGTACGAATTAATATCAGAAAAAGGAAATTAAATGATGGAAATGAAAAATCACTACTAAAAAACTGGCAAAATTCGACGGACAAAAAACCGACGGACTGCGTCGCTTTGATAAAACCGACGCAGTGCGTCAATTTTGTGTATTTCTATTTTTTTTTATTTTTTAATTAAAAAACCGACGGTTTTTTTTTTCGCAAAATTTTGAAATTATATTTCGGCCAATTTTTTTTTTACAAAAACCGACGTCCCACGTCGGTTTTATTAAATTTTTTAAAAATATATTAAATAATTTATAATTCATTTTGTTTTGTAAAATATTAATAAACGATTTTTTTTTAAAGAAACCGACGGACTATGTCGGTTTTTAATTATTTTTTTTTGTCAAAGGCTGGTCAAAATTTTAAAAAAACCGACGGACCGCATCGATTTTTCCGTCGGTTTTTTTTTTTAACAATATGATAGAATTAACGGGTTTGGCATATCATTTGCCATCTTCCCAAAAAAAAAAAAAAACCCACTTCTCTCTAAAATAAAAAACCTAACCCGCCGCCCACCCCCTCTTGCCCATGCACTGCCACTGTGCTTCCAGCCGCCCACCCGCCGCTTCTGCACGCAACCCAACCCCACCTACCCCGACTTAGTTTTTAACTTGTAATTTGAGGTAGTTTCTTTTAAATTAGAGCTTTTAAAATTCTTTCAATTTTAGTTTTATTTGTAGATTTTAGGCCTAATGTTAGTCTATTTAGCTTTGTTAAACATCATTTGTAATGTTATTAATGTTGAATTTGTGAAAAAATGTAAACTTTATTTGACTAGTTTACTTTTCATTTTTTTTTTTTTGCTTGAGATTGTGCTATATTTTATGTTCATTGTTAATGTATTTGTGTTAGCTTAGTTATCATTGTTTGTAATATTATTGATGTTGAATTCGTGCAAAAATGTATACTTTATTTGACTAGTTTTTTTTTTTTTTTTTTTTTTGTTGGGATTGTGCTTTTGTTAGAATCCATAAGTTAGTAGAATTTTTATTGAGCATTCAAAATTAGAATTGGTAGATTGTGCTTTTCAAAGTTAGAAGTGTTAAGTTATAGTATTTCTATAACCTCAAAACTAAAGTGTAGACTTTATTTGACTAGATTTACTTTTCAATTTTTGGAATTGGTTGGGATTGTGCTTTTCAAAGTTATATTAAAGTTAGAATCCATAAGTTTTTAAAGTTAGAATTGTTATTGAGAATTCAAAGTTAGAATTGATTAGGATTGTGCTTTTCAAGGTTAGAATGTTAAGTTATAATATTTCTATAATCTCAAAACTAAAATGTAGACTTTATTTGGCTAGATTTACTTTTCAATTTTTAGAATTGGTTGGGATTGTGCTTTTCAAAGTTATATTGAAGTTATAATCCATAAGTTATTAAAGTTAGAATCCATAAGTTATTAAAGTTAGAATTGTTATTGAGAATTGAAAGTTAGAATTGGTTGGTGTTGTGCTTTCTTAAATTATTGTTAAATTTGTGAAAAAATGTAAACTTTATTTGACTAGTTTACTTTTCATATATATATATATATATATATATATATATATATATATATATATATATATATATATATATATATATATATATTTGCTTGAGATTGTGCTATTTTTTATGTTCATTGTCAATGTATTTGTGTTAGCTTAGTTAGAATTGGTTGGGATTGTGCTTTTTCAAGTTATATTAAAGTTAGAATCCATAGGTTATTAAAGTTAGAATTGTTATTGAGAATTCAAAGTTAGAATTGGTTGTGATTGTGCTTTTCAAAGTTAGAATTGTTAAGTCATAATATTTCTATAACCTCTAAACTAAAATGTAGACTTTATTTGACTAGATTTACTTTTCAATTTTTAGAATTAAAGTTAGAATCCATAAGTTATTAAAGTTAGAATTGTTATTGAGAATTCAAAGTTAGAATTGGTTGGGACTGTGCTTTTAAAAGTTATATTAAAGTTAGAATCCATAAGTTATTAAAGTTAGAATTGTTATTGAGAATTCAAAGTTAGAATTGGTTGGGATTGTGTTTTTAAAAATTATTGATGTTGAATTTGTGAAAAAAATGTAAACTTTATTTGACTAGTGTACTTTTCATATATATATATTTGCTTGAGATTGTGCTGCTTTTTATATTGTCAATGTATTTGTTTTAGCTTAGTTAGAATTAGTTGGGATTGTGCTTTCCCAAGTTGTATTAAAGTTAGAATCCATAAGTTGTTAAAGTTAGAATTGTTGGTGAGAATTCAAAGTTAGAATTGGGCGTGATTGTACTTTTCAAAGTTAGAATTGTTAAGTCATAATATTTCTATAACCTCTAAACTAAAGCGTAAATTTTATTTGACTAGATTTACTTTTCGATTTTTAGAAATAAAGTTAGAATCCATAAGTTATTAAAGTTAGAATTGTTATTGAGAATTCAAAGTTAGCATTGGTTGGGATTGTGCTTTTAAAAGTTATATTAAAGTTAGAATCCACAAGTTATTAAAGTTAGATTTGTTATTGAGAATTCAAAGTTAGAATTGGTTGGGATTGTGCTTTTAAAAGTTATATTAAAGTTAGAATCCATAAGTTATTAAAGTTAGAATTGTTATTGAGAATTCAAAGTTAGAATTGGTTGGGATTGTGTTTTCTTAAGTTATATTTTAAGTTAGAATTCTTAAGTTAAAATATAGTATTTCTATAACCTCAATAATTTGTGGGTATATTTTTGTAGATGGATCGTATGTGGATGTATAATATAAAAAATAGTGATCGTGTGGGTGTACACGATGAATTTGTTGACTAGTTTACACACATGCAATGTCACTTCACCCTTTTCAAAATGAAGCGGTAATTAGGTGTGCTTGTTCTCGTTGCCGCTGTAAGAAGTATTTGAAATCGGAAGCGGTTAGGGTTCATTTATATAGTCGTGGGGCTTATGTTTTAGTTTGGATTTCATAATGGACTTATGTTTTATGCTTTATGGACTTATGTTAAAACTATGTAGAACTAGTTAATGGTACTTTTGGTTGGACATTTAAATATTTTTGAATTTTGAAGGTCTATTTAGATCGTATTTAATGTGTTTAGATAGTGTTTGATGTGTTTGATTGTTACTTAGGGTGATTTTATGTGTTGTAACTCTTTTAGAATTGATTTGGAGCATTTTAATGCTAGTTTTTGAGTAGCTTGGTACGGTTTTGAGCGGTGTGTGTGCAGAAAATGCAACAATTGCATGCGTGAAATTTTCCAAACCGACGGAAAAGCGACTGATCCGTCGGTTTTCTGGAAATTAATTCTTAAATTTTTGAGAAAACCGATGCGGTGTCGGTTTTTTATTTAAAATAAAACAAATTAAATAGTGCGTCGGTTTTTTCATAACATTTATATTTTTTTAATTTTTTTTAATTTTTTAAAATTATTGGATAAAAACCGACGGACCACGTAAGCGACACAGTCCGTCGCAAAAAACCGACGCGATCCGTCGGTTTTTAAAAAGCGAGAGTATGTAAACCGACGGATCGTAAAGGGTCGGTTTCATTGAAAAAACTGACGCGGTCCGTCGGTTTTTAGCAGTTTTTTAGTAGTGAATAAATCTGGTCCAAAAATATTATAAATCAATCAGATTATTTGATCAAATCTGAAGCCGATCCAACGACGACAATGGTCAGAGGGGAGACCAGCTTTTCAACTCTTTATGATAGGTGTGCTTCTACATATAAGCACACAAATGTTGCTTTCCTTCACCAATTTGGGAGAAAGTTCACTTGAAAAAGTAATTTTTCAATTTTTTTTTCCCTCTATTTCTCAATTCACACTTTATCATTAAAGCTCACCACTTAGTGTCTTTAAAGGCCATTTAGGACGAATGTTTGGGGCATAAACCTCACAAAACAAAACCCCATATGTGAGCCTCATATGTTTTATAAGTCCGCCCTAGGTTGAGTCCGAAAAAAGTCCAGAAAAACCTTTTAAAATACTGCTTATTAGTGAAACTAAATATAGGCAAACTGATATATTGTGTTGTGACTATTTCTAAGTAGGCGTTTGGCCATGAGATGTGAGATTATGATTTCATGTTTTGATTGCAAATCAGCGTTTGTTTATGCAATTTGCACAAAATTTCAACTGCAACTTCATATCATGATTTCCAATCCCAAATTCTCCAAAAAAGTATGATTTGTGATTCCAAATGATGATTTTAAATTTTTTTAAATATAAGATTTGACCCACAAATTTATATTTTATAAAACATAAGTGGGTAGATATTTTTACCAATCATTTATATCAAATATTAAAAAGGATCTGCAAGTTGGTAGTATATTTATAACAAATCTACTTTTACCAATCATTTACCAACTGCATTAAAGAGTAGCTACACTACAATTCATGTTCAAATTTCTTTTTTATTGAATTAAAGTTCGATCAATTGATGTTGTATTTTTTAGAAAGGCCTTCTAGTAGCTTATTAATTTTTTTATGAACTATGATTTGCTCATTTGGTAAGAATGTATAAAAATTGGGAAAGTTTTCGATGGTTTTCACAACTTGTGAGGGTTTTTATATCTATGAGAAAAAATACAACTTAAAAAATCTAAATTGCATGCCTAAACAAAACTTTAACTTCAAATCATCCTGATTTCAAATCACTGGTTTCATATCATGATTTCAAATCTTGTCCAAACTGCTCTTAAAAATCTTTTTTTTTTTATTAACTATGCCGAACGCGCATTAACAAGATGTAAAAACTTTTATAACTACTTATTTCTCAATATCTCTCTGTGGGTTTTGTTTTCTCATTTTCTATTTATCCAAAGTAAATAGGAAATATAGATTATACTAAAAGTAAATAGGAAATATAGATTATACTAAATAATATGCACATTTTAAAGATAGAATAGATGTTCAAATTTGAATCGTCAGCGAGACTCCAAATGGCAAAGCTGAAACCCCAAAGTACTAAGAAGACTTTTTTTTTTTTCCCGTTAAAAGGATGCATACTAATATTAAAGTCCTGAGAAGATGATTGTGTGCTTCTCTCAAATATATATAAAAGGATTAATTATTAATTAATTATCGGGTATCCAATGTTTTCCTTTATAAACTTTTGGACAAGGAGAGGTCGCAAAACCAGAACCATTTTGGCAAAATAAAAAAATACAAAAAATAGATGCGCGAGAGGAAGAAGAATGGAAAGAAAAGAATGACATTTTTATTTTATTTTAAACGAGAAAAAGAAATCAAACCTCAAAAGTAGTTTTTTTAATTTGACGTTTACATGCTTTATCTTGAATACACAAAAATAAAGGAAAACATTTAAAAAAAAAAAAAAGGCAAAAAGAAAGGAAAGAAAAACAGAGAAGCCATCCAGAATTACACTTTCTCAGACCCATATTTTGTCTGTATATCCATTTCACGTTAGTTGGGACTTGGGAACGAGCCACGTGATTTACAATTTGATTATTCCCTTAGTTTGTAAATTTAGTCATATCAAGACCAAAAGTTAACCACTTTTTAAATAAAATGTTAAAAATCATCAGTGCTCCACTGCTCCATCGTATTATTTAGGGATCAGTTTAAATGAAGGTCCAAACTTAAATGAACTATTTTGAATCTTTTCTCTAATATGGAGCATAAACTCTGTGATTGCGTTATTCACGTGAGTCAGTGCTTGAATATTTTGCTAATGTTTTCATGATTTTTTATTTTTTATATTTGATATTACAGTTCGAGTTGCGACATCATGATTATGCAAAAATAACTCAAGTATCTTGCTAAATGAAATTTTATATAGGTTATGTGACATTTTCAAAGTAATGTAACTAATTTATAATGGTTAGGTTTTAGTTCCAATTTTGCACAGATGAGTGGCATTAGAACTAGAGTGGAACGTTTTTACTCCTAATTTTGCCCCCAAAGTATCAAACTTCGGACAAAATGACCTTCCAACACCTGGATGTGACAAATTTTTTATGATTGAAATGAAAAAATGAAGCGGGATGATAACGCTATTTTCGTCACATAGATCACAACAGGTTATGACAACCAAATATGTAAAACATAACCAAGTTTTTTAGTGCTCAAGGAAAGGGAAATAAGACACTATATTTTTCTTAAGTGATAAAATAATAAGCAAAGCTGATTTGTCTACGCGGCGACAAGGCTGCATAGGTAGATTCAAGATTAAACTCGAATAGTTTGATCTTTAATATTTCTCTCCTTGAGTCCATCACAGACTTATAACTAGTGATTCAAAATTTATTATTTATTAAAATTTTAGCGTTTTCCTCATATTTATTTATATTTCGTCCGAAAAGAGTAGGATTCAATTGAACCCATAATTCCATCAGCCTCTACGGGTTTGGGAGGTAAAAAAAAATTTCTTGATTCAAATGAATTCGTCTGTTATAGATAGAATATAAATTAGATGGTGTGAGAATAAAATCTCAAATTTAGTGGTAGAGGTAGAATTTTTGTAAGGGGGTTCAAAAGATCAAAGAAACTGTTGTGCAAAACTCATACTTAGGTTCTCTATGAAAATTTGAACCCCTTTACCTCTATGAAAATTTCAACACACATCTTTGACAACACCAATAGACGCTCGGCACGGGTTTGGTGTAAAGATACGCCAAAACAAGTGGTGGTAACCGTAGTCTCTCCCGAGCGGTCCGGATGCTCCAAGAAAACCAAATAACGTAACACGAAAAAAAGGCACCCGATGAGTTTCGGGAACAAGATGCCCCCGAATATTTTTAATAAGCGGTTTTAAACGGGCATGACGATCAACATCGTCTTGTGGGGTGCCGTCCTCAACCGGATCCGTACCCTCCAAATAAGTGCGAGTGCACTAATCTTTGAACCCAAAAATCCCGAAATCGTCCCCAAGATCGTGCAAAGTCGGTGAGCCTAGTCAACTCGTCGCTCACGTCGAACCGGGAGGAGGCTCGCACCGAGTGTACACTTTCTCAGTCTACCCGCAATCCAAAGAGGACCTCCACATGAAGTGTAATCGTGGCCTCACGTTAGTTGGGAAGATGGAAGGTATGTGTCTCTGGCCTCTACCGCTCAACCATGGCCGTGATGAGCGCCCAATTATGCTGTACCCGACCAACGGACACGCAATGGTAGATGCCGCCTCGAAACAATATCTCCAAGACGCGAGGGTGTGGGGGCTGTGCTCCACTGCTCTATCGTATTATTTGGGGATCGAGCCTAGTAGATATCCCTATAGTACCGAACCATAATAATGAATGATTGTCTTGCAAAGACATAAATCTTGTGATTCGGGTGAACACGGGCCCAAAAAGTGATCATTTTGCTAATGAAACATGATTTTTTTTACATTCGGATCCATGAAAGAGTCCGAGTTCGTACAAACTAAATTAGTCATTATTCTTGAAAATGAAAGATAAATTATATTAACTAATTAATAATTTGTAGGAATATGTGAATTATGTAGTATTATATCTTGTGAATAATTAACATGGGATATGCTAAAATTTAATATGTGATAGTAAGGACACATATGTGATAGCAAAGACTTTTTCAAGTTAATTACTTTTGAATTATGTGATGGCAAAGACTTGTTAAGTTAATTAGTTTGGGAATCGAAATTCAAGAAAGCCAAATTTGTTTAGAACTCTATTTTGAATATGTGATATATTTTTAATTGACCAAATAGCCAATACAACTACGATAAAATTAAACTAAAAGAGTATATTTGTCGACCACATATTTTCCTACAAACTTTACATTTTTTTTGTTAGCTTATGTATTTATGAAAAGAAGAACTTTTAACTATTCTTTTTAAGATAATATTTTTTATTTAACATATATTCACGCTTTTAAATTATATAGATTAACAATTCATAATCATTTACAACTTGAAGGATGGTTGTTAACCTATTGTATTATATTATGTTGTTAGTTTAAATACAATGTTTGTAATTGTTACTTTAATTTTATTTTTATGTAACGACGAAAGGTCCTATTTTATGTAACCACTGATTTGGTCCTATACAATACAACACAATACGATAAATGTCAAAACAATACATAACAATCATCCAAACAAAGTGTTAACAACATAATAATTCATTACCAATCAACTTCTTTCATTCATAAACAATATTTAACAACTAATAAATTCATAATCAATATTTAACAAATAATCAATTAACAAAATAATAATTCATTAATATTCATAAATAATTAACAAATTAATAACTCATAAACATATAACAAATTAACAATCCATAAAAATTTAACAAATTAACAATGCATAAACATTTAACAAATAATGAATTAAACAAAAAAAAACAAAAATCGGAACAGTGGCAAAAGCCACTACCCAAATTCGTTAAGAACCAAAAAAAAAACATTGATTTTTTTTTTTTTTTTTTTTGGAAAATAGCAAGGATTAAATGTTAAGCATGCTTAGAATATAATGTATATAACAAAATAATAACAAAAGTTCATAGTAGAAAACCTTAATCGAAGATTTTTTGTAGAGTTATTTTAATCGAGTTGGATACCGCTTTTTCCCAAAATTCGAACTTAGAATCTTTCCTTGCTCCTTGACTTGAATATCCGAGAATCTAAACTTTCCGGATGAAATTTAATAGAAAATGACGTTTTTGGATGTGGGGACCACCTCGGTTTCGCTCTCACGTCGCGTTTTCAACTTTTTTTTTTTTCTTTTTTACCACCGGAGGGACCGTTCGGCGGAACCCGATGGGTTTCTGTGGATCATATAGCGTAACATTTCATCGCGCTATAGGTGAGAGAAAGATTTCTATAGCGCAGTAAAATACTTCTAAAGCACTTAGCGGGGCCGTTCACGCTTTAAGTGCTAAAGCGCATTTTTCGTGCTAGAGGTACTTTTGTAACTCTTTTTTTGTTGGGGTATTTTGATTCAAAATGATTTTTTTGGGGGCATTTTGGTTCCGGACTCCTTGGAGATCAAATACATCAAGAAGGCCATCCTACGTTCGAGAAATACTCTACTAACGACCCTCGAATTACGGAGAAAATCTAAGAGAGAAGAATTAAGGGAATAAACAGATCTATACCCGCTTCATCAATAAAATATATGTTTCTTCATATTTTATTTGTGATTGCAATTTATTTTCCGTATAATTTGTTGCAAACAATCTTAATTACTTTCTTCACATTATGTATGTTAAATTAATTACACATCTTTACTTATATAGTGTAGTACTACTAATGACTAGGCACTAGCTACTTATAGAAGCTCATTTTTCATATAATTATAATAGTTATTATTATTTCAACGATTATATCGATGGATTTTCTGGGTTATATTTTCAATCAAGTCGTATTTATGTTTGTTTTATTTATATTCACTAGCATAACAATTTAGCCATCAATTGATCATGTAAGCTTCGAGAACTAAAGCTAATCAAGACTTAATGGGCCGGATTTTGAATGGGCTATTAGCCTTAGATGGACTGTTTGTTTACCCTAAAAAAGAGTACAATTAAATTTATTTGAGGTCTAAATGATACGTGAATTGATTTGTTATAAACAATGAATAATAAAGCCAATAATGACTAGAGAATTGAATAAATTAGTAAAGTAATTGTAAAGCAATAATGAATTAAATTAGCCTGAGCTTTGTTGATCCTTGGAGAGAAACCTTTGATAGGCTTTCCTCTGGTGGAACAGCTGTTTGCTTCGGCTTTGCTAAATTAATGGTAATTCGGTACAAAAGAATGATAAAATAAACTTAATTGGTAGAAATTGGATAGTATGAATGTGTGTAAGTTGCTATTATTCGATGATCCTTTTGAGAGGCCTTCAGGCTCCTTTTATAGTACAAATACATCAGCACTTAAGTTGTGATTAAATTCTAATAATGAGCAATAATAGACAATAAATGTTGTTTTAATTCTAAATCGTAACATCTGCTTCGAGCCCGGACCGGTCACACAACGTTTATCTTAATTAATGACCCGAAACAATTGACTCGGCAAGTTTGCTCCGGGGATAACCGGGGTCTCTCTTTTCCCATCAAGTTAAACGACTAAACGTGTGTTTTCGTCTTCAAATGCCATGTGTTCCTTTCTCGTCATGCCATGTGTCAAGCTATATTTTATCATGTATACAAATAGTTCCCCCCTCCCCCCCCCTCCCCCACTCTTCGGTGGAGGGTAATGACACCGGGGAGTGGATTTAAAACGACACCGGGCCTATCTCCACTTAATGCGGGAAAATGAATCGTCCCGTCGGTTCATTCAAAAAAGAAAACCATTGAACTTTGAATTCAATGCTTGTGTAGCGAAGCGCCGGCAACTTTTCAATCACGATGATTGACATAAAGCTACCGTTTGAATCCTTCATAAATGCTGATATAATCCCCAAAGTTCGAGAGGACTTTCCCCTTCAACTTCACTTTAAGAAGTTTTCTTATCTTCGTCATTTCCTTCTTTTGCTGTTAACTGCGAAGCCGGGATGAACCATCACTTCGAAAGTTTCTCCATGGTTCACACCTATCCCTTTGCGATAGATTTTAATCTCCAATTCCCAAACCATTGAAGACACTTTGCCGATACCGAGTTTGTATCGGCCAAGCTTGCTCCTCAAATTTTGCCGCCGGTATCGGTCCGTATTCAAATTCTAGCAAACCAGCCTGGTATTGCATTCACTCTAGACCACTTGATGCATTTGTACGCTCCCCGGGTGTTCCGTAGAGGGTTGGTTCATTTAAATCCTCGTGAAAGACGTTGTTTGGTCAACCCGAAGGATCATTTTGACAGGGGATGGCTTCATAGGTTCGCAATGATCCAGACTTGTCATCTTCATCATTTTTGGAGGCATGGAATAACACTCGTAAGCCTTTTGTTTACTATTTTTACCTTTCTTCTTCCTACACCATCGTTTTTCCCTTTACTTAATCCCTTTTTTCGTATGCTATTTCATAGTGGTTCCTATAGAGCCTGAACTCCTAGTCGAGATTTTCGAGTGGGTCGTTGCATTGTTGCATGCTACTCCCAACATAACTAGATCTTGGAGAAGCATGACCTCCGATTGGTAGAGGAGAAAAAGCCACGGTATGCTAGCTCTTTTTAATATGGTTTCACACCTCCTCTTTTTGCCTTTTTCTTTCTTATTAATCCTCTCCTTGCAGGTCTTCCTGTGAGGCAGACCACTTCTCGAAGAGTCCCTACTCAAAAAACTGCCTTGTCCAATATTGTCAATGTTGCTTCTTCCATCCGAAAGCATAAGCCAAAGGATGCGTCAACATCTCCGACAGAAATTGATTCTAAAGTGCGGACCCGATGCCGGCTCATGGAAGTGTGGTGCAAAGCATAACGGGACGCACAGCCCGAGGTGGTTTTGATTAATGATAATGACGAGTGGCCTCAAGTTGGCAATCCCCAGGACCCTTTGCATGATGATTCCAGCAAAGCATCTGTGGAACCAAAGGTTTTCCCTTCTGAATTACGTCCAGGAAATCCTGCTGCTCCAGTCTGTGAACCATCATAAAGAAGCTTCATTCCATGGGTTGAAGCTGGAACCTCGGGCTCATCTCCTCATCCAAAACCTCCGGTGATCAGTTTGGAATCCTCCTTGGCTCACCAGGCTAATCTGTTTCTTCATGTGCCTATTTTGTCTTCCTCGTAAATTCACCTGCAAGTCCATGGTATTTCCAGTTGACACTCTTATTTTTCCTCTATCAGGGTCATGTGGCTGCCACATCTACTGCTGTATTTGCACGATCAATTGCTCCCTCCGGTGGAGAAGTTAAGCTCCAAGAAGATAATGATCGTCTAAGGAATGAAGTTAAGAGGCTGCAGGCTGAGATTCGAGACTTGAATTCTCTCCAGGCTTCCCTGAGAATGCGCTTGGAAGATGCGGCTAATTCACTAAGGGACTAGGAGAATTCTCTTCAGATTCTGACTTCCTCTTATGTAGGTCTTCAGAATAAGGCTGCCAGGTTTGAGGAGGATTTGAGCAACATCTGGGGCCAACTTTTCAGTATGGAGGTTTCCCGGGACCGCCTTCGAGCTCGATGCAAAAAATTACGACTTCTTCGTGATCTAGCCATCTTAAAAACTCGGAGGGACACAACGAAAAGTAAGTGCTCATGATTTTGATCTTCCTACGTCACTGCTTGAAGCTGAAATCGATTTGGAGGCTGCGGAGATGGCTCTCAAGGATATCTAGGATCCATAAGTGGACAGACCAGGAGTGAAGATTAAGTCACCTAACTTGCCGAGTCGCCCGAACTCTTAGCTCTCGTACTTGCTCTAAGCTTTAAATTTGGTATTTCCATTCCTTTTTTTTTTCCTTTACGATTATTAATTTTTTATGGAATTTTCCAAGTCTTATTTATAAGCCTAAGCAAGCCATGAGACCGGCCTTTTTTGTGGGTCTGTAACATAGCCTACGGGCACATTTCTTTCTTTTGATAACCACTTGCTTTCATTAATCAAATGTCCACTTTTACTTCCGGTACTTTGTACAATCACCTATTCCATTTTTTCACAGTTGCCACTTCTATTCTTCAGGCTTTTTCTCAACAGAACACGAAAGCGAGGTTACTGGGCAACAATCAAAGAAGAGAACATTTAAGAAGTTTAGCTTCTTGATGCTCTTCTTGACATGTCTACTGATGATCTTGCAAAGTTGTTCCCGGCTTATCCTCGAAGAATGTTCTAGAGAGGTTTGAAGAAGAAGCTCGTAGGCTATCTTCACCGTAATCATATGGGAAGAATTTTCACTATAAGGAGAATTTTTGCTGTGGTGTTACTCACTCTTCAAGTTTTATTCCATTGAAATGATTCAGCCAGAGCTTGTCTTTATGTCTTCTAGTAATACCGACACTTCATTTTTACTGCAATTTTGATGAGAACAATGGATGTTTTGATCGATGTTTAGTTTGAGACTTAGCAACTTGCTGATATATTGTAGCCCTTTCAGCTTTTATACTTGCCTTGGGCTTTTTGTCATATCTTTTCAATTTCCCAACATGTATTTATAAATCTTAATAAACACAATTCTTCACCTTGCTGCATTGTTATAATTCAAACAACTATACCTTATTCTAATGCAAAAGTAAAGATACGCAAATAATCTAACCTTACACGGATGCATTGTACCGGAATTAGCTTTTAATCTTCTGTTCACCCGGACTCCTTTTCTCTTTGAGGCAAATGGACTCTTCCATTTTATTTTGGAAACAACATATAAGTGCAAATTATGCTCACCTTTAGTGCATTTGGATAAATAACTTCCTCGTTTTTTTTTTCTTCTCTGTATTTTATAATCATCCGGATTAAATCGCTCCAAATGGATAATAATCTCATCATGCTTAAACATTGTTGTGCTAAACTTTCTTGGGTTTTAACACCTCCGAATTTGTATTTATTGGGCTTATATATCCTTCAAATTTGTTTTCCTCGGGTTCATATACCCTTAAATTTGATTTTCTCGGCCAAGAATGATACTTCCGACTCCATTTTCTTCTCATGTATAAGGTCTTATAACTATGCTTATGAATTAGACGTCTCTAATTCATTTGGCTATTATTTGCTGAAATGCAAACTTATAATTTGTGTATAATTCAAGTATGCATAACTCTCAATGACAATTTTTTCTTTTTGAAGAGAAAAAGTCTATTTGACTGATACATTTCTCTATTATTGCAACATCAAACTTTTAGGAAATAAATCCATCAAACTTGGACAGTTTTTTGACTGGCCGACTTATAGCTTGGCTAACAACCACCTAAGAAAACTGTATCACACTTTTGTTTTAAAAGCTTTGACTTCCTATGACATTTTCTTCGTCAGTCTCTAGTATCTTGTCTTGCTTCCTCCTTTCAAAAACCTTTTGAATCATTCTTGATTTCCTGTGGCCTCTGACGTTAGAACGATCCAATTTATTTGAGGTAACACGTTTGTTGTTGCCTCATTAAAAACCTTACCGGAAAAACCCTTTGCTTGTTTACAGGGATAAAAACCGGTCGAAGGGTAAAAGAGTACAACACGTGCTTTCTAAGTTCTATTAGTAATCTTGTAATCTTCCGTTGCCTCCGAACTCATTTCTTGCTGGAATCCGCTTTTCCTTTTGATCTTGTAATAAGTGTTGAATTTTCCTTAGAAAAAGCATTCAAAAAATAATAATTAAACTTACCTCGAATGATTTTGACATTGTATGAATTTCTTCCCTGTAATCTTATCTGATCAAATACTCATTCGCTTATTCCTTTTGCTTATTTTTCCATCTTCACCGTTCTTTTTTATTTTTTTTTTTATTTTTTTTACTCTCCTTGCCTAAGCTGCTACCAGACATTCCATTCGTCGAAGCTTTTCGTCGGGACAAACTTTACTCCCTCTGACGTTTGAAATTCTAACCGTCTGAATGGAGCTGCCATCACAGCATTCGTATCTTGAATCCAAGGTCTTCCCAAGATAACCCTGAAATCCGTGCCTCCATTTACTACTTGAAACTTTGTATTCCGCTCTCCGCCTCGGTGATAACTAATAACTCTATAAATCATTTCTCAACTCCTCCAGGTAACACTATTTCACCCATCACTGCTAACTGTTCTATGACTCCCCACTGAATAATGTTCACTGCACTTCTCGAAACAACTGCGACTTCGGAAACTACGCAACTATTAATCAAAGGAGAAATCACCAAATCACTAGGTCGAGATGAAATTTCCTCTTCACTTATGTCGCCAATCGACAAAGCTTTCTTTTGTTTATGATCAAGGGTTCCACAAACTCCTGTCACCTCATCATTTCTATTCGGAGGATTTTCTTGGTTTTTTAGAGCTCGTCAATTATCATGTTGATAATGTGACGTGGTTCGGTCTGAAACTCTTGCTTGACAAAATCCCTATTCTTTCTGTAGTTATCTTTGGCCCTGTCACTTAAGAATTCTCTTAAGTGACCATCCTTTAACAACCGTCCAACCTCGTCCCTGAGGTGCCTGCAGTCAGCAGTCCGGTGACCATGGGTTCCATGGTAATCACAAAATAAGCTCATATCCCTTTGGCTGGGATCTGACCTCATCGGTAGGGGTCGCTTCGCACCGTCAATCTTATTTATTGCTGCAACCAATTCCACCAAATCAACATTGAAGTTATATTCCGACAACCTCGAATTTTCAATATTGTTTGTAACTGAATCCACTGTCACATTTTGGACTGCAATCCTCATCTATTTTGAGTTGAGTCAATTTTTCTGTCAGAATTTGGCCTCTCATATTGATTATTCCGGTTTCGTTCTGGTCTTGAACGGGATTTCTCCTGTTGATCATACGGTTGATACTTTTCTTTCCCATATCTAGGATCGTGATCAGCATTCCTTCTTGGTCTGTCATGGTTCCGATCCTGCCAATAGATCCAGCCGGCAATCCAAACTGATCATCTTCCACTCGGATTTTTAATTCGTACCTGTTATGAACATCCACCCATTTTGTAGGGGGGAATTCCAATAGGCTTTCTTTTAATTTCAATGAGGCGCTCGAGCTTCTTGGGTTTAATCCTTTTGCAAATGCCTCTGCTGCCTATTCATCCGAGACAGTCGACAACAACGTCCGTTCCTTTTGGAATCTTATAACAAACTCACGAAGCAATTCAGCATTGCCCTGGGCAATCTTGAAGTTATCTGCCTTCCTTGTTGACACCTTCTTTGCTCCGGCATGCGCTTTGATAGAAGCATCTGCAAGCATCTTGAAAGAATGAATTGAATCGAGTGCTCCTAAGCAAATGATTACCAAGTCATTGCTCCTTTGGACAACGTTTCACCAAACTTTTTGAGTAGAACGGACTCAACCGCGTCTGGCTGCATATCATTCCCTTTAACGGAACATGTGTATGCAATCACACGTTCTTGTGGATCTGTGGTCCCAACATATTTGGGTAGATCCGGTTGAACCTCTTTGAGATTAATTTACTTAGGTGGATCGCACTCTTAGTGGAATATCGGAAGAATCGCACATATCTCTTCGCATCCGGTCCCTTCAATATCGGAGAGGTTCCTGGAATCTGGTCTATCCGGAAATTGAATGCCTTAAATTCTTCTGATCCAATCGACTATTTAATTCTTTTTCATTCTTTTCAGGCCGATTGGAAAGGGCCTTGAAATATTGCATAATGTCTTTGTCACCTCGGGTCTCACCGCTGCTTTCCCCGTGCTCAACATTCGTATTGGGTAAGTTTGTTCCAACATTATTTCTTCCTATTCGTAACTTAGCAATAGCCTTTTGCTGCTTTTCCAGTAGGTCCAGGATTTTTGCTAACCCTGGGTTTGCAGCGTTACTTCTTCTTCGTGCTCATCATTGGGAGTTACATCGTTTCCCATATGCTTGGATACACGAGGAGAAATCTGGTCTCGAGGATTCCCCGCCTTAACTTCTCATGTTGCCAGATCTCTTTCCTGTGTATTCGTGTTGTTCAATACTCTAACAATTTGGTTTCCAGTGTTTGTCATTGTTAGAACTACCTGGTAAGAGAGATTAAAAATTAATAAGTAAAGTAATTAGATCAACAAAATAATATCACTATTATCCTTAGCCCCACGGTGGGCGCCAAACTGTTTACCTTAAAAAAGAGTACAGTTAAATTTATTTGAGGTCTAAAGGATACGTGAATTGATTTGTTATAAACAGTAAATAATAAATCCAATAATGACTAGAGAAATTGAATAAATTAGTAAAGTAATAATGAATTAAATAAGCCTGGGCTTTGTTAATCCTTGGAGAGAATCCTTTGATAGGCTTTCCTCCGGTGGAACAACTGTTTGCTTCGGCTTTGCTAAACTAATGGTAACCCGGTACAAAAGAATGATAAAATAAACTTAATTGCTAGAAATTGGATAGTATGAATGTGTGTAAGTTGTTGTTATTCGATGATCCTTTTGAGAGGTCTTCAGGCTCCTTTTATACTACAAATACATCAACACTTAAGCTATGGTTAAATTTTAATAATGAGCAATAATAGACAATAAATGTTGTTTTAATTCTAAATCGTAACGTCTGTTTTGATCCCGGACCGGTCACACAACGTTTATCTTTAATTAATGACCCAAAATAATTGACTCGACAAGTTTGCTTTGGGGTTAACCGGAGTCTCTCTTTCCGACCAAGTTATACGACTAAGCATCGTTTCTCCTTCAAATGCCACACATATATTTTCAAGCATATATATATATACCACTATATTTTCTTGGGAGTCTAGACAATATCCAAAGACAATTCTTTTTCCAAGTTTTAAATCCATTTTCATTTTACAAGTAGAGCTTCTCTTTTTAAGTTATGATCTAAAATACATTTGGTAATATTCACAACAAAAGGAAGTAAAAGAAGTGAAAGAACACGATTCACTTAAAGATAAATTTCAAGAACAACCACTCTTGAATGACAATCATACATAGTTGAAAGAATGAGCTCCTGATGATCCTATTCGTTAAAAAAGAATAAGAGTAGAGGAAAAATATCAAAGAATTGATTAATCAAATAAAGAAAGACCAAAATTGAAAGAAAAAATATGTAGGAGTAATTGATATCATCAATCCAAGATATGATGGCCTCTTTCAACAATTAGTTGCTTCTCTTATTCTCCATCCTATGCAAAGATCTTCTTCTCAATCCATTGAGTTGCCTTTCCCACACATCCTTATGAACAATTCTACTATTTTCAGCAGACTTTCTTCCAAATGTTCCTTTAGAATCCCTCAAGCTTAGTTGATAATCATAATTTTCGCGTAAAATGGGATCGGAGAGAGTCTCATAGGCCTTTTGCAACTCAATAAATCGTCTTGTGGACTCCTGTTTGTTTGAGTGATCATGGCAAACATCAGGATGATATTGAAGAGCCATGCATCTATAAGCTCTCTTTATATCATTAATCCCTACATTCTTCTCATAGCATAGAGAGAGTACTTCATACAAATTATTGGATTTTCCAGCCTGAATACTCGATGTGATTCTCAATTTGTTCTTTCCAGCTTTTGGAATATTGAACATTGGAAATATATTATCCACCTTAGTAATATTGTTCATCTTCAAGGAAATAATCTCCATTGTCGTGAATTTTGTGAGGAATGTTTGGAAAAATAAAATAGGAAACACACACACACAGATATATATATATATATATATATATATATATATATATATATATATATTGAGGGTGTATGTATAAGTGTGATTAATTTTTGTGGCCTATTGATGTATTAGGAGGAATAAACTATGCATGTGATTTCTTAATAAAATTAAAAGATTTCTTGTTAAGACGCGGTTTTATTAGTTGGTCGTTGAATGGTAATTTGGCGTGAAGTTATCGTCTTCTTTCATATGTTGGTTTTCATTTCATTTATTAGTTTATTAAATTATACTCATCCGTCTCAAAAAGATTGTCTTAGTTTGACTTAACACGGAGTTTAAGAAATAAAAAAGACTTTTGAAATGTGTGGTCCAAAACAAACCTTAGGTACTTGTGTGGCCGTAAATCATCTCATAAAGTTAAATTGTTTCTAAATATAGAAATGTGTCAATCTTTTTGGGACAAACTAATAAGGAAAGTAAGCCAATCTTTTTGGAACGGAGGAAGTAATAAGTTCGGTATGTTTTTCTAGAAGAACGATTTTACCCAAGTTACCTTCTTCTATTTGCATGGCACTTTTTTAACTTGGTTACGTGGAACGTGATGCGGTAATTTTTTAATCAATTTTTTGGAGTTGTAAGGCATAAGTTTGGCTGTCTTAGTCGCTGAACAAAAAAAATAGGAGAAGATGAAGAGGAGGGAGGGAGGAATTAATTACTTTAAGTATTCATGGGAGTTTTTAAAATTTACATAGTAACATTTTTGTGCAATTTCACTATTTCAGTATATTTTAACTAGTCGCGAGGAGAAGGAGCCTGTTTTATCATTAGACGGGAGGGGGTTGCTGTTTCAACCTCCAATCAAGATTGTGGATTCGAGTCTCCAAGGGAGGAAAAAGAGTGATGCTCCTAGGGGAGGGGTAATTTTTTTTACTAGTAAGTCTTATTATTAGACAAGAGGGGTTGCTCAGATGGTAAGCACCCTCAACCTCTAACCCGAAGGTTGTGGATTCGAGTCACCAAGGGCTAAGTTACTAGGACTCTTCACTTTCGGTGCCGCACCCGTGTCGACATGACATGGGTATGATTGGGTGGATCCGTCTCCAACCACTTCGGAGGAAAAATCAACGGAGTGATGCTCCTATGATTTTATAACAAAAACAAAAGCTAAGATGGACTTGAAGAAAATGGGTATATTTTTCTTTGTCACTCCTTTTCCTTTTATCTCCTTCCGGGACTCTATCAATATTTTCTCCTCAGTTTTTCACATAATATCTCATAATTTAGGTTTTATAATTATATTTTTAGATATTTCAATTATTTTTAGCCGAATCCCCGCACCCGTATCATACCGGATCCGTATCCCCAATCTTAGAATTTAGATCTAAGGATCCGAGCACTAGATCCGCACCCGTATCGAACACCCGCACCCGAGTCCGAGTAACTTAGACCAAGGGAGGAAAAAGAGGGAAGCCCCTGCGATAGGGGTAAATTTTTTTATTAGTGGACTTACTTGAAGTCGTTTTTCATCTTGATATTACATTAGATTTAGTAACTATATTAATTACTGTGGGACTTTGTAATTCTAATCAAAAGTGCATAAAAGAAATGAATTTCCTTTCTACCCTGATTTTTGTTTTTTGTCCGATTTTCTACCTCGATTTGTATGAGGACTTTCAAATTCTACCACTCTATTTATTTTGTTGTTTTTGGGAAATAACTATTGTTTGAGAAGGGAAATAACGAGTAATTTGTATGTTATAGATTGTTGGTACATTGCCGTTTCAATGATATTTATAATAATTAAAGGAGAATCTAATCCACGTAGGTGATTGGTCAAAGCAAACGATATTAGTTCAGCCATGACATGCTCTTGCTCTTAACATATCTAATGTACGTTTTCATAAATCCAGACTATGTTTGCGACACAAAAATCAACCATTATAAGATTATAGTATCTGTTTTGTTTAGCCAACACAAAAATCAACCATTATAAGATTATAGTATCTGTTTCGTTTAGCCATTGGCTTATTTTAGGCGCTTTTAAGTTAAAATTAGCTTTTAAGCATTTTTGGGTAAGATAAAAAAATAATTTTAAGCACTTAAGTAAAAAATCATAAGTTAAGATTCCTTACTTATAGCTAATGCTTATAGGCCGTAGAGGTTTTTGCACAGATTCCTCATATCTATGGTCTTTAATTTTTTCCTCTGTTACTTATTTAATGAAAATATCCAGACCTGCTTAGCTCGGTATAAGTTCTGTCCCATTTTTATCTTCGGAAACTGAACTTTTGCCTCGCTCAGCACAAGTTCTGTAAGAATTAAGTTATGCGGCATAAGTTGTGTAACATTTTTCAGATTATGTTCAGTGTTGAAAGTTTTGCCTTTTCCGGCATAACTTATATGAATATTATGTTACATAATGCCGAAGTCAAATGTAAACTCTGTCGAGCGAAATCGAAACTTATGTCGTTTTTCAGATTATGTTGTGTGTTGAAAGTTTTGCCTTGTCCGACATAACTTGCGGCATGTTTTATGATACATATGCTGAAGCTAAACGTAAAATTTGCCGAACGAAATCTAAGTTATGCCGCGCCAAAAGTGCTGAAGGGCAAACATTAAAGACCACCCCGAAATAGGGGCAATTGTGCGAATGACCCTAAGCCATAAGTTATAAGCCCATCCAAACGAGTTCTAAATACTTGGAGAGGGCTCTATTAGATGGAAAATGATTTTTGTAGATTGGTTAGAAAATTGATAATTAACAACTGATTATCAATCTCGACTTCTTTCATTATGAATCACAGTTCAACCGATTTATTTGAGAGTTGATTTCTCAAACTGTCACTCAACTAATAGTAATTATCTCATAGTCACTTTTCTTTGTTTTATAACAGAAAAGTCACTCAATTATTGTCATTTGACGTGTAAAGTCACTCAACTAATTCAACTGATATTTTTGATATATATATACACACACATACACATATTTGACATGGAATTTTTTTTGGTCAAACTTTTATAAAATAAAAGGCTAACTATTTTAACCAGTAAATTGACCTGCTTCACTTATCTGACTCGATAATGAGTCGAATATATGTATAACTATATATGTGCTCCTCTGATATACACTTGTTTAGGAAGAAGTAAGCAGAGACCAAGGACAAAGACGAAAAAATAGACGTAAAACGAGCTCACTACTAAAACAAGGCGAAAAATTGACGGACTAATTAAACTGACGGAAAAATTGAGGGACTCTGTCGGAAAGTCAATGAATGTTTTTTTTAAGAAAATTGGGGTACTTTCCTCAGTTATTTTCGCGCAAAATATGCAAAACTATAATTGCTTTTAATTTTTTTTTTTAAAGAAAACCGACAAAAGTCCGTCAATTTTTATTTGTTTTTTACGAAAACTGACGGACGTCCATCAATTTTTAAAGTAAAACTAAAATTGAAGTATAAATAAAATAACTGTAGTACTTAACCAAAGAGTATGAGAGGTAGGTGGTGGAATTTTTTTAATGCCATGGTGTTATACCCTATTTTAACCTAAGTCAAAATAGTTTACAACATCCCGGTAATTCCAGTTATTTAAAGTTAAGAGTTAATTATTATGGTGAATTAGACACTTAATTAAAGTTATTCTAAAGTTAATTTTAAAAGTTCCATAAACTTGAGGTTCTAGGTATTCAATTAGTCTAAAGTGGAAGGTATTATGTTTAAGACCCATTAACAATGGTTAACCGACCGACTTATGATTAGTTAGGCTAAGTGTAAATATTATAGAGAAGAAAATAGTTTTGTAAATATTGCTAAAATTATAGACATGTAAGATTTGCTATAAAAAATAAGACTTGTAGGAAAATAGTAATTGATAAGAGCTTGGTTATAAATAAATTGAAGGAAACGAGATGGTGTAACGTTTTAAACGTATTTGAAAAATAACTCAAAAGGAGAGACATTAACTGGTTTTTGTTTTCAGAGTCAAACAAGATGGGATTTTTCTTTCTCCTTTTTATTATTTCCTATTAACTATCTTTAGCTATGCGTGATTAATTCGAAATTGAAGAGTTGTCTATAAAATCTTACTTGAGTTCATTACTTACATCTTATGACGTTTCAAACTTTTTTCTAAAATAATAAGAATAAAAAATATGATCTTGATTCAAAATGGATGTTCACGCTTTTCACGCCAAGATCAATTGTTTTAATAAAAGTAAATACTATAGATACTATAAACAATTTTAAAAACAATGAAAAAAAGGAACAAAACCGGTGGAATTAACTAATAGTTTTCCCTTGAGGTAACTAACCATTGTTTATAAAACTACCCATACTAATTCCCTATAATTCATGTAAGCTAAGAGGCAAAAATAAGGTGTTAATCATACAAAGTAAGTCAAAACACACACAAAAAAATAAGATAGAGGGAAAGAAGAGCGAATGGATCCCATTCTTAAGACCATCAAATTGCTTTTGCTATAAGCTTAAAGTGGGCTTTTTTTTTTTTTTTTTTTTTGCTACGAAAGTACAAGAGAGGAGGATTTTAGCCCAACACCGAATGCGGGAGGGGAGGGGTATCCGTCTCGTGCAACGATTTCACATACAAAGACAAAGAGAAAAGAATTAGTAAATGAATCCCACCATAATCAATACTACTCGAATCTAAACTCCATGCATTATATCAAAAGTAATAAATCCGAATGACTTTAATAAACAACAACAGAGTGGTGATGACTCCTCAACGAATTAGAGCTAAATCTTAAAGCGATTTACAAAAAATTGATTAATCCCAAACGGTGTTACAACCTCAAAATGAATAACAATTCAATTTAAGTAACGAAGCTGAGAGCTCAATGGCACAAATTTTCAAAACGCAATGGTCTATGGCCCGAAATTACAACACCAAAAGTGGCTAAACCGATTTATAGATGGTCTCAGAACAACTTGATTCCTCTCAAGATAGACTTAACCCATGCCTATTCTCATCTTTGGACCCAAACTATACATTTAGCCGGACTCGAGCAACAAATTATTCATATCCAAATAGGTTCACATAATCTAGCTTGTCTAGTATCCCCATTTCTTTAGCTACCGAAAATCAGATTTTAAACATATTCGCCAGATATAAGCAATATCCAAGGACCATTTAAAGGGGACATTTCAACAGTAGCATTCTTACTACCGCATTATACTACCAAGATGAAGTAACCATGTGTCATTGTATTTTCTCTAAATTGCTAAGACAAGAGTTGAATTTAACCATGATAGTTGTTTTTGACATACACACACACACACACTAAACTAAACAAAAGCCTAAATACTTGACATGGAACTAGTTTAATAAAATAGACACGATCAAACAAAGTTAAACAAACAAAGCCCAAAAAGCACATAGAGGGAAAGTAAAAAATGCTGGAAAAAAAGGAAATAGAGTATTAGACAACACAAAGCGTATGAACTCTCATCAACATTTGTCGAACATTCCTTTTTTGACGATATACGGCCCGAAAAGATGACTTTAAATTTAAATAGATGAATATGATTGCAAAGCAACATCCGGAATACAAATCGCATAAAGGCCTCCTCGTAATATTTTGACAACATGATTCAAACACAACAAGGAATAGGATTCCAAATTAACCAAGCTAATTTCAGACGAACTTCAGAATCACAAACACATACAGTAATGCTAAAACAAAGGACTGCATTTCATCAAATCTTCATAGATTTAAGGAAAAAAAATAAAACTTAATTATTTAACACACGGTATCTTAAGGAACAAACAATATTGAAAATAACATAACTACGTGATTTGCCTACGACCTAACCAATGTCTACGGAAAAAGAAAGGACAAGATCGAGTATTACCTATCGTGGGTGCGGTGAATCGGGGCTCAAGTCAGCGGATCTATACTCGACTCCAAAGTAAAAGCCGATTTGATAAGAGTGAATACTAATACTTCAAAAAATATTCCGAGATACAAAGGTCGGAGAATGTATGTCTTTCAAAAGGGTGCTCCCAAATATAGTGATTGTGAAAAGTGTAAACATTTAGGAAGGGTTAAGAAAAACTCCCAGATTTAGAGTAGTAATGAAAAAGATGAAAAAATGTTGAATGTCGTCCAAAATCCCTCCCGTTTCAAAATGAACTTAGAGATCTTTTTATAGGATGATTTGGTAGGTTTTTTTTTAGTTCAAAATTGGGCGGGGTTTTAAAATCAAAATTCGAAATTGAGTCAAAGTTTTGCTAATCCGAACGTTGGGGCCTTTCATGGTTGATTCGACCCTCCTTAAAGTGGTTCGACCTTCTCCATCTTTGAAGATTTCAATTTGTTTGAAGCGAGAAAAGAGCGTCTTTCTCTCGTCAATCGAAAAACTCGACGAAACAGACATAGAGACGTTTTTGTGTGAAAATGGAAAGATGCATCTTCGCGCAAGGCTTTATTTAACCGGAAAGGGAGAGGAGAGAGGGAGGAGGAAAATAAAAAGCCGATTGCACGAAAATGGGGGTGGCAGGATCCGCCATGGGCCGAAAGTGGCTGAGCTTTGGTCAAAATGGAAGAGGAACGAGGAAGACAACGGGGAGAGAGAGAGAGCGAAGGGAGAGAGAGGGAAGAGGAGGCGTTGTTGAAGGAGAGAGAAAGAGAGGGTGATCGTTAGGTTTAGGGAGGAAAAAGAAATGTTGGGCGATGGATTTTAATTGGGCTGATGCATAAAGGGTAGTGGGCTGGTCCGTTGGAATGGATAATAGACTTGATTTTTTGGGCCATTAATTGGTGAAGATATTGATCCTTTCTCTCTATTTAATTATTTTCGGGTTTAATTTAATAACTAGTACAATTTATACTATGATAATTAATGATTAATATGTAAAAAAAAGGACTTGATAAAATATAATTAACTTAACAAAAATAAAGTGACGAAGAACCTTTTTGAAATTTGTGATGAAGTAATACTAGTAATGTTTATAGTAGAATAGTGAAAATGAAAATAACGATGTTAATAGTAGTAAAAAATAAAAATAATAGTGAAAACAAAGTATTTAGCTCGTTAATAAATTTAAAAGCCCCAGGAAATAAATTGGAACAAAGGAGGGACAAAATTGGGTGTCAACACATGGTACATACTTAGATTTGATTCTCAGTTGAAACATTTCATTTTGGTGATTCTTTTATAATTTCTAAGAAATAGTTTTCTATTTATTTTATATCAGTTTTTCAATAAAAAACGATATTTACTTATTTTATATAACCGACAGACATCCCACGGTTTTAATTGAGATAGTCCATCGATTTTTTCCTTCCGATGCACTATTTTTCGACATTGTCAAGTCTGTCCTTTTTTCCTTGATTTTAGTCAAAAGCCGAGCTGTTTTGGCCTTCGATTTTCATCCTATTTTCACTAGTGAAGAGAGACAAAGATAAATCCATGATTATTCTGACATGGAGAGAGAGGGGAGAGGAATCAATATATGTAAAAAAAAAAAAAAAACAAGTCCCCTGCACTATATATTCAGCTAGACTATTTAATTTTATCAGGTTAGACAAGAGAGATAGCCATTTTAATGGTTAAAATGGATTAAAAAAATTGAAGTTCGACTTAAAAAAATTTCACGTCAACAATATCTATGAGAACAACAACAAGTGTAATTCAACAACTGGGTCTGGGGAGATGGGGTATACGCAGACCTTACTCCTACCTTGTGTGAGGTAGAGTGGTTGTTTTCGATAAATCCTCGGCTCAAGAAAGTGTTTTCAAAAACTTGTTTGACAAATGTAAAAGTAAAAGCTACGGTGAAAATATTGTAGAAAAGAAAAGTACTAACAACGGAAACAGTAAAGATAACCCAATTAAAATAAATAACAATAGTAACACTATTTGAAGAATAAGATAGTTGTAGAACAACAATAATGATACTGGTAAGTAGAAGAAGGATCAGACAAGGTGCTCTAAGCTAGAACCATGTTCTCCCACAGGGAAGATATGCTTGACTAGCTTCTAGCCTTCTACCCTAATCCTCGACCTTCATGAGTTTCTATGTCGGGTCTGAAGATGAGTCATGTCATGTCTAAGCACTTATTCCTAATTATTCTTTGGTCTACCTCTACCTCTCCTTTGACCTATCACTGCTAACCTCCCGCAGCTTCTCACTGAGGCATCTGTGCTCCTTCTCTTTACATGCTTAAACCATCTCACTCTGGCTTCCCACATCTTGTCCACTATCGAGACCACTCCCCCTTTACCCTGTATATCTTGGTTTCTAATTTATCTCTTTTAGTGTGCCCACACATCCATGTAAACTTTTTCATCTCCGCTACATTCATCTTCCGAACGTGTGAACTTTGATTGGCCAGCTCTCTGCCCCATATAACATAGCTGGTCTAGAAACCACTATATAGAACTTACCTGTAAGACTTAGTGGAACCTTCTTATCACATAGTACACCGAATGCGAGCCTCAATTTCATCTATCCGCTCTAATATGATTTGACATCCTCGTCGATCTCTCTATTTCCTTGAATTATTGATCCAAGATACCTTGAAGCTTCCTCTCTTGGGGATTACCAGTGTATCAATCCTCATTTCCACATCCGCCTCATATGATGCATCACGAAACTTGCACTTCATATACTATGTGTTAGTCCTGCTCAACCTGAAACCTTTAGACTTTAGGGTTTGTCTCTAAACCTTCGGTCTATCATTAACTATACCGCATGTCTCGTCAATTAATACTATGTCATATGCAAATAACATACACCATCATACCTACCCTTGAATATGTCGTGTTAATTCATCATCACCAAGGGCGGCTCAATGTAATCAGTGGCCTAGAGCCATAGCTTAACAAGATATCATAAATGTTTCAAATAAAATTCGTGTATTTTTTTTCTTTCAAAATTCACCCTTTTTAACCCTTTTAGATCAAGTTATCCTTTTCAGAATTATTTCATTCAACTATTCCTTTTTGCGGACAAATAAAAACAATTGATTCAAAAAACTGAGTTTAAAACGGTATATAAAACGGTCATAAATAGAAGAAAAAACGGATGTACGAAAGAAGGAACAATCAGATCCAACAAGATAGGTATGTGTACTAATTAATGAGAGATAGAAACTTAACCTGATTTGCTCAGTCATTTGAAGAACCCAAACTAAAAATCTAAAAAATGAAACCTTTTATTTATGATAATCAGAAAAATCATATATATTTATATATATTAGAAATTATTTTCAAGTCTTTTTAATATAAAAAATTATAATTTTCTTGTATAGTGACACATGGATGAATTAAATTTTCTTCAATATTAGCAAGTTTTATTTCAATATCTGAAGTCAATATTAATTATAATTCTTTAGCAAAAATCTTCTTATAACCACTAGCAAATTACTATACGTATAACAAATTACAATTAATATTTAGATACATTCATTGTTTCTTTATATAGTTGTGACATTAGGAATGTAGTAAATTTTCTTTTCAATTTTTAAAGTGTTTTAGTTAAACGATAGTAGAACTTTGTTTGATATTTTAGAACTTTGAATTAAACTACTTAAATCTTGATATCTACCAAAAAGATTTTTTGACAACAAGAATTAAGGTATTGTATTGCAACAAATGGCTAACATTTTATTAATTTGAAAGATCCTCCCCCAATTATATAATAAGACATGCGATACTGATTTTTTTACATACAAAGCTATAAACTATAAATACGTAAGCATAAGTAGTTACATAATAACAATAAAAGTTTTGGGGGTCTTTGACTCATGGGGACTTAAAGCAGATGCTTTAGTGACATTACCCTTGAGTCACTCATGTGTCTATTGTTCTGCTTGTTTAGTAATGTCATTACTTTCCCCACCTTAGTTTCTAAATAAAGTAATGTAAGAAAGATGAGTGAAATTTGTAATATAACCATAGTAGTTTCCAAAAAATTATATGGCATGTGCTATAATGTATTAATCCTATTGTGATTAGGAAAGACTTCCCAAAATGAAAACGGGACTTATACGCGCAGTAATAAATCATTTATTAAATTTTGTTTCCAACCAATTCTCCCATATCGTTATAGAAAGGACTTTTACTTATCAATTAGACATAGAAAAACGTCGGTGCATAAACTACTACGAAATTCTAAAGAAAAACAAAATCAAACTATTATAAAAAGCCAACAAAATCGAAACTACGCAAAAGCCTACTTTCTTTTGTCATGCATTATTTTGTTTAAGCACTCATGGATCATTGAGAAAAAAAAAATCATGAAGACAACATTGTTAGATGTTCATAAGTCTCTAACTGATAGATGGAAATCGTGTGACTATTCTTAGTATTGAGGGAGGAGGAATTAGGGAATCATACCTACCACAATTGTTGAATATCTTGAATCTTAACCTCAGGTGAGTCAGTCAACTTGAATTAATGTCATATTCTCTATATTTCTTTAGATTAATTAGAAAGTGATAGAACTATATATTAAAGTTTGGCAACTTAAATTTACAAGTTCTTCGTTAATTTGGATGATAGGAATTGGATGGGGAGGGCACAAGACTCGTCAATTACTTCGACATAACGAGCACGAATGGATTCGTAATTGCCATGTTAACTTCACCAAATGAAGAACGATGTTCTCTTTTTTACACTAAGGATATCACACCCTTCTATCTTGAACATGGCCCAAGGATCTTTCCACATAATGGGTAATTAAGAATGATCCTTTTCATTAATTTATTTACTATTCGATTTGATTATATGTAATTACTAACAATTGAAGTTTCTTAATTTCATGACAGAGGATTACTTGGATCACTAAGAAAGAAAATCAAATCTCTCGTGAGACCAAGGTATAACTGGAAATATCTTCACCAAGCTATAAGGGAGAAACTAGGCGAGACTCGGCTTCTTGAAACATTAACCAACATTTTTATTCCAACTTTTGATATCAAGACTTTGCAATCAATAGTCTTCTCTACTTTGAGGTTGGTTCCTAGCTACATATGTATTCTGACATTTATGTTAATAAAATAGAATTATTTAGAACTTGCTGGGGTCCTTGAAAAGAAATTGATAAGTCGTTGATTTTTATTCTCCATTTTTATTGTGTAATTTTCTGATTTTTTTTAGGTTTTTGGGAATTGAGAGATAAAAAGGGAACAAAATGGCAGAAACAGGGCTAGAAATCGCGCAAATGGGGCATCAGATGCGACGTCGCAAAGTTCAAATGCGACCGCAAGTCGATCGCATAAGCATATCACAAAGATTTCCAAAATCGGCCAAATGCGAAGCAAATGAGGTACCACAAACTACATTGCGGCCGCATGCTTAGAGCCTGAGCAACACACAGAGAAACCCAAATTCGCAGGAAATGCGGGGTCTATGGGAAAATGCGATCGCATACGGGAAATGCGACGCCACAAACATGGTTGAATCAACCACAAAGGAGAAGATCCAAGATCTAGGTTTGTGGAATGCCGTCAGTATGCAACCGCATACTCAAGATGCGGCCAGAGATGCGACCGCATTTTGATCGATGCGTATTGTAACTTTCAACTTTTTGTACTTTTGTTCCTTTAACTATGTCACGACCCAAATTACGGATTGTGCGGGCACCTACCCGATTACCTCCTGGTAGGCGAACCCTTACCAACCAACCCATTAAATAAATCATTTGACAAAGTACAACAGACAATAATTCATAGTGAGTATAAAACATAACTGCCTTTCCTTAAAGGTTTAGAAAATTACAACTTCCCGGGACCTAGTCTAGACGTGTACAATAGCTTCTGTCCTGAGGAGAATGAGCTTAAAATAAAAATGACACAACTTCTCGCCTTGAGCGAGATACACAAAGTCAGGAAGATGCGCCACCTGCAATTAAGTGAGACCGTCAACCAATAACCTGAAACATATCTACACCCCGAAAGGAATGTAGAAAGAGTAGTATCGGTGACAATTATCTTTAGGAATAGGTAAAATCCATAGACGACGTTAAGATTAGTTCACGCAACACGATATAAAATCAACCAGAATAAGCATAGATGAGTACAAGTGGTAACACCTTTTTACATCCTACCCATACTTAAACAAGCTTCGACATAACCCCCGTATCCATTCCATGTTAACGCAACACTAAGAATTAAGGACGACATAAAAACAACAAGCACATTCAAGACAACTCCTGGACCCGATTAAACCAGACAAATTATAAAGAATAGACCTGCACCTTCCTATCCACCGACACTGGAAATACCACCACCTTTTCCCCTTTACTTTAACATACTCGTAGTTCAACGATTAGACTCAATCAGCATACAGCCCACAATGGACACCAGACTCACACCACTTATCCAGTATCAAGTAAGGCAATGCAGTCAATGATAGCAAATCAACATACTCCCAAACACTTAGCCCGCATCTAATGTCAACTCAACCTACAACCCTCTATTTATCCACGGACATGAGGTTATTTGTAAACGTCTCATCTATACAATCGCCGGGGAAATCAATTGTAACTTACTGTAATGAACTATGACTCTGTCGTCTAAACGGAATCGGCTACGGCATCGTCACAATACATGAACACACAGTACAATGCAATCATGATGTTAGTATCATATCCGTGCACACATGATAAACGGTAATGTTTTCCCAAATAGCCATGACCTGCAGGGGACCCATGATGTCCATGTACCACTCACTCTGAAACTGACCTCGAATCACGAGCCCATAACTAGGCCACATCCTCACCCCCGGTCAAATATGCCTTTTCATATTTATTATCTTTCTCATTATAATGTATTTCCGTTCCACAATTAATAAGGAATGTGAGCAATCAATAATGAATATCAAGGAACACAAGTCACCATGTCACGAGTCATAACAAGACTTAGGAAACCAACCTTCTAACATTGTGGATACTACCCGAAGATATATACAATAAGAATACAATTCATTACACAACAGCCATACCAAGACTCGGACTCGACTGATCAATAACGTGAATAAGGAATCACTTCGAATCAACAAGGAAGTAAATATATCGGTTCCCACATGCTTGGTACATAGAATAACGATAACATGACTGCCCAATGAGCACACCTATAATTTAGCAACAGGTCGCCCCCTCCCATGTTACAACGAGACTCCATTATGGTCAACTCAGTAATTGTACATACCCCACCACGCTAACTAGAATCAATAACAAACCGCACTCACCACTTTGCTTCCCTGTTTGGGCCTATTAACTACGCATCTTCGTTCACTTATTTACTTAATGGCACGATGCCCACAGAAATCAGCATTTATCTTACCCTAAATAGTATTCAATCGAACTCTGTGTCCGAAGACCTAATCATGCTTTCTCCCGTCAATTCTATGGCATATGTACGATCTACAAATCAACATCTAACTCAAGTAAATCATAACCTACCTCATTGCCGAGCAGCTATCACGAACGTTCATGAAATATCCACCATTTCGTCTTTGAGCCAGAAACTGTGATAGAGAAATAGTCATCAAGTGTTTTACTCTGGGAATACCCTAATGATGGCTTAGAAAAGGGGTTTTGTGGGCAAAAGGGTTTAAATCCCAAAATAAAGTCATTAAACGCGAGTACTGATCTGCATAGTCCGCTACAGTGGGATCGTTAGAGCGGTCGCTCGCCGCGTCCGCGAGCGAAGACATCCTCCCAGACCACTTTAACTCTTTGCTCTCATCTAATTCAATTACGATTAAATATTACACTTAAAAATCCCCCGTGGAGCAATCTTATAATGATACACTTGGTTTTCATACACGGGTTGCGGAAGGTCCAATAACGACCAGGCGGGTCGTTACAGACTATAAATACTTTGTCTAGGGTATTGAGCTCATTATTCAAGATTCCAAACTTTTAGTTATTGTTCTTAGCATTGAAGACAAAATATTGTTGGTGAAGCTTTTAATTGAGATTCCTCTTTTTGTCATCTTCTCCAAAAACTTTGTAAGCACCATGAATACTTTATCATTTCTTGTCTTTAGTTTAATGAATGACTAGCTAATCCCTTTAGCTAAGGTTGTGGGACCAAAAATGTGTTAGTTACGTGATTGAGTTTTTATACTCAAACTTTATTCATGAGTCATGGATGCTTTCTATTAACTCTTCATACTTTAATGACTCTTAATGGTGTGACATTACTTGTACCTAAGTATCTTTATTTTGCTTGGAAAAGAGAGTAAAGATTAGGAAAAGAATTTAATAGCAAGGATTTAGGGCTTTAAACCCCATCTAATAGTTTGAGCTAGAAATAGGATAGCTAACTTGAGACTAAAATGGGTGTCCCTATTTTCACATTCTAAGGCTTGGAAAACCTTAGCAATGAAATTTATCAATTTTTTGTTGGAAAACTTTTGGTATGGTCAAAGTAACCCATTGTTTATTACATCTGGGCACATAAGTGAGTTGAGTCGATACCCAATTGCATTACTTTTTATTTTGGGACCACAACCCTAGTCCCTTTATCAAGTAGTTACAATCAACAAATATTTCTCTAGCCATTAGTGTGACAATTTACAAACCAAACAATATTCATACCCTTTTCCTTAGAAATATAGACTAATAGTCGAGCGTTACACTTAACAAGTTCATTTCTTCTTAGGTACTTATTCTCTTGTGGGATTCATTTTGACATTGGGTTACATATTTGACCAATGAGCTTCTTCAATGTATATATGTCAAATTACTTAAGACACATCTTTGCTTATATAGTGTAGTACTACTAATGAGTACTCATAGAAGCTCATTTTTCATGTAATTATAAAGTTATAGTATTTTCAGCTATTAAATCGATGAATTTTCTTGGTTATATTTTCAATCCAGTCGTATTTATGTTTGCTTGATTTATATTACTAGACTAGATGAGCCATGAGCACGGGCCCAACATTATAAACTCTTGAAGATTTTTTGGGGTACATTACAACAATCAATCATTTGATCATCTGGGATGTTAGTCACGAATTTGAGATTGGCTCAGTTATGAGCACATAAATCACTACCATTTTCGGATGAGGTAGTTCATACAGATGTAATAATGAAGCACACCACTGAAATTACCATTTGGATAAAGATTACATGCAGTAAAATTTGTACCATTTTGCTTTCATTTGACAAATTGAGATCTCATATGTTTGTATCTCTCTCAATCTTTATAAGACTGTTAAAATCTCTCTCTAATCTTCTCGGAAAGGACATGGCGACCATTTCCTTGATGCTCAATGCTTCTTCGGCTAGAATGTAGCTTTTCCATTCTCTACCATTAACACAAGAAAATTTCAACTACTACTTGAATCACACATTCAACTAGCATGATTGTGTGAATTTAAGTGAGACTAAGTTCATTCACAGTGACTACTTGAAGAATGAAACAAAAAGAAAAGTCTGAAAAGTTTTGGAATATCAATGAAAATATATCATCTACACCTTCTAAGACAACTATGATAAAGTAGAAATCCAAAGGAATTCAGGCGAGTAGAAATAATAGGTGAACTTTGTATTATTTTAGCTTGAAAGTGCGTGTTTGATGGAATAGGTCGACAGAAAAGAACATAAAGACATAGACAAGGAGACATACCAATGAATGGATAAAAATTCTATATATTCTAGCTCTTAGAATGTATTGTTGTATGTATGAAGGGCTTTGAAGATAGAAACACTTTCCTTCACGCTGAGTTGAAAAGAGTTGGTATCAACAACTTGTGACGACCTTGAGCAATTATAGTTAAGTACAGGGCATAATTTCCTTGAGAAATGGTACTGTCATTGATAATTGAAAGCAATATAATTAAATCTAGAGCAGAACTTTCAACAACTGCTTAAAAATTCCTTGCTTTTTGTCTGTGTTAGCAAAACACTGTCAGGGCAGTCCCATTGCTTGAAGTGGATTTATGTTTGTTTGTCTCCTATTGAAGTATCATCGGTAGGTATAACATCAGACCCATCTTCAACCTGAGTGTTTTACTCTTCTTTTCCACATCCCTATTCAATAACTCATCGTCTTCTTTCTCCTCCTCTTAGTACTCTAAATCAAAGTTTGTAGTAGTTGTAGATTTACCATCAGTTTGTCTCCTTTGGAAGTATCACCAATGGTATCATCCTCAACTTGATGTGTTTTTTCTTCCTTTCCACTCCCTATCAAATAAATCTTTGTCTTCTTTCTTCTCCTCCTTATACTCTAAATCAAAGCTTTTTAACCTTGTATTTATGCAAGAAGGGCTCATCAACAACAATGTTCTAATCTAAAAGTCAGTACTATTGCTCCCACGCCTCCTCTTCCTTGCATTCCTCTACATAATCATGTTCATAGCTTTCACCACTTACTTCTCTTCTATATCTTGCCACCAGCTCATTCAATATTTAGTCCTTCTTTGGAGCTCCTTCTTCTTCTTGAGTTCATGAGTGATCAACTCTTGCCCTCGACCTCAAATTCCAAATGCACTTTTTTTGGCTCCTCATAAACAACACCTCTTCACATCTGACTTCAAGAAGAACTGCATATCTGCTCCATATTAACAGCCAAGAATCAATTCATTAGAGTGGGCTATAATTCACTTCTGTTAGTTTTGAGTTATCTGTGCGGCAAAATAATCAGCAAAGAACTATAAGCAATGAGAACTATACATGATTAGCTTGATCGTGGTAACATAACAAACTCTTCAATAGCAGAGAAAACATCAAAGTAGATTGAAGAAACTTGTCTTATGAAGAACATCATAAGAACAAGACAACTTGATAAATATAAGGTGACAGCTCTGCTAGGATGTAACTTGATGGACATGCATCTTAGTCACATTACATAGAGCCTATGAACTGAGTACTGCAATTTTTTTTGTTAATTCCTATATCACATGTACCACGGTTACCACAACCAGACTTCAGTAAGGCAAGAATAGAAATCTTTTCAGCGTGATTGGAGAAACTTAGAAAAAGACAACTGAAATAATATATTTTACGTAATAGTATTCAGTAAGCTAAGGGCATAGGCTACACTACCAAATCATATGGAAATTGTGGTTACTTGGTCTGAGAAGTTCCACATTTGTCTAAAAGTGCATTTTCTTTTCCTCTGACAGAACAAAGGCTTGATGTGGATCATTCTGTATAAATAAATGAAAGTGAAATCTCACATTATTTCAGGACTTCCTAATTGGCTTTCCCATTTTATTATCAGAACTTCAGATCATTGGTCGATCAATGAATTTATGACAAGCTTGACTCATTGGTCTAATTATTATTGGCTAGTACATAGATGAAGAACATACTTATTGAGTTATATTTCAGTACAATTGAACTGATAGAATTGCTGGTTGATTTTGCATCATGAAATTTAACGGCTAATATATTGGCAAGAAAGATTTTGCTCAAACATAAAGTGACCAATATTGCACTAACTTTCATGACCAATAAATAGAAACATGAACCCATAACTTTAAAGATATAATGAGTTACTGCTAAGAACTTTCAAGGCTGAACTCATAAAATTTAAATTGTGGATACGCTCCTACTAATACTATGGACATGTGTTTCACTTAAAAAAGAAACTAAACTATGTTGAGGAGCTTATGGTAGCAAAGTGCAAATACAGACATCACCAATAAGTGGTCAGTAACATCTATCCTATGAAAGCTCTAAATCTTTTGTTATTAGATGGATTTTCGAGTTTTCTTTTCACTTAATAGATATAAGAAAGAAAATATAGTCCAATAAAACTAATCGAAAGAATAATTTCCAAGTAAGAGACAAAGAAAATCGACATAGGCACCTGGTTTTGAGCAAACATGGCCCAGAACGTAAAGGCCACAAAAAATAGTTACAGAAAATTTCTAAATCAAGAATTTAAAACAAAACAGAAGAAGCATATTGAGCTCACCACAAACTAGAATCAAAGAGTCATAGTCGCTATCATCAATTGCCAATGCATCCCATTTAATAGATAGATCAGTAATAATGAGCAAAGGAGATGAAAACAGAGTAAGTTCGAGAACAAAGAAGAAAAGGAGGGTCAAGGTAGAGCACATGATTGCACTTGATTATCTTTAATCTAGATGACACCGACATAGAAAAGAGATTGAAGGAGATGGAGATTGAGAGAGATGATCGAGGAGATAGAAACCTAGACATTTTTACCTCTGGTTAAAGGACAAGCTTCTAGAATTAAGATGCATATCTGAGTAAATGAAGAGACAGACACTTTCGGATATTTAAAAAGAAGTCTAAAGCAAATGAAATTACTGCTATCACATAGGAGTATCTTTTTTGTTTTGTTTGTTTATCTTTATCTACTCCAGTCACACTCTTACATTTTGTACATAACAAAGCCTTCCCTTTCATTTCGCCATATATTTTTCTATTTTGTCACTTTAATGTTTCAATCTTTTCATGCCTCTATGTCGAGTGAAGACCATATGGAAAGACAGAACGATAACAATCATGAAATTGGGAATCTGAAGATAACCCAAAAAGGCCAGGAGTGAAAAAAGATGAAGGAAATAAAGAAGAAGAAGAATTGGGAAAAAAAATTGAAAGATTAGCAGACCTAACATTGTAACCTGCTGTGAAGATAAAGTTCATCGGAAGTCTGGAAAATTGAAAGAGACGGATGTTTCTAAACATATGTTGAACGTGTGTTGGAGTAATACAGCAGAATGACTCTTTTGCCCTTGGTCGTCCTCAACTTGGCTCTTGTACATAGTAGAAACTAGAATAACAATTTAGCCATCCATTGAATCATGTAAGCTTCGAGAATTAAAGCTAATCAAGACTTAATGGGCCGGATTTTGAATGGGCTATTAGCCTTAGATGGACTTTTGTTAGACAGATGTGCTTTCATTAGGGCATAAATTGCTTCTACTTACAATAGTGGAAGACTGCTCAATCTAAGGTTTAATTTTTATGAGTTCAGTTATTAAGGTTTTTAGTATTAAATTAATATATTTAAAGTTATGGGTCCAGATCAATTATTTGTTGTAATTTTAGTTGATTTTTACACATAAATTATGCTTCACGTCAAAAATATTGGATTCAGATTGATCCAATATGAGAAGGCTAGACTCTAAGCTAGCGTTTGGCCATAGATTCCCAAAAAAAAAATAAAAAAAAATTGAAAAACTTGATTTGGGTGAAGTTTTTCAAGTTTTGAAAATGTGTTTGGCCATAGTTTTACAAAATATATTTCAGGTTTGAAAAACATGAAACATTACTTATACCCATAAGTTCTAAAAACTATTAAGACTACCCAACCATACAAAACATACATACTTGCTAATCTCAAATTATGCAGAACATGATATTTTAATAACAATTGCTAATAACACACTTACTAGCTACTACAATTCAAATTACAATACAAAATCCATTCGTTCAAGATAAAAATACAACGGTAGTAACTAGCTTAGCTCGTTCACTTTATAAAAGAGACTGCTTTAATTGTGAAAATATGGTAGATAAGGCTTTAACGGAGGAACATGGTAGATAGAATTAGTTGGTCATAACTAGATGGTTTTCTTTTTATAAAATATAAAAGTTTGGGGTAGTTTTGAAAAGTAAAAGCATAGATCTTGTAAAAAAATTTGAAAGAAAATTTGGGATTTGAAGATTTGTCTTCAAAATTTGTCAAAATTTTATGGCCAAACAAAGATTTGAAAATAAATCTTCAAAATATGCTCCCAAAATCTATTGTCAGGAGTGAATATAGTCTACAACTCTTTAAGGTTTAGGAACAAAAACAGAAGAAAAAATAGCAGAGGACAGATTAATAATATTGGGAATTTGGCACAGCGTATCAACGTGAAGATATTATTGGCAACAAATAGCAACACTTTAAAATCTTGGCAGTAAATAGCCAAAATCCACGTTTTGGGCTATTATTTTTATAGGGGAACTTACACAATTACTAGAAAATAAGTATTAAATTATATAATCTACAATTATTTTTTAATTTACAGAATCTACAATATATACCTTATAAATGAGTAAAGGAGAAAATCTTTAGAGATGGTAATTTTCATATAAATAAGGTAATTAAATTTGATAGGCTATATTTTTTCCTTTATTTAAGTACTATGTCCCTACAAATTATCCTTACAAATTATCCTTTCCTACCTATCAATAAGGAAACATTATCATCTAATCCTCGAAATACTCCATGAATTGAACAATTTGCTCATATACTCTATCTTCTATTAGTTATATTGTAATATTGTGTACTACATATATACAGAAGGTATTATTATACTATATAGTATATACTTTAAATAATATACAAACTTAAATATACTAATTCCTACTATTATACCCACAAATATTTTGTTACCATCTTTTCAATTACGCTTACCAATTTGAGTATACCATATACATGATATTATCATATTATATATTGTCTATCTATATAAAAAATAAATATACTAATTATTACTTTTATACCCACAAAATATTTTATTATCATCTTTTCAATTACATTTGCCAATTTGAATATACCATATATAAAATAGTGTGAAAAGGTGATAAGACATGCTTAGAAAAAAAAATTGAAAAGCTTAAGTAAAAAACCACAAATACGAAATACTTAGTAGTGCAGATCATAAGACTTTGACTATGTATATAAAAGCAAAGTTTGAGAAATTGTATTTCCAAGAGTTTGAGGAGATGGATATGGAAGGAGAGGCATGAAATTGAAGATTAGAGCAACCTTTTGATTGATAAGGTAAGTTTTTAGGTGAGAGAATTAGAATTTATTGTGTACTTAATTAGGAGATATATTTTAGGGTTATGAAAGATAGTATATTAAAGTTAAAAACTTAGAATAAATTGTATTAATGTAATTTTTTGAAAGTAGTTGTAACTTTTGAAAATTGCATATTTAAATCTTGTATTTGTGTAAGTTTTCCAATTTTTATATTACATGACCCATAAACTTCTCAATATCTGAAGTTTCACATTGACGCATCTTTCTTCATTTTTTCATCTCTTTCCTTACCTCTCCTTAAATTTCTCAATCAAAACCGTAAACCCATCAAAATATATCCAAAATTTTACACTATATCCATGTCAATGTTGTTGATACTGTGTTTTTGATATATAGATTCTAAGGTTTTCAATAGTTTTGCGAGATTTCGAATTTTTCTGACGGCTTTCTCAAATTTAATTCACCTCGAATCTCGCCTCTTTGCCCTCCTCTTTTTCGTCTCTTCAAATCCTGACGGCGCACCCAAATTTGGTGCTCTGTTCATTTCTTTTTCTTCAGAACTTCTGTGATTTGTGGTTTCGTCCCGAATTTGGTGTTCTGTTATAATATAATGCTCTTATTCTTCATCCAATAGCGAGAACCCAGTAATTCTTTCATTCATTTTAAGAGAAATCCATATAATAGAATACCCATTTTAAGTTTCTTGGTAGATTACTTTCACATTTCCATTTCTATTTTGGAATATTGTCGTGTATTTACTCATGTTTGGAGAAGAGCACATTTGATCTCTTTGGTATACATTTGTATTGGTATACACTGGGTTGTATTTATCAAATAAACTGGTATACATTTGTTTGCATTAATATCTTTATAATTTTTTAATATACATTGATCCGTATTCACTTAACAAATCTGTATACTTTTGTTTGCATTGGTATATATTGGTTCGTATTCACCTAACAAATTTGTATACATTGTATTGTTATACATTGTTACGTATTCAATTAATAAATTGGCATCCATGTGTATTTGTATACATGTATTCATCTAATAAAACTTGTATACATTTACTTGCATTAGTATCTATATAATTTTGCATTGGTATACATTGATCCGTATTCGCTTAATAAATCTGTATACATTTGTTTGCATTTGTATGCATTGGTTCGTATTCACCAAACAAATTTGTATACATTTCTATTGATATGTATTCACTTAATAAATTGGTATACATGTGTATTTGTATACATATATTCATCTAATAAAAGTTGTATACATTTACTTGCATTAGTATCTTTATAATTATGCATTAGTATACATTGATCAGTATTCACTTAACAAATCTGTATACATTTGTTTGCATTGGTATACATTGGTTTGTATTTACTAAAAAATTGATATGCATTAGTATCTATGGTCCGTATACACGTGTATACATTAGTATAATGCGTAATATACAATAATATGCAGAATGAGTTCTACACAAATCGTGATATAAATGTATGAAGTTAAAGAAAAAACTTTATTGATATGGGAATAATTTCAATGCTGCTGCAAAAACGTGAAATAAAATAATTGAATCCCTAGTTTTAGGGATTTAATGTGAATAAGGAAAAATAAAACTTAAGTATCGGAAAATAGGATCATTATCGATTCATATGATTAATTTCAGCTTATTTAACACTAAAATGTGATTGTCATTCTTGTTGAGAGCTTAGTGACATTTCAATCTATTTTCAAAAAAAAAAAAAAAAAAAAAAAAATCAAAATAAAAATTATATCTAAAGTAGCACTTGGGTTTGGATAAAACTGAAAACTTTTCTCCAATAAGTTTTGGTTGAAAATAATAATTGTTGCAATAGATTTTTTATTTGTTGGGTTCCTGTATAACTACATCCCTAATTTTAGGGATATCCAGTAACAAGATAAGGGGAAAAAATTACATCCCTTAAGGACACAATAACGTGAGATAAGGAAAGAGAAAGATATTCTCCCCTATTTTTGCTCTGGCAGGAAAATTTGGCTAGCTAATACCAATTTTTTTAGGCCTAAATTTTGCTAAATACTTTTGGGTTAAAAAAATGACAATCTTATTTGAAACTTGTACAATCTTATCTGAAACTTGTACCTATATATCAATTCTCCATTAATATTGCCTAGTCAAGTCTTGGAAAGAATGTATGCTCCCTTCAGTTTTGTAACATCCCGTCTTACAACAAAGGTTAGACTAGTATCATTAGAGTTCTGGCGAAAAATTTGAAAGTTTGTGCTGTGAAAGTGGTTGACAAGCCTATTTTAGGCACCCATAATCCCTTGATTCGTTGAGAATTTGGAAAAGGTTCCTTAATGAAAGTTGTAGATCTTTGAAATATCTTTCCAACCATATATTATGGAGCTCAAACGAAGCTCTGTGCTAGAAGTTATGCCCATTTTACTGGACGCGACGCAGTCTGCGTGAAGTGCCCTTCAGCTGCGCGATCGCGCACCAGAGGCAGTGTTACTGCCTTCGCTGCGCCATCACCAGCGTGAAGTGGGCCTCCAGGTGCGCGGCCGCGCACCGAACACGAGTTTTTAAAAGCCTAACTTCGTTATATTCATTCCCACTTCATTTTAAACCAATTTTTCTGAGGAAAAGAACCCTAAAGTGGTCTCTCAAGCCCTAAGGACGAAGCTCTTCTCTCCCAACCTTCAAGACACTTTAAGGTAAGCCTATTCCATGCATTCCAAATCAATTCCAACATGCGTTCATGATCATTAAGCAAGAATTCATCATTCTTAACCTAGGGTTTTCAAGAAAACCCATTCAAAGGAATTCAAGACTAAAGCTTTGGAATTCTTCTTCAAAGATGAGATTTTAATACAAGTTTGGAGCAGTACCAGGTATGTAGGGTTACTATCTATGTGTGGGAACATCTTTATTCTTCCCCACGTCACGTTCTTCCATGACTATACGAAAGTTCTCTAAAAACTAGGGTTTTAGCCATGTTCATGATAACCCTAGGTCCATGTACTATGTTATACTATGTGTTGAATTATTATTATTAATCCATTATTGTGTTCTTGATACATCATTCCGATTATTGAGAATCTGTTCGTAATCTATGAAAACCCATACTTTGCAATCCATGGGTTCTTACATGCAAGTTTTTAAATAAAATGCTTATTTCATGAATATCCTACATGTCTACCGCCTTTTCATAGAATTACATTATGATTATTTTCATGCCATGATACAAGATACATTCATGTTAAATACAAGTCACGCTTTCATGAAATCCATGGGCTTCTTAGCCAACTATATCATGTTCATGTTTTTGGGAGTTGCATAGATTAATGAGAAGGCTTCAAATTCGAAACTACGTTAGCCACCAGGGGATGAGGATCGCTCCGCCCATGTTTAGGACGATTTCTCATAATGATTGGATCCTTTCATGTTATAATTAAATATCATTTCCCTGGCAAGGTGTGGAGTGTTCTCATTGGTAGGACGCATGTACCGATCCATGTTGTTGATTATATTTATTGCTTTCCCTACTTATAATGTTTTATTCATGTTATATATATATATATATATATATATGTTTTCACGTCCATAATCATGTTTCAGTTTCAGTTTCAGCTTCAGTTCTTATCATGTAATTTCCATGTCCCATATTATTTCATTCAGTTGGTTTACATATTAGTATATTCAATGTGCTGACGTCCCTTTTTATTGCCCGGGGTCCTGCATTTCATGATGTAGGTTTAGATTGATAGGATGACGCATCTGCTTAGTAGGATTCACTCATATCTGCTTATTGGTGAGGCCCATCTCCTTCGGGGTTTAGTCAGCCATTTATCTTTTACTTAGTTATGCATTAATGGTATGCTGGGGGTCTTGTCCCAGCAAGTATGTTTTACGATCCAGACTCATGATAGAGGTTTCATAGACTAGTCGGTTATGTTATGTCAGATATTCAGAGTTGTTTAGCCATCTTTGGCTCGATTCATGGTATTTCCACATTCATGTTTTAAACGAGTATTTTATTAATTATGATGACTTCATGTGTTTTCTTAAATCCCATTATGTTTCATATTATATTCCGCTCATGTATGTCTCGTGATGATTCAGCAAGCCATGTGGTTCGCTCGGTCATACGCGTACAGTAAGGCACCGAGTGCCGTGTTTTCGCCTGTGCCGTGGTTCGGCGCGACAAAGCTGGTATCGGCACTAGGTTCAAGTATCTTAGGGAATCTATGAAACCGTGTCCATTGGGGTCACTTTTATATGTGTGTGCGCACCACATATATAAACAGTTGATCACCATGACATTTAGAATTTTCTCACTTCTTTCAACTCTAGATCGTGCAATAAATCTATGTTCTAAGAAATCACTCGAACTCGTGTGTTGTTTTCCATTCTACCGAATATGCCTCGTCTCAATGGATGAGGAAGATGTAAAGCTAATCATTATCAATGTGTTGCTTTCATATAGAGTCATCAGGAATTATTCTAACTCTAACATCCTCTTTCTATCGAATTCCGAACGTATGACTGTGTAAGCGGCGAGAAGAAAGATTCAAGACCAAGACTCGGCAAATGGCGCATGGTGTGCTTATCACCATTTTAAGGACAAGTTTTGGTATGATAGTATATGTAGGTTTTATACCTTACAAAATAAGTTTATTTGGATTATCTGACCATGAAGCTATGGTATAAGGATGATAGTTCAGATTTAAGACCCTACAGGGTAACATGTTATGAAGTTAGCTGCAACAAATATAAATTGTCCGTGGTAGTTTTGAGCAGGAAATAGCCTAAGAGCCAACCACCTGTAATATTAGAAAGTCTTGACTTTTTCAAGGATAAATATATTTTTGCCATGTGAACTATGCACATGACTAAGAAAGGACTGAGTACGATAAGAAAACCACGAGTAGACGATATTGAATTTCTTGGGATAGTTTTAAATTATTTAAGCTTATTCAGATCAGACCTAGAGAGTAGGACGTTAGTAAGTTACTACAAGGTGTAGATACTACTATAAGATGATAAGATGTAATAGTTCCTTCTAAGGTTTGGTGATTAAGTTTTTACCCCCAGATGTGTCTAGTATGATATGATTTTAAAGTGTATAGAAAGTTCAGGGTTAAGTATTCCAATCTATAATTTAAGACTGAATAAAGTTCCCTAAGTGTGATCCATGTCTATAGGACAGAAGAGATAGTGTACCACTGCAGAATATGGTCATATGATGAGGGAAGTTAGGAATAATCTATGTTTCGCTTTAGCGTTCAAAACGAAATCAGAAAATATGATGCTAGTAGGTGTTTAAAAGGGAATGGTAAGTTAGTCAGAGTAGAGTATTTTAATCTTTCCTTCAAAGATGTAGAGTGTGACTGGGTAAGTGACTGAAAGAGGGTAGTGTTCGACCAGAAGATGTGATCATATAATATCGAGTCTCTTGACATAGTTCTAGCTTGTTTATATGGTTTAGGCCGAATTAGAGGGTAGGGTGTAAGTTGCCATAAGAATATTATTATGATAGGTAATAGATGAGGTAGGTAAGGAAATAATGAGACAAGTTTTATGGAGATAGTCTTAGAGGCAGGATGAAATTTAGAGAAAACCAGCGGAATGATTAGATGACCACTTTTCGCTAACTTAAGGGATCTACAGGCTTTAGACGTTTTCTTTTGAACTAAGGGGGAGATCATATGATAAGGTGTCGATATAGATTTTGTGTTTCATAAGTTGATAAGCGATAGAGGATTGTGTCAGAGGATCACAGTTTCATGTAGTTAAGATAAAGCGTGTAGAATTCGTCTTTTGTCACGCCGTTGAGATCAAGTATTAGGTAAATATGTTATAGATCAAGTTTTAGGCGAATAGGGGGTTTAAGAGTGTAATATTTCAAATTCCGTAATAATTCATGCACTATGTAGTACCAATGCCCAGATGTACTCTACGCATGCCTAGCATACCTATATCATGCCCTTGTTAGAGCTTTACACTCCACATTTTAGATATAAGAGATAAGACTCCGTACAAAAGTAGACGATGCAAGGGAAATGTACTTTCATGTTTCGCACATAAGGTTGTACTTATGTTCAAAGTTAAAGACCATATTCATGTCACACGTATCTATCGTGCTTTATATGTCCATGTTCTATCTTCTAAGTGATTTTTGAATATGATGATGATTTTGATAAGGATCGGGGAGAAGGTAATGTCAGTGTTTAAAGGCAAAAAGTCCTATGTGGTCTACACCTATCCTTTGAATAAGAGGAGAATGCCTTAGGTAAATGTCTTATTTTGACCCCAATGATTATGCTATCCACGTTGCCACGTACTCGTACCCCAATTCATCTCTTCATGTATCCCACTTGTAGCGGTATCGTAACAACGATTGTGATAGGTAATGATGAAAGTAGATCAAGATAGATGACCTACCCACAATTCGATGTAATTCATGCTTATGTTCCTCTAGCTAATGTTTTAAACCATCTCGTAGCTTGGCACAAAGGATGCCCTTCTCTTTTCCGAAGTACCTATGCCATGTTTATATTCAAGGTGACTTTATACTCATCTCTTGGGTGCTTGATGCACAAAGTACTCATGCCTATAATCCCTTCCTCCATGAACCTTATTTTATAATGAGGGCGTTTACTCACAGTGATAAGAGTAAGCTATGTTGAACCATGTCCCATTCTGTAAGTACATCTAAGTTCCAAAGGTGATACCTTATCCGTGCCCTGTGTCTCTAAGTACCCAAGAGTGAAGCCTACAAATTGTACTCCATGCAAGTAACACTTATGTCTTATTCTCACTTCAATACTCATGACCTAATGTCCAAACGCCAGGATATATAGCTTCGAAGTACTCATGTAAATGCCATGTTTCTCATGTCCCCATGCACCATGCCATTCTACTCACGTATTCACATTCTATGCCATACTAACCACGTTCCCGTATACGTATGTTCCGTTTTATGTCTTTTATCATTCAATGTACCCATTTCACGTTTATGCTCTGAAATGAAGTGTCTCATATGATTCATACGAACAAATTCCTTTCCTTTATGATCCTTTCACGATAATAAGCAAGGTAAGCCAAGGCATTAGGTTCGAAGTAAGGTATGTTCCAAGTTCAAAGTGAGATCCTTTCAGGTATTCTATGGTAGTTATCTTAGAAGTATTCTACTTAGATTCGACGTATTCATGTCATGCCTACGCTAGAGCTTCATGAATACCTATGTTAGGATCATACTCCTATTATATGACTCAAGTCTGTCTCATTCACATCAGGTTGCACTTTCATTCAAGCCTAAGTCGTACTCATATCTCATATGTCTATCTTGATGGTGATATACGAATATCTATGACCAAGTCTCTAAGTGTTTAGATCCTACCCGCGCTTAGTATTAAACCCTCATGTTGTAACAATTATGTTTTTTGACATTCAGATTTCATGTTATGATATCTATGTTTACACGTATTCGTATCTTACGACAGTTTAGCACTCATGTATTCATGATAGTTAGTCTTCATGTATTTATGTCCCACGTCCAGCTCCTCACGCCTAGGTAATCATGTCATGTTCGTGCCTACTTTCCGGTACTCACATCATTCATTCCTACAAATTCTCTTCCAAACCCCATATATAGTAATCATGTAATCATTCAGCCAATATCCATGTGTTCAGGCCAACTGAATATTCATGTTAGCCACATTCAAGATTCAGTAATCACGTTACATCACGTCATGCGTATTAAGATACCCTATGAGGTTTGAGTTGGTACTTTAGTTAGTTGGAAGGCATTTGAGAAATGTTGTGAAAGTCCGAATTATGAAGGAAGTCCGGCCATAATTCTTGTAAATTCCAGAGTTAGTAGTAATTCTTAACCACTATTCGTAAATCGAGGACAAATGTTTCATGATTCTCATTCATGTAGGTACCACTCAGTTTCATGTTCCCATGTGTATGTTTCTATGTAATCACGTATTCAGTCCTCATGATTCATGACCATGTTCCCACGTAATCTGTCACGCCCCAAAACCCACCCTAGACGTGACCGGCATCCGGCGTCATAAACAATATCGGAAGAACCTTATAGATAAATAACCATCAAGTCCGTTTCTATAATCTTTTATTATTTAATTGAACAGGTCATAAATAGCTAAATAAATCGTGATCATAATTATGAAATAAAATCAGAAATCTAATAAAAATAAGTTATCATCAAACGTAGCAACGCCCAATGAGTCAAGCAATGACTTCACAATTACCCACATTATGACACTTGTCTATGGAGCTTCTATGAAAATTAAACTAACTCGGGACACAACTTGAAACTACTAAGGAGTAATATTTGACTCAATGAAAACCCACGAACAAGTGTGTGGACTCACCAATAATCCGGAAAGCAAGGCACTCCTAATCCGCGAGATCCGTCCGTACCGCTTCTTTCTTCATTACTTAACATACCATCAAAAACAACAATGGTATGCCTGAGTACTGGGTACTCAGTGAGTGTTTCGGGGACAATAAGTAATATAACAAAATATGTATTTCTATAAGATCAGTGATACAATTTCAATAGAAAAAAACAGTTGGAAATCCAGGGATAAGAATAAACCAACAACTTCATAACCATCAATAGAGAAACCATAAATCGGTATACAATTTAGTTCCAACTCATTATGTCATTAAGTACAATTCCAGTCTTTCTAGTTCGAGTTCAACATTTTCAACAAGCCATTCACAGGAAAACGAGTTCATTGTTTTCAATAAGCCACTCACAGGCAAACAAGTTCATTATTATCAATAAGCCACTTACAGGCAAACAAGTTCATTATTATCAATAAGCCACTCACAGGCAACAAGATACGAAACAAGTCACTCACAGGCTAATCAAAGTATAACACATCCAATACATGCCCAAACAAGTGAAACGAAACACTTAAGGCTCCCTAAACCAAGATGAAGCACCACATCGTGGTTCTCATCGAAGGCTATCCTTCCTCCCGAATAGCTGTGGCAAAACCACATCGGGCATGTAACCCTCGATGACCACTCTTCCTCCCGAACGGCTAGGCAAACCCCACCAGATCCATAGTGACTACCCTTCCCTCCCGAGCGAGTATAGGCCAAACAAAACAGAGAATCATAGCAAAAGAGCAAATTCCATAATTCATAGAAGCCGAATCTCAAATCAGGAAGCGAATCACAAGTCATATCATGATAGTCAAATTATTCATTCAGGATCATTTTCATCATCCCATTATAGGGGTACATCAAGTCATTCAATTTTTTAGAAACTGAATTCATTTCTTTAAACCAAGTTTCAAGTTCAACAAAATCTATTATAGAGCATTCCCATGAGATAGTCAAGCTTTCCAATTATCAAGTTTAAACATCCCTCATGGGGTAATTCGAATTCAAACACCAAGCTTTATATCTCAATTTTTCAACCATCCTTTAGAGAGGAATACAATCATGAATATGTATATATAATATAGTACAAACAAGGTTTAATGTGGGCTTGTCCCTCACGCACACAAACCACAACCAAGGAATTCATAAAACCGTGTGAAAGAGTATGTTAAAAAAGAGACATACCTTAAATACCGTTCATATATTCCAAACTTAACCTCTGCACTTCAAAGAGTCACTTTACACCCAATTTGATGATTGCACAACTAAGATTTACAAGGTTTTATCAATTTCGTAGCTACTGTTCATAGCTCAAAATGCACTTCTACGGACCTCCAAATCCGATCTCCACCGTTCAAATTCAAGATCTATATGTGGTAACCACTCAGTTAAAATTTGGGCTCGATCCAACAGTTAAATAAGCTGAAAACACCAATTAAAGCTGACTGGTCGGAGGGAATTTTACAACAAAAATACTAGGGTTTTGTCTTTAATAGAGTGCATCTAAATCAATCCTATTTCATGATTATATTCACCATTCAATGTCTAAAACATAATAAAAATTTCATATAATCCATCAAAGTCAAGGGTTTACCTTTTTGGAGAAATCCCAAAGCTTCATCCCATATTTGACCTTGAATGAAGTTTCCACAATCTAGCGATTTCATGTAATGATTCGATGTTAATCTAGTGTTAAGTTAATGTAATTGACTTAGGGATATGAGTAAAAACTCACCTTAGGGGGTTGGTAGAAGCCTCTGGTCGAAAACCCCTCTCTTTAGACGTTTTTGGGTTGTATTTATAGGTTATCATAAAGGCTTGGGCTTTAAAACCTAATCCTACAAGAATCAGGATTTTCATTTTGCATGTCTTCAGTAAATCGGTCATAACTTTTTGTACAGAACTTTTTTTGACCTCCATAATATATGGTTGGAAAGGTATTTTAAATAACTACAACTTTCATGTTTTGCGTTTTCTAAAATTCCTAGCGCAAGTACCCGAAAACTATCCATAAGTACAGATTGTCTCAGACTTAGACGAATTTAGAAGGGCTTAAGAACTTCACTTTTTGGTTTGACTTCAAAATGACTGTTTATCACCCGAATTCATCTCGAATGGATTCATATGGCTAAAATATCAACTTAATACTAGTTTTCATACATTCACACCTAACTCGGATTTACGAGATGTTACATAATCATGAATATGTTTTAAGTCATATATATTCAAAGCCATATCTCGAGTGGTACCAACAAGAAGATAGCAGACACCCTTCCCAGCCAGCCACAGCACACCCCGCGGAGATCGAGGGTAATGTGGTTCCCGCTTGTCCCTAGGTTCCGGTGGAGGCCGCCCGGCACCTCTCGTGTTCCTACCGTGGGAGGCATCCCCCGAGTGTTACCAAGGTTTTATTCATCATTTCAAGAGAGAGCGTCCGTTCGAGGCGGCCCTCGCCATCGAGTCGGCCGCCGGTTCGTCTTCCCCTTCCGTAGCTATGCGCCCGATCGAGGCACGCCGAGAGACATCGAACCGCCTATATGCGTCGATACGAGATCGGGAGGCGCCACCGTACGCGGGCATATTCCTTTAATTGGTTATGTTGATTGATGTATAAACTTAATTTTAAAGGAAACTCCCCCCACCCCCCCCCCCCAAATGCTTATAAGATCCCGTAAGTTAATTTAACATTCGAGGACGAATGTTCTAAAGGAGGGGACTGACGTTATATCCCGCATTTTTGCACATTATGATAGGTTGGAGATAAAAGCATTCCGGGATGCAAAGTCGAGACTTTTGACCTTCGATTTTATTTTGAGACATAAGTTGTTCATGAATTTGTTGGTATGGAACAATTTGGAAAATTTGGGACCAAAAGTCATATAATTGGAAGTTGGCAAATCATGAAAATGAGCCATGTTGGCCATGTGGCTTGGAGTGGTGCCCACACATTTCGCAAATTCTCCAACCCATGTGTGGGCCATGGACACTTGTGCACAAATATAAGCTCAAAAGATGACTAAGTAGTCATCTTTTCATTCCATACACTTAGAGAAAAACAACAAGAACTTGAAGAACCCCAAAGAGGCTCTCAGCCAAGGACAAGGAAAAACCAAGTCCAAACCTAGCCATCCAAAAATTAATTCCTTGATACAAACCCACTAATTTGAGGTCCCTAAGTAGCGTGGAAGCGTTGTTCGGGTCATCCAACCATCCGTTGTATAGATCGCAAACCCTAGGCAAATTGTGGAGTTGAAGAAGAAAGGTAAGAATCAATTATGTTTTATGTGTTATAAAGGTTGTATGCATGTTTTAGTATGCTAAAATGGATGAAAATCATGAAATATGGCATGTTGGAGTAGAGGTTGTGAATGTTGTGTTTAGCCGTGTAAGTGTGTGTGTGTATTGTGTTGTGTTGAAGCTATGAATTAAAGCTTAGTTAGTATGTTGATGGTTGTAGTGTGAAGAAATGAATGAGAATCATACATATATGGTTGTTGTTGGCCGAATGTAGGCTATTTGTATACAAGAAATGGATTATTGATAATTAGTATTTTGAATATTGTCGTTATGAATTCCATGATGAGAATTATATTCACCGTTGATGTTGTAATTGTCTACTGATTTTGGAAGTTATTGTACATTTAATGTAATTTGTATATTTATGAGAATGATGTTCATTGTTGATACAAATCATGATTCAAAGATCATGGTGGTGTCTCGGTTTGGGTTTACGCTTTTGGGCAAATCGGAGCCTTGTTGGGTTGTTGGAAATATTGTATAAATTGTTTGAAATGTTCTTGAATGATGTTAGTATTTCGGATTGGTAATTGAATGTATAAGCGTTGATGTTGGCTTGAACGTAAGTCGTTGAATCGAATATCAATGATGTAAAGGCGAGTTAATAATGTTATATTGCCTTTCGGATTGATTATTAATGTTGCTAGGTGGTTGTTGTTGTTGTCGTGGTTGATTTGGCCGAGTTAAATGTAATTGGCTTTCGTAGAATTTGATGTTCGTTTTGGAAATGAATTCCTAAATACCTTTGGCTAATGTTTGGCATATTATGACGTTGTGTAGATCTTGGGGAGTCCGAGACGTAGGTTGATATTAGCTTGAGTTTGGAGTAGCTGGAGCGTTTGAGGTAGTAAAGCGTAACCCTTCCTTCTTTTGGCATGCCTTAGTTACAAATAGGCTATGACACGAGCCTCGAGGAAATTCTATTCTCGCAATCCGAGCATGTTTATGACTTTTATTCGTTCTTGGAAATTTGTATGTTGATATGATGAAATATTGGCCTTTATGCCTTTGAAATAATTGATTTTCAACTTTTGCATAAAAAGTTTGGCTTTTAAAAGTTCCGTAACTATGAACGCCCGTATCTTTACGAAAGATTGCCTCGATATGCTCGGATTGTATGGCATATGATAAGTATGTTTTTCATGTCTTCGACTCGGGTCGACACCCATCCGTGGGTCCCGCGACTCTTCTTTCGTAATCCCGACGACTTTTAAAAGAATTTGACCTATTATCCCGATTTCAAGTATATGGTTTACCTACCTTTTAAGTTTATGATAATGATCTTATGCACATGATTTTGGTACGCGACTATGGTTTTTCGGTTTGGTATGTCCCCGAAATATTCTAAGAAAATCGATTTAACTATTGTTTTGGCTTATAAAAGATTTTTTACGTTTTGATTAACCCATAAAATGTTTTAAACTATATTTGGTTACTCACGATTTTGTTCATACATTCTCGTGGTTATACGGTTCGCCAAGTCTCGCCTTATGTTATCGTGTGCACAATGTTGTGTTCGAGGTATGATGTGTTCGCCCGCCGCGCCCCTTTAGGCCGGGAACCGTATATATATTATTCACCGTTATGATGTGTGCACGCCGAGCCCTTTCGTCGGCATACGTATCACGTATATGTTATATGTATGGATTTTCGAATATGTGATTTGTCAAACCCAATGCGGGCAAACCCGGTAGTGAGGTAACATTCCACACCGGGTTTAGGCCAATCCCACATTGGTTTAGGCCAATCCCACATTAGTTTAGGCCAATCCCACATCGGTTAATGGCATCTCATATGACCGGTCATGATGTTATGATGCGCTACGGTATGTTTATGGTTATGGTATTATTTATGGATCGGGCCGTACGTTCCTCGCATTTGGTTAATTGTCACTTTATATGATATGTTTGATTTTCCGTATATATATATGTTTGTGGTTGAAGCCTTGATATAATCAAACGTCTAATATTTGTATACGCGTAAGCTATCTTATTAAAAAAAAAAAAAAAAACGATGGTATCATTCTTTCTATACCGTTTCGATCATGACTCGCATTTGTTACTATATCTTTCTCGCTCGTAACATATTCCGTATCTTACAACAAACGCGTTTTGGTGTTCCTCCGCGTAGATTTCCGTTGTCGATCGCAGTGCTCCCTTTGTTCTCGAGCCAATATTTTGGGTATATACTCTTCCGATGTATATGATTATGTTTATTAATTACGTGGCGGGGGCCCCGTTCCGTCATCCGATTCTCGTTGTTCCGTATTAGAGGTTTGTAGACATATATGTGGGTTATTTTTGTTCGGATGCGACGTGTGACCCCATCCGCCGTATAACCCCTTGTCGCGTGTATATATACTTTGACATGTTATGTATATTATGGTTCCTAATGAGGTGTTTGTATGCGTCCATTTGGAGCCACGTTTGATATTTATAGATATATAAGCCATCCGTATGTGATTATTTGATAAGTGTGTTTGGGTGCCCAGCTCGGGCACTAGTCACGACCCAAGGGGTTGGGTCGTGACACCAAGGGGGAGATATTGTAACATCCCGTATCTTACAACAAAGTTTAGACTTGTATCGTTAGAGTTCTGGCAGAAAATTTGAAAGTTTGTGCGTGTTGTGAAAGTGGTTGAAAAGCCTACTTCGGTTACCCATAACCCCTTGATTCGTTGAGAATTTGGAATAGGTTCCTTAATGAAAGTTGTAGGTCTTTGAATAGCTTTCCAACCATATATTATGAAGCTCAAATGGAGCTCTGTGCTAGAAGTTATGCCCATTTTACTGGACGCTACGCAGTCTGCGCGAAGTGCTGCATGAAGTGCCCTTCAGCTGCGCGATCACCTGCGCGAAGTGGGCCTCCAGCTGCTCGACCGTGCACCAAACACGAGTTCTTAAAAGCCTAACTTCTTTATATTCATTCCCACTACGTTTTAAACCAATTTTTCTGAGAAAAAGAACCTTAAAGAAGTCTCTCAAGCCCTAAAGACGAAGCTCTTCTCTCCCAACCTTCAAGATACTTTAAGGTAAGCCTATTCCATGCATTCCAAGTGAATTCCAACATGCGTTCATGATCATTAAGCAAGAATTCATCATTCTTAACCTAGGGTTTTCAAGAAAACATATTCAAAGGAATTCAAGACTAAAGCTTTGGAATTCTTCTTCAAAGTTGAGATTTTAATACAAGTTTGGAGCAGTACCAGGTATGTAGGGTTACTATCTATGTGTGGGAACATATTTGTTCTTCCCCACGTCACGTTCTTCCATGACTATCCGAAAGTTCTCCAAAAACTAGGGTTTTAGCCATGTTTATGATAACCCTAGGTCCATGTACTATGTTATACTATGTGTTGAATTATTATTATTAATCCATTATTGTGTTCTTGATACATCATTCCGATTATTGAGAATCTGTCCGTAATCCATGAAAACCCATACTTTGCAATCCATGGGTTCTTACATGCAAGTTTTTAAATAAAATGCTTATTTCATGAATATCCTACATGTCTACCAGTTTTCATAGAATTACATTATGATTATTTTCATGCCATGATACAAGATACATTCATGTTAAATACAATCCACGCTTTCATGAAACCCATGGGCTTCTTAGCCAACTATATCATGTTCATGTTTTTGGGAGTTGCATAGATTACCGAGAATGCTTCAAGCAGCCTGAAACTACGTTAGCCGCCGTAGGATAAGGATCGCTCCGCCCATGTTTAGGACGATTTCTCATAATGATTGGATCCTTTCATGTTATAATTAAATCTCATTTCCCTTACAAGGTGTGAGTGGTCTGCTGGTAGGACGCATGTACCAGACCATGTTATCGGTTATATTTATTGCTCTCCCTACTTATAATGTTTTATTCATATATATATATATATATATATATATATATATATATATATATATATATATATATATATATATATATATATATATATATATATATATGTATTCACGTCCATAATCATGTTTCTGTTTCAACTTCAGTTCTTATCATGTTATTTCCATGTTCCATGTTATTTCATTCAGTTGGTTTACATACCGGACATTCAATGTCTTTGACGTCCCTTTTTTGCCGGGGAACTGCATTTCACGATGCAGGTTCAGATTTACAGGACGACGCATCTGCTTAGTAGGATTCACTCGTATCTGCTTATTGGTGAGGCCCATCTCCTTCGGGGTTTAGTCAGCCATTTATCTTCTACTTAGTTATACATTAAAGGTATGCTGGCGGCCTTGTCCCAGCAAGTATGTTTTACGATCCAGACTCATGATAGAGGTTTCATAGACTAGTCAGTTATGTTATGTCAGATATTCAGAGTTGTTTAGCCATCTTTGGCTCAATTCGTGGTATTTCCGCATTCATGTTTTAAACGAGTATTTTATTAATTATTATGAATTCATGTGTTTTCTTAAAGCCCATCATGTGTCATGATATATTCCGCTCATGTATGCCTCATGATGATTCAGCAAGCCATGTGGTTTGCTCGGTCACACGCAGTAAGGCACCGCGTGCCGTGTTTCGCCTAGGCCATGGTTTGGGGCTTGACAAGTTTACAACAGTTAACCACAAAAAAATAAAGAGATCTTTATTAGAGTTCATGTAACATATATATATATATATATATATATATATATATATATATATATATATATATATATTCTAGACAATAGACAAAGACAATTCCTTTTCCAAGTTTTAAATGCATTTTCATTTTACAAGTAGAGCTTTTCTTTTTGAGTTATGATCTAAAATACATTTGGTAATATTCACAACAAAAGGGAGTAAAAGAAGTGAAAGAACACGATTCACTTAAAGATAAATTTCAAGAATAACCACTCTTAAACGACAATAATACATACTAGAAAGAATGAGCTCCTGATAATCCTATTCATTAAAAAAGAATAAGAGTAGACGAAAATTATCAAAGAATTGATTAATCAAATAAAGAAAGACCAAAAATTGAAAGAAAAAAAATATAGGAGTAATTGATATCGATCGGTCCAAGATATGATGGCCTCTTTCAACAATTAGTTGCTTCTCTTTTTCTCCATCCTATGCAGAGATCTTCTTCTCAACCCATTGAGTTGCCTTTCCCACACATCCTTATGAACAATGTTACTATTTTCTGTAGACTTTCTCCCAAATGTTCCTTTAGAATCCCTCAAGCTTAGCTGATAATCATAATTTTCACGTAAAATTGGATCGGAGAGAGTCTCATAGGCCTTTTGCAACTCAATAAATCATCTCGTGGACTCTTGTTTGTTTGAATGATCATGGCAAACATCAGGATGATATTGAAGAGCCATGCATCTATAAGATCTCTTTATATCATTAATTCCTACATCATTTTCCGAGCATAGGGAGAGAACTTCATGCAAATTATTGGATTTTCCAGCCTGAATACTTGATGTGATTCTCAATTTGTTCTTTCCAGCTTTTGGAATATTGAACATTGGAAATATTTTTTCCACCTTAGTAATATTGTTCATCTTCAAGGAAATAATCTCCATTGTCGTGAATTTTTGTGAGGAATGTTTGGAAAAAATGAAATAGTTGAAACATATATATAGTGAGGGTGTATGTATAAGCGTGATCAATTTTTATGACCTATTGATGGCATCAGGTGGAATAAACTATGTACGTGATGTCTTAATAAAATTAAAAGATTTCTTGTTAAGACGCGGTTTTATTGGATGGTCTTGAAAGGTAATTTGGCGTGAAGTTATCGTCTTCTTCATATGTTGGTTTTCTCTTGATTTATTACTTCGTATATAATAAGTTCGGTACGTTTTTCTAGAAGTCCATTTGCATGGCATTTTTTGGAACGTGGTTATGTGGAACGTGATGCAGTAATTTTTAATCACTATTTTTGGAATTGTAAGGCTCAAATTTGGCAGTTCCATTCCGCCCACTCATTTATTTCTTGTTTTAAAGAAAATAGTTTTTTTTTTTTTTTGAGAAGGTAAATAACGAGTAATTTGTATGTCTTAGATTAATTGTTTGTTGCCGTTTCAAATGATGATTATAAAAATTAAAGAAGAATCTATTTCATGTAGGTGATTGGTCAACCAAAGATAGTTCAGCCATGACACGCTCTTCCTCTTAACATATCTGATGTACTTTTAATATATCCATATTATGTTGCGACACAAAAACCAACCGTTAAAATATTATTAATTGTATCTATTCGTTTAGCTAAATACTTGGAGAGGGGGCCCGGCAGACATGCGGAAAATGATCAAACCTACGTTCACAGATTTTCCCCATTCGGAAGAAAATCATGTTATCTTTTCTTATTTCATGAAACTTGCAAGTAAGAAAATTAGAAATATTCATGCTGAAATAATTGTCCGCCTGATTTTGCCGCTTACTGGAAAATGCAATTTAATTGTAAAGTGTATTTTTTTCATTAAGTTGACATGAAAAGATTCAATTTATAGTATCATATGGAAATTCGACAGCACCTTCAATCTAAGGGGCTAAATTCCACAATCCCTTAAATTTGCCAATAAATTTCTTTTAGGCACTCGAACTATACGACTTGTTCCAATTGAGCAACTTGACAGATGATAAAGTATTCACATTAAACATTTTCGGTTCAAATTAAAAAAAAAAAAAAAAAAAAAGTCTTTTAGGTAGTTAAGTTAACTACATAAAATGTGCTACCTCCTTTTATTATACACAACGGCCTCAATAAGCCGTAAAACCTTATGAGGTTAATACGCGTAATTAAAGGATATTTTTGACATATTTTATACATATTAAGCGAAATGATTAACTTATTTACAATGATATATTACGAAACATGACGGATTTTCATATTTTTCATTTTTTTATTTTTTTCCGGAAAATATATTATTTTTTTTAAAAATTATTTAAAAAATAAAAATAAAAAAATTATTTTTTAATATTTTTTTAAATTTTTTATTTTATTTTTTTGCTCAAAATTTGTGTATGAAAGTTGTATGAAATGTGTATGTATGAGCTTTTTAATATAATTTTCATACGCAAAATTGTGACACTTTAAGCTTTGAATATTGTGTTGTTACAATGTTGTTGTAATTCTATTAATTTTCCGGAACATTATATACTGTGAATGAGTTCGAATATCTTTTATACCATTCTCATGCATAAAATTTTGAGTGTAATGTTTAAGCCTTGATGAGATATACACACTTCATACATAAAATTTGAAGGTTTTCGATGATATTTTCAACACAAAAATTTGAATGTCTAAATTTTGATTTCAAAATATCTACAATGTTGTTGTAGTTGTATTAATTTCTGAAAATCTAACATGATTTATAACTTGAGCGAAATTTTAAGACTTGAGTACAAATTTCAAATTAGCTTTTCATACACACAATTTTGAGCGGATTTTTAAAGCCTTGAATGAGATATACACATTTCAAGATACCATTTTTCATACACTATTTTGAGAACTTTTTAAGCCTTGAGTGAGATATACACATTTCATACATAAAATTTTGAGCGAAAAAAATATATCAAAAAAATAAAAAAATATTTTTTTTAAATAAAAAAATATTTAAAAAAATTAAAATTAAAAAATAAAATTAAAAAAATAAAATTAAAAAATTAAAATTAAAAAATATATAAAAATCATGTTTTGTATAGAAATATTATGGAACATAAAACTATGTGTTCGTAAATATAGATGATATATACGATTACCCCTTAACGTAATGTATGGACAAGGATAAGTTATTTTTCAAAATTTGGTGGAGGTGTCGAATACTCTTTTATCATGTGTTCGGTGTCCTTAACAAGTTGTAGTTCATAGTCTTGGGGTTTGAGTATTAACCCTTTTGAATGTCTAAATTTTGATTTCAAAATATCTAGTTGGTCAAATTCAACTTAGCTTCGAAGATTAGTCAAATTAGCTTTTCAAAATAGTCAAATTAGCTTTTCAAAAGAGAAAAGTAAGAAATATTTTGAGACGCTGTAAGTATTATAATAGAATCTTTTTGGTAAGAATTGAATGACAGAAGCATTATATAGTGGAATTGAATATTATGTGTTCAGAAATAGAGATGATTACCAACGATGGGAAACACACACACACACACACACAAAAAAAAAAAAAAAAAAAAAAAAAAAAAAAAAATGATTATTGTACGAGTCAAGAAGGAACACTTCATTCAACAGATATCACCCTTATTTATTACTCCCTCCGTTCACTTTTACTTGTCCACTATTCCAAAAATAGATTTTCACTTTTACTTGTCACTTTTAGCATATCAAGAGAAGATAATTTTATTTTTCCTGTTTTACCCATAGTATTAATTATTCACTTCAAATCATTTTTCAAATCCAATAAAAATATGCACTAATTAATATGAGCACATTGGTAAATTATGCACTTCATTTATTATTTCTTAAACAGTGTGAAAAGTCCAAAGTAGACAAGTAAAACTGAACGGAGGGAGTACAATGATTTTTTTGGTTAAACCCCTATTTATTACTCCGTCCATCCATTTTTACTTGTCCAGTATACTTAAAATAGATGTTCATTTTTTACTGTTCAGTTTGAAAAATTAAGAGATAATTATTATTTTATACCTATTTTACTTTTAGATTAATTATTGGGTTGAAAACTTCAAGGAACTGTTAGTAGCTGCACAAATTTTAAAGTATGTTTGATTGATTTTAATTATTTAATTTATTTATAATAATTAGGGTGATATAGTAAAATTGTCACTTTATTTATTGCTTCTTAAGAGGTGTACCAAATCTAAACAATTAAAAATGAACGGACTGAGTACGACTAACTGTGATATGAATTTAATGGGTCTTAAAGGTCTAATGCTTGCCTATTGTTTATTTATTTCATTATTATTCTTTTCTTTAGTTTCTAAATAGAGTAATTAAGACGAGTGATATTTGTAATATAACTGTTATACTTTTAAAAATATAAGGGGCGGGTTAAGGGTGAGGCTAGTAAATTAAGACGAGTGATATTTGTAATATAACTTTTGTAGCTTTGAAAAAATTATTAGGGGCTGCTCAAGTGTAAGGCTAGTAAAGCCTTTGCTTTAGGCTTCCAAAATTTTGAGGCCCCAAAAATTTTGAATAGTAAAGTTTATGATTTTATTTTCACTTAGACAATATTGAAGAAGATTGTAAAAGAAAAAAGTACAAAATTTAAATAAAAATGGAAAAAGTTTATCTATTTTTTAACAAAAATATTTTAGAATTTTAAATTAAACTATCCAAATCTTCATTTTAATTAAAAAATAAAACAAAACAACATCTAAGGTAATATATTGCAAGCACATGGCTAACATCTTACCAACTTGAATTAGTCCTTACTATTATAAATAATAATATTACTATGTAAAGTTAAATGCTTTAATGTCTTTTAAGAATACTACACTAAGAACAACTATGCAAAAAAGAACTAACAGTAATTATCATTTTTGTGTATGTTACTTAAGGCCTCTTACTAAAATTTGGCTTTTGACCACTAATTTTACTCAGACCAAAGTATAACAAATATACTTTCACAAAGTTATAAAGGAGAAATTAGGTGAGACTCGACTGCCTAGGTTTTACCTTAACCAACATTGTTATTCCAACTTTTGATATCAAGAATTTGCAGTCAACAGTCTTCTCTACTATTGAGAATGGTTCCTAGCTATATAAGTATTCTCTCATTTATGTTAATAATTGATGTGATTCTTGAAAAGAAACAACATTCTTACTTTTAGCTAGTTCATCCTTGATTTTAAGTCTATGTAATTTTTATACATTAATATGTACGTTTCGTGCAGTCCAAAGAAATTTCATTAATGGATGCCTAACTATCAGATATATGCATCATCACATCCGTAACACCAACGTATCTTCCAGCTCATTTTTCAAGAACCAAAACAAAGATGGAAACTTTCAAGAATTCAATCTTGTAGATGGTGGAGTTGCAGGAAAAAATTCGGTAAAATTCTAATTATCTTTTCTGATCTTCTTAATTCGATCTCATGATTAATTCATGTAATTAGGACTAACTATTGATCACATTTGTTATGTATATATGTAGGCCCTTATAACAACAATTGAAGTAACCAAGCAAATTATCCATGGGAACTCAGATTTCTTTCCAGCAAAGCCGGAGGATTATGGTTGACTTTTAGTGATCTCATTAGGTACAAGATTATCAGCAAAGATGAAATCGAAATACAATGCTAAAACAACAACCAAATGGGGTCTTCGTAAATGGCTCATCTATGGTGGTTTACCTCCAATCTTAGACCTTCTTACTCACGTTATTGATGGTATGGTTAATTTTCATATTGTGCCCCCCTCCAAGCATTTCATTCCGAAAATTATTACCTTTGTATTCAGGATGACACACAGGGTGGACAGATTTCTCCGTTGACATATTAATAGAGGTTTGCATGAAGAAATTAGATGAAATTAGATAAATCTGCTGAGAAAAACAGTTTCAAGAATTGATTTGCATACAGATCTACTTGAACCATGTGAACATTGTGGCTCGACTGAAGAAGCTTTGAAAAGGTTCGCCAAGTTGCTTTTAGAAGAAAGAAGACTTAGGAAATCCAATGCAACTTTAACAAACAATAGATTATAGTAGCTGACCATTTGTTATTTTAGTTCAATGTTTGAATTAGAGTTATTTGTTCATTTGTATTATCTTTGAGTTGTAAATCAAATTCATGATGTATATATGTATATGTAGTTGTATTAAATAAATTTATTCTTTAGCAATGGTAAATAGTATTGTTCAGTTGTAACTATATACATAGGATTCTGTGGATAACAACGTTTCTATGGACTTATTTTAGTTTTTCTCCAAAACCATGAGCATTTTTTTTGGTAAATAAAGTCATTGTATTACAAAGTGAAAACATTGTGTGCACGAGTATGGCCTAGCTACTGGAAAAAGTCCCAGTCTTCCGGGCCTGCTAATTTTCATTCAAAACAAAAGCACACCACCAACCACAATAGCAACCTAGCTAAGCATAAAAATTGTGATCATCTAACCACTTGTCAATTTTGCTCCACTTGCTTCCTTTACTGGGCACATCCTAGACAATCTTCTTGAGTATACTAGCAGGTGATTGTCTCTGGTTTTTAAGGATTTTGCTATTCCTTTCAGTCCACACATGATATACAACTACAGCTAACAACATTCGAAAAATTTCAGCTTGTGCAGGCCTTCCATTTGCATTTTGTGTTGCCAACTTCAGCTCTTCCTCCCAAGTCAACAACCCCCTATTCAAATCCACCCATGATAACAGCTTCCTCCACACCTGGTCAGATAAATCACAAGAGAAGAATAGATGAGATATATTCTCATCATGCAGTTCACATAGAGAATAGGTCTTATCAGTAATAATCCCCCACTTGAACAATATGTCCTTGGTTGATAATCTATTTTGCACAGTCAGTTGAAGTGTGAACACCCATCTTGGTAAGCCATAATTGTTGCAAATCAGTCTCCTCCAATGCACTTTTTGAAACTAGCCCCTTAGCTTAAGATAGAATGTCTTTGTTGAAAACTGGTCCATATGCAATATATCATCAAGATCATACCCTGCCTAAGAGAAATAATTAGTAGATTGTAGGATTCTGCATTATCCATGAAGCTTGCTTTGGTACATCCTGAAGCAAGTTTCTATTCCTCCCATAATAGCAGTGGATCCACTTCACCCATAATTTGTCTTTTTTGGTGCAAATACTCCAAAGTAGTTTACTTATGGCAGATTGGCTAGAGCTTCTCCTCTATGTTTTCATCTCTTCCATCCATTAACATGAAAGAGTTATCTATTAAACTAGTAAAATTTTACAAATGCAGGAAAGGACTAAGATCTTAAAGTTGTCATGTTCTTTTATGCCTGTGTTATCAATCAAAATGAATTCTTGGCTAGAAGCTTCAATTCACTAAGCAAATTCTCTGTTCACTTGATCTACTATCCAGTCAAATAAGTTTTCAGAAATGAAACTATAGTGATTATAGCTAGCAAAATTTCGAACAGCTTCATGATGCATAAGTGCAACATCACTTACAGTTCAATGTTCTGCAATGAAAAGAGTTGAACTGCTGAAATTTTTGCATTCTCCAATTCAACCTTTAGCCAGTTGCAATAAATTGTTTCAATGATGCAACAAGTAAACCAAGAAAAATATGAACTCCAATGAGCATTCTCGGAACACAGTGCTTAGCTACATTAGTTCCATTTATGTTCAAGACAAATTCAAATCCTACCCATAATGGTAATGCAATTGCACAAAATGCATTTTTTTCCAGTGCAACATAGTCATTGTAAGAATCAGTCACACCACTGTCCTTGGCTAAAGTTCATGGAATAGCTTCACTATTGCAACAGCTCCGTAATATAGAAAGAGCAACTCTCTAATTTATAATACATGGATGATCTAAGCATGTCTATAGAAGAAGCAGAATGGGGAAAGATACTCTCCAAATTGTTTTGTATGGTATTCTCAATATCTACAACAATAGGGAGTGGTGTATTTGTGTCACGACCCAAATCATAGTCGTGATGGCACCCACATGTCATGGACCAAAATCCACCCTGGGCGCAACGACATTCGATGCTATGACAACACCGGAAGCACCTTATAAAATCGATAAATGTCTAATCTCTTTTGATAATCCTTCGACATTTTTTTAAAATAATCATTTATGGCTAACCAAAAGCATACTCATACTTATTAAAATTAGCGAAAGTTTAATATAGTAAGATGTCATAAAACATGGCAAACACCCCAACAAGTCATACGAGACTTCAACACTCTACCCACAATTCTGACAACTATCTATGGAGCTTCTAGGATAAATAAATGAATAATCTAAATGAATAATCTAACTTCGGGACGTAGCCCGAAAACTCAAAACAATAACTAAAGTAGAGATGTGTCCCACGAACAAGTATGTGGGCTCACCAATAAGTCCGATAAGCAGCAAGTTCTCCTACTCCGTACGCATATCACGAACCTGCTTTTCTTCGTTACCTAACATACCGTCCAAAACAATAATGGTATGCCTGAGTACGGGGTACTTAGTGAGTATCTAAGGAGAAATAGTTAATAAACAAAATAAGATAGTAAAACTCAGTAAAGCAGTACTTGTGTAACAGTTAAAAATCCAGAAGCAGAGTAAAACATCAAACTTAACCAAAATTATCAGAGAGAAACTAATAACAAAGAATAACTTCAGTTTAACTCATTTACCGTTTGCCACATCAAGGCTTTCACTTACAAATTCAAGATCACCACAAGCCACTCATAGGCAACCAAAATATCAACACATGCCAACTCATGGGCAGCCAAAGAAATATCACATGACACCTCACGGGCAACTGAAGAATATCACATGTCAACTCATGGGCGAACAACCATACGATGCACCGGGGTTATGATACCACAGAGGCTAATCATCCTCTGGACTAGCACATCAATAGATACACCAGGGCAATGTTCCCACAGAGGCTAATCGTCCTCCGCACTAGCACAACAATACTCAAAAGTGATATGTTAGGATCGATAACGACTAATCGTCCTCTAGACTAGAACAGCTTGCCCATACAGGCCCAAACATAAACAAATACAAGTCATGACATATCGGCCAGATAATCAATCATGGCTTATAGCCGAATTCACTTATCAAGTCATCTTCTCACAATAGAGGTATTTCAAGTTTGTACTAATTTAGAAAGCTTATTCAAATCACTTATTCAATTTCAAGTTCAAGAAAACCCATTCAAAGGCAAAACACGTTTATCACAATATTATAATTCGTATAAGGTTCGATGCAGGCTTGATCCTACAGACGCGACCTTGTTCAAATATCACCTTTAATTCAAAAATAAGTTCAAAAAAGATCTACCACCAAACTAGGGTTTCAACTTGTACAAACAATCAAGTAGGACTCTCAAAGATTTCGAAAATGGTCATACATCCAAATTTGTTTTCAAAAGAAAGTAGACATACTTCAAAAGAAGATTTTGAAAATAGACATACTTCAAGGAAGATTTTTGAAGTCTATTCATACATCCAAAAACGTTTTCAAAAAGTAGACATACATCAAAAGAAGGTTTTCAAAAGTAGACATACATCAAAAAGAAGGTTTTCAAAAGTAGACATACATCAAAAAGAAGGTTTTCAAAAGTAGACATACATTATAAAAGAAAGTTTTCAAAAGTCGATATACATCAAAAGATGGTTTTCAAAATTAGACATACCTCAATTCCCGCTCAACGTATTCGTCCAAGTTCAACAATTCGTTCTACAATGATTATTAATGATAAAGTTTAGAACTTTAACCAAATTCCTGGAGTTCCTACCCTTATCAAAAAAACTAGGGCTTTTTTCGTGCCCCAAAACGTGTTCTTGAATCCCCCATGAATCACCCATGGATTATTATTGTTTATAATACCCTAAACTAATCCAAATTCTCTAAATAATCTCAGTCAGGATCAAAGAACATAACTTTAAGAAGTTTTCCAAAGTTTCCTTCAACTTCTCTTTCTTCGATTTTCAAGAATCCATGGTTTTGAAGGATGAACTAGGTTAATTTGATGTTAGATTGATGTTGCAATGATGGAAATTTATCAAGAACTTAGCTTATATGTTTTAGGTAAGCATTAGGGTTGTTTCTCTCGAAAAGTCGACCAAAACAAAGTGGGGAAAGGTTTTATGCTTTTATAAAATTCGAAAAAAATCGCTTCAGGCATAAAATGGCTTGGAGCGGTGCGTGGAGCGTCACGGCCCGTGCCGTGCATGGTATATTTTTCAACGGTGTAAAAATTTTGAGTTTTTTGAAAATTTGGCGACACGCTCGCCTAAATTTTCCACCACACTGATGACGTTCAGTAAAATGGGAATAACTCCTAGCACATAGCTCTTCTTGAGCTCCACCATACATCACTGGAAAGGTATTTCAAAGATATACAACTTTTATGCTTTGAGTTTTCTCATATTTCTAATGTAACTACCCGAACACTGGGCATAAGTGAGGACTACCTCAGATTTAGACTAATCCAAGAACTCTTACGAGCTTCACTATTTGGTTTTACTTCAAAACGACTATCTTTCACCCAAATTAATCCTGAAAGGATTCATATAGCTAAAAATTCACCTTAATACCAATTTTACACATTCACACTAACCTCCCTCGTGGGCGAACCATCCCCTTAATCAATACTTAATCAATTTAAGAATCAAACAGAAATAAAACGAGCAAACATTAATAAGTCTAAATCATATCATAAATACTCAATGTGCGGAATAGTAAGTCAAATAAATCTCCCCAAGGATGTGAAGTCACCAGTACAAGAACAACTAATCCAATACAAGTCTAGGAATAATACATCAGTCTGGACATAAAGAAATACTGTCTAGTGAATAGAATAGTAGACAATAATAGATTGGAATCCAGGGTTGCAGGCTGGCAAGTGGCTCACCCTTGAAATATCAAGCAAGATAGCCTCAGGGCTAGAATTGGGGTCTCGACGAAGGTCCTGCCTCAAACTCTGCACTCAGAAAGAGTGCAACAAGAGTAGTATCAGTACACACACGTACCCGTAAGCATCATAGGCTGACTAAGATTAGTTCACGCATATGACTAAGATTAGTTCACGCATATGAAATATAAAAATCAACAAGTCAACAGATAGGACAATCAACAATCATTAACAAACACAAAATATCATAAATAGCCAAGTCACAGCGTAAGGTTAAGCTTCAAATCCATAAGTCTGCCAAGTTGTCAGAAATTCCTCAAAGTAGGCTACAACATAAGTACATACCAACGAATTGAATGAATCAATGTATGATATGATAATGAGAAGTGCAATGCAATGACGTGGGATGCCGTGCAATGCAATGGCCAATACTCAAACCTGTACACACATGTTGTAAGCATTTGTCGCTTCAATAGTCATGACCCATGAGGGACCGGCGGAGTCCATGTAGTAGCCACCCCGGACGGACTACAGGTTGTAGCGTTATCAACATATCCGGTATAAACCTCAGATCATAGTAATAATCACATGTTACTTTCATCTTTCCCTTTCTTTCCATTTCGATACCGTTTCCATAACTCTTTTAATTCCGAATCCATTTTCATAACTCTTTCATCATTATGCATGTATCAATGCAAGAATGAAGTGTCACATGTAATAATTCCAATAAGTATGAGACGATATTCACAACACAACACAACAACCAATTCAATCCTTGCACGAATAAACAAGACTACCATGGAAACGTATCATAAAATCAATCCCAATTACAACAAGTAAAACCAACACATCCCATATCACCACAACCACATAGTCAAGTACACCACATGTCAATAATTGCATAAACAATAGAGACAAGCCCACATAATCAGAAATCATACCAACCTAGTGGATTTAACACCACAACCATGCCCGAAGGCCTATCATGATTTCCCCATCAACAACTACATAACACATGCGATTCACTAATCAAAGTCTAACAAAGGTAAGCCATAACCTACCTCGATTGCCGAATACGAGCCTCGAATGGTCAGATCTGGGATTTCCCCTTTCAGATTGCCTCCGAACGCTCAAAGTCTATCAATTCAAATGATCTATATTAGACTACGAATCTAACGATATTGATATTGCTATGCTATCGAAAAAATCCCAAAAATAACCATAAAAAGGTGACCCCAGGCCCACAAGAGTAAAATGGAAAATTAAAGGTAAACCTACACTACCCGAAGTCTAGATAATCACCATCCTTAATTTCATGAAATTCTAATCACAATAAAGCACATATTTCTTGAAGCAAAAATGATTTTTATAAAAATATTCATATAATATTTTACCATTATCATTTGGTAAAATAATTTCTAAACATTATAGATCGCTTGGGAAATGATTTACATATTGTTATAAATATTAACCGCAAATTATAACACTTATCTTATTGCCTAAATTAGCAAGTATTTGTTTTACTCCATTTAATTCAAGGAAATTGGCTAATTAAAATAAATAACCATTTTACCCCTTAAACTTGGATTTTCTACATAAACAAGTTGTTTGTATAAGTTTCAAATTAATCATAATTAATTTAAAGTAAATTAATTATGATCATATTTGCAAATTTTGCCTATTGGTGTCTAATTACGGCTATATTTGAAATAATCAATTAATTAGCCAATTAGGACCATAATTAAAATAGTTAAAATTCATTATTTAGTTAACTTGAGTCATTTGTTTTTTATTTTTTTAATTGCGACCCTAATTAAGTTTAGTCCAACTTATGGTTTAAATTTAATTAAGAACCATATTTGCCAATTTAGTTTTTAATTGGGTCAATATGGCTATAATTGAAGTGTCCAGCAAATAGACATTTTGGCTATATGTTTAATGTGCCCAATATCCTTCCCATATACATATATACACGGACATACACTCGTGTATACATATACACGTGTATACATGTATATTAGGCCCGCCCTTCCTTTCTTTTTTTTTTTCTTTTTCGAACCAGGCCCAGTCCACTTAGGACCGACCTGGCCCAAAAATCCCTAAATATAAAAACCCTTTCAACGAAGCCAAACAGACCCTATAGGGTCATTTGCACTTCGTTTGCTAGGGTTTCGTTTGCTAGGGTCGTCATACACTATAAGAAAAAAAAGATATTTGGCAACAAATTTTTTTTGTCCACCTCTCTCTCCTCGTCATATTGCCATTTTGTTTGGCAACAAAAAAAGTTTTTGCCAACAATAAAACTATGCGTTTTCTCCGCCAACCCTGTGACCGGTCGAGTAGAACATTTAATGCTCTACTCGTTTCTCACCAAACACCGCCCAAACAAGGTGCTATTCCTCCTTCTCTCTTACTTTTTTCACTTCAACGTCTCTAAAATTCTGCAAATCTTAATGGGTTTTGTTTGCATGTGTTTGAAATGCTTGGTTTTCATTGGTTCACGAAGAACCTCTCGGATCGACCAAGTTTGGGGTCAAATCTGGTCCTCTATATGTTTGTTGGATCGATTTCTGGCCGTGGATACTTTTGAATGTTGAAATCGTGACCCTTGAAACGGTGTGAGGAAACAATTGTTGTTTGTCCCACATCGATTGAAAAGCTAGGGTTTTGAGATTTGGGGTTCTATAAATAGAACCCCCAAATCACATTATTGACAAGTTCGCAACATCGAATATCACAATATTCACGAAAGAAACTCGGAACACTTAAGTTTTTGGGCATATTTTGCTTTCAAAAAACTTTAACTTTTCCTGAGTTAAGTTAAATTTTAAATATTTTTTCTGTTCTTTTGTCTGTGTGGCTGTGAGAAATTTGGAGTTTGAGGAGCAAGAGGCATCTTCCAAAGTCCATTCTCGACGATAGGCTGCACATCAAAAAGGTATGCTTAGTCCCTTTTAGTTTATTTTTTTATTTTCTGCATTTTTGTTACATGTGATTTATTGTTGTTATTTTCTGCATTTTTTGTTATGTGTGATTTATTCCAGTCTTTTATGTGAATTTCTGTAAATTCAAATTTGCCTTTTATTTAGATAATCTGTGTTTTGCTTAATGTTTATCCCTTTGTTTAGTTTTGGTTCTGGTTTAGATTAGTAATTAATTATTTTTTGTATGATTAATTAAGGTTAAATATTCATAGCTTTGTTAAATCTTGTTTAGGGGATGCTTTAGCTTAATATGGCACAGACATTAGTCTTGTTTTAAAATGTATTGATTCTTTGTCAAGCAGTGTAGTATCATTTCATCTTTCCTTACTTATTTATCTGAGAAGTTGTGAGTTTGATAATTGTTGGGACACTCAGTTATGCATTGGAACTTGTTGGTACTTGACTGATTAATCTTGCTCCTATTTTCCTTAATGAGTCATTGACCTTGTTGTTCATCACCCCCTTAATATAATACATCATTGTAAAACTAGAGTGATACCTATAGCTGAATCTATATAATTTTGTCCCTGGATACTTTTAAAAGTGATACTTGCTCTACTTAATTTAAAATATGGAAAATCTAGTTTCTTTATTCCTGTTTGGTGCTATTTGGTATATTGAAACATAATAAGGATACCTAGATTCTCTTCCAACATGTTTCCCCTATTTTGAGACTAAGTATTGCCTCTGAAAACTAAAAAATGTTTATGTGTGTGTTCAGCCTTTTACTGTTTGTTGTTAGGACATGCAATTCCTAGCTTGCTCTAGTTAACCTCAGTATATTAACTTTGGAGTTTACTTGTTTCAAACCTGGATTAGTATTCTGTTAAAGTGTTAACTTGTTGAAAAGAATGTATCCTCATCCACTTAGAACTTTGAAACACTGTAAGTTTAGGATACTTAAATATGTGATTAAGATTCTGGTCATGTGTAGAGAACTGGTTATAGTCCTAAGCTATTATTAAAGGCTGTCACTTGAGGTTTGTTTGGATCATGGGTGTGACTTACCTAGGACTAGAAAGAGAGTGGACAAAGCTTGGAGTTTCTAGCCAAACTCAGCCTAGTCATCCTCCTTTCAAGTTGTTGGGGTTCCCCTGTGTAAGAACACACCTCATGGGACCCTTAGAGACTAAAATGAGTAGAAGTATGTGTAAAATTCATGATACAACTGTCTGCTAATTGGTAAAAATGGCTTAGAGATACTGCCTTAAAAATGGTGTTCTGTATGCTTGAAGTAATCTGTTTGGCTTAATCATATTATCACATAGGAGTTTGGTTTAGCATATCAACTGGTTTATGATTTTTTATCACACTTAGAGTTAAGAAATTTAGTAAAAAATAATTTAGGTTCTCAAACCATTCTTAGGATATAAGGCTGTCTTCTTCAAATGATTTTAAAACTATTGTGCCTTAGGGTCTGGATTGCAGCATTTTAACTATGAGTGGTATATCCTATTTGAGTTGGAGTCTCTTTTTCCTGAAACTTTGTATTTTCCTACTGCTATGTGTTGCAAACAGTTGTTGTTATATGGGGAGTATATGGAATATACTTGTCTTGTATACACCTTGGTGTATACAAGAAGTATACCTCATATATTTCTTTGGGTTGGGTTCTGGCACTTGCTAGGAAAGCCAATGATTTGGGCCTATTTTCTTTTCTTTCTTGTTCAGACATGTTATCATATGGGCCAGTGTTTGAATGTGGTTTAAGTGGAAACTGGATTTATATGGGCTTTGCTTTTGCTGTTTCCAGTCTTTGAATCATATTGATTTTCATTTGGAAACTTGTGACATCTGTTATGTGAAAAATATATGTTTCTCTATGTTTGATGTTTATTTAGGTTTGCTTAAACATTCTTATTGAATTTAGACACCCACTAATCTTTATCCTCTTTGTGTTCTATGTGATTCAACGTGGGCCAATTGGGCCGTCTCATTGCATTAAAATCTATGCCCAACCCCATTCTTGATCGAGTCCGGAGGAGAACTAAAAAGGAAGCTAATATTTATGAAGGCCCATCCATGGGTGAAAATGGAGGCTGGTGGGCTTGGTAGGCCCACCAGTTCAATCTTCTTCTTTCATTTACGTTTTATATATTGTTATGTATATGTATTGTATATGTAAACAAACTGTGTAAATAGTGAAACCCCTATGCATGTGTAGAACCTAGGAAAATCACACTTAGTATTTTAGGAAGTCGCCTAAATCGAATTTCAAACTCGCTTAATTCTATATCCATGCATGAAACTGGTACTGTTTTTCACTATAAAACTGGTTCAACATAAGTGGATTTCGAAATGGTTAAAACGATAAGAATTTGGGCCTTCAGCCTCGCCTTTTTTAAATTTTGTCCAAGATAAAACAAATGAATTTCTAGGTTAATTTTTGGGCCATAGGCCTAACCTCTAAATTTTTGTCTACTTAAACCAAATATAAAAATGGGCTTTTGACTCAGAGACGAACTGGATAACAAAATTGTTTTGGTTAAAACCTTTTCGGGACTTGGAGCAATTTTTGATTTTTAGTTAATTCATAACTTTAAATTTTGCATGATACAAAAATGGATTGATTCTGATTTGGGCCTTGAAAAGATTTTCTATAATAGTTTGGACTAAGTAAAGACCAAAGATTTGTAAATTGTTGGAGGAAGATACACTTTTGGGCCAGGAAGCCCAAACTTTACATGCGGACCGTATCATGACTGATTTGGACTCATTTCTGGAAAAGATTTTGGGCCTGGAAGCCCAACACCTTATTGGACGAAATAATGAGAGGAATAATTTAGACCAAAATGAAGTATGATGGACTTTGGGTGTAGAATATGGTTTGACCTTTATGGGCTTCAAAGATGATAAAATTGGTATAAATAAAAGAAAAGCTGTCCTTTTTTTATATATAAAACGTGTATATATGTATATATATAAATATAGGAGAATACTCCATAATTTCATATAAATTAAAAACCCGTAAGAACTAAACTCATTTTATTAGGTCTAGAATAGTAACGCCTCTACTTGGGAGAATTCCCAGGTGTGTCCTAGTCTAGAAATAAAGTAAGTTGAACACTTACGTAGATTTTCAAGCCCCAAAAATCCCTTTTCTAAAGGGACCTTTTTGCCAAAAAAAATTCTCGAATTAATGACATGAATAAATGACAGTTTTGCAAGAAAAGAAACACTTTAGCAAATATTCACAATTAATCACACATTGAAGCTCGTAGGTCAACCCTATTCTACGAATCTTTAATACTAAAGTGTGTAAAACCTTCCCAAGGGATCACCAGAACCCTTACCTCGAACTTTGGTACTAAAAGATTTCTCTCTTGCTTGAAAAATCTTTTACCCGATTTTCCTAATTTCCCTTAATAAATTAGGTGGCGACTCTAAAAACTAAAATCCAATTTAGAGCAGCAACAACCTCGAAGTAGCTTTTATGCACCCTCGTAAAAGTGAACCGTAACAGATTGCGACTCTGCTGGGGATTTTCTAGGTTCTAACAATAAGAGTTTCAATATATATATATAAATATAGGAGAATACTCCATATTTTCATATAAATTAAAAACCCGTAAAAACTAAACTCATTTTATTAGGACTAGAATAGTAGCGACTCTAGTTGAGAGAATTTTCAGGTATGTCCTAGTCCGGCAATAAAGTGAGTTGAACACTTACGTGGATTTTCAAACCCCAAAAACCCGTTTTCTAAAGGGACCTTTTTGCCAAAAAATTTCTCGGATAAATGATATGAATAAATGACAGTTTTGCAAGAAAAGAAATACTTTAGCAAATATTCACAATTAATCACAAATTGAAGCTCGTACGTCAACGGTATTCTACGGATCTTTAATACTAGGGTGCATAAAACCTTGCCTAGGGGATCACCAGAACCCTTACCTCGAACTTTGGTACTAAAAGATTTCTCTCTTGCTTGAAAAATCTTTTACCCAATTTTTTTAATTTCCCTTAATAAATTAGGTGGCGACTCTAAAAACTAAAATCCAATTTGTGTGAAATAGCTTTTATGCACCCAAAGGCCAAGTGAGAAATGACTCTGTTGGGGATTTTCTAGGTTCTAACCATAAGGGTTTCAATATAATGTGATTTTAACTGTATTTATTTGCTTATGTGTTTAATTTCCTGTCATTCATTCTCATATCATAAACTCCGTCACACCCGGCAAAAAGCATGGTTTCAAAGGGCAAAGGGGACACGCGGATCGCTGTCTTGCCTTCACTAAAAAACCTGAAACACCCTTTCTTTGGAATACGTTAAACGTTAAGTTGGTGTGCGGTCACCCAATGGCAGACAACGGTTTACCCCGAGTAGTCCGCTCGGGTCCAAGGTCAATTCAAAAAACCCACTCTTGCATATGCCTAGGTTAGAGCTAAGCCAAATCCAAATATGAAGTAGACCAGGTGGTATGGATATTGTAAACGTATCCAAACTCAATAGGAATACTACCCCGTGTCAAGTACGGTCTATGACCCGAAAAATACCGCATCTCATATTATGTGCTATTTGGAAACATGTAATGTGCCTATGAATGGAACCATTGCCTAGTGGGGGGGGGGGATAGAAATTAACCTTGACTTATGTTTTATAGATGTCTATCAATTTGAATTTTGACATAGTTTTGACCACACCGGAGTTGCTGCATACTTGGTGGGGCCAAATGTCCCCGGAACAGAAAAAGGGGATTTCATGTCATTCAGGAAATCTGACATCCATCATAACTATGACTAGTTGCAAAGAATTAATAGAAGTAATTATTGGGTTTTGGGACAGAGATAGGATGGTTTTCCGATTTGGGGACGACGTCGAGATGACACCGACTTTAGAAGAGTTCAGGGATGTGTTGACTAGCGTACGGTCGAGATTGAAAAGAAGAAAGAAACCCGACCAAAATGCCTTAATCCCAGAAAAACCCACCTACTCCCAAATTTGTAAAACGCTTTCCTTGAACTACGCCAATTGGGCCGATGGCCCAACCATACCCATTAGAGAGTTATACAAAAGGTTTAGAAGCCCAAATGGATTTGTGGATCATCCCGGGGAGTTCAAGACTTAGGCCGAATGGGCGGCCACCAAACCTTTAGCTTTCTCCATTTGCTTTCTGGGAACAATGGTTTTCCCAAAGATTGGTCTTTAGCCATAGACACCCGAGTCAATTCGGTCACCCATGCCATCTTCTACGGCATAACCCAACAAGAAGAAACTAAATACTTTGACCTAACCTCAATCATCCTAGCTAATTTGTACCGAGCCTTGAGCCTCTGTCGAAACCACTACAAATACTTCCAAGGTTGCAACTTACTCCTACAATGGTGGATCCTCAAGCACATGATCAAAGTTAGGTGTGAACAACACTTAAGTAAGCCAGCTGAAAGGGATGGTCTTTGGGATTTTTGCTAGAACTTCGGAGAACAAAATAGACAAAGTTGGACATTCACCTTTTCCAGGTTGAAAGAGGAAAGCGTTCAATGGATGTTCCACGACTTTGTGTCCAATAAATTTTTGGTTAAAGGTAGAAAGTGTCTATTCTTACTGCTTATGGGAATTTGAGGAATTCGGCCTTATGCGCCTGCTAGGGTCTTGAGACAATTTAGAAGGATCCAAGTCGTATCCCAGGTCAGAGGCATGGGAGACTTTATCAGTGACAATGACATCGATAGACCACCGAGGGCTTTGGATTGAGTACGAGAATGGAAGGGTTGCATGATTTAGGGTCCCGACACCTTAGCCAAAGATAGGTTTTGTCTAGGCTATGTCGTGGAGTATAAAGATTGGTTAAGGGATGACTTACAAGGTACACTTCCTCCCAGATCTATTCTCTATAGTTGTGCGTAAGATAAGGATTTGCAAGCCGAGATTCGAGCCCATCTGGTTCAGAGGAGAGCTGACGACAGAGATGCCAAGTATTTAGAGAGAAAATTGAGCATGACAAAGCCGTCATAGAGAGTCTGAGACATGAGTTGGAGCTTACTAAGACTGTTTGGTTGAGCTCAATGATCGGACGAAGAATACTTTAGATGATGTTGCTCCACTGACTTTCACACAGAAGGATTTCTGATGGAAGCCACTTTGACATCAGCCCATCTTCATATCTAGACTGCCCTCCGAAATGCGAAGAAGGCTCAGATTGATCGAGATCGGGCTTCATCATCCACCACCAAAGGACGCTTTTGCTGATTTACTTTAGGCACTGTCTTTACTTTATCTTTTGTACCCTTTCGGGGAAGAATATTATTATTAATGATTATGGGGAAATGGTTTGATTCAAATGGCACATTTATGTTTCAAACAATTAGCATGTTTAGGAACGCGAGTAGTGTAAATTTTATAAACTGCTTTGTGTTACTTGCTTTCATATGTTTCGTTTAAATGCCTAATTGATCTCAAGTACCGCCCACTCTCCCGAAGAAAAACAATGAACAAAAAATACCCGTACTAAGTCTAGTAGCCTTCTCAGAATCTGAAGATGAATACCAAGAACACATCAGAGTTGAAAGCTATGTGAAAGAATGAGGTCTCGCTTCGCCGAAAGATTCAGGATCTCGAAAAGTAAATTCGAGCAGTCAAAGACAAGATCAGAGAGCCTGATGAGTTAATGGATTCGACGGAAAGTCCACCCAAAGAACCAATTAAAAGTCAAGAAGAGAACGTCCTGGACAAAGGAAAAGGGATCTTTCCCGAATACATCCCGATAATGGAGGAGTCCGAGGAGGAAGAAATGGAATCGGACCCACAGGAACCTACTTGGCCATCAAGGGAAGTTTCCTCCTTTCTTATATTTAGCCCAAAAAGGGAAGGAACTAATCTTTTGGGAAATAGTCAGTCCCGACAGAGCCCAAAACGGATGATCCATATGTCCGACCAACCTCACCTAAATGGTGGGCCATTACGCTTAAGGTATTGGATTGTCCCTACCGCGTCTCGCCTAAGCACATAACCAGCGAAGAGATTCTGGTCTTTGCGCATAAGAGATACCCCTATCACTAGGATCAGGCGGGGCACACCATCAATAAATGTTTGGACTTCAAGAGAAGGCTCATCTAGCTGATAGATAAGAAAAGCATCACCAAGATGTGGCGCCCACAATCACTTTTAGTCCACGGCAACATCTCCCCAACCGAAGGGATTACGCTAAACACTCATATTTGGTGTTATGACTTTACGGTATTTAAGGACTCTTACGCCAGCATCTTCCAGAAGTTGATCAGCATCGGGAAGATTAGCCTTATCAAAACCAGAAGAGCTCAAACTGAAGGAGTTGGCCGCCGCAAAATGTGTCTGTACCATTCTGGAGCTTTGGGGCACGACATAGAAGAGTGCGAGGTATTCTAGTTTGAGGTAGAGAACCTTGTCTACAAAGGCGCCATTTGGTTGGTGCTCCCACCTCAGTATTAGAATTTAGGGCCTTTAGGGCCGGAAAAGGGTTGAACGGATAGACAACCTGTTTTGAACTCAAAAGAAAGGTCACCTTTGGGTAGTTTTAGGGGATCCCATTTTGTGTACTTAATACGGATTTGTCCCCACTATTTTGTGTAAACGGAACTGCGCCGACCTGATGTCCCGAGGAGGGATACACAGGAAGCCCCTATCGGGCCTGGTCATGGGTAGGTTTTAAGGTAGGGAGTCTTATATTATGTAAACCGAACTACGGAAGGGCCTGATTTCCCGCGGAGGGATACGTAGGCAGTCTACGTAAGACTCGATCCCTATATATTATAAATATTATATTTCCCCCACTTAACAAAGCCCAAGTACCCAAGACCTGGTACAAGAGATCAATTGAGCATTTAAATCAAACATATGATTATTTATGTGCTAAGTGTTTTTAACTGCTATCTACGTGTGATATCTTGACTATCTTTCTATTACCTAACGAACTAACTCTGTTTGCCTTGGAGTTATTCTTTTCTTATAAAAAGAGAGATTGATTAGTGCTCACAATGGCATACTTCACAAGATCTAAAGTTACAATAGCATCCCTATCCCTACAAGATAAAGGCAAAGCAAAAATGACTAGTACATCAAAGAACGAAACCACCCCTACTGACATTGCTCTCAGAGAATCGCCTCTGCGTGAACTGCCTGAGTCATCACCTACTGAAGACGCCATGAAAATGATCTTTGAGAAAATTGCCCATCTTCAAGAAGAAGTGCTCAAAACAAAGCTGCTAATATTGTCCGAGAGGCCGCTGCTGAAGAAAGAAAGCCTTCACCGTTTTTTCCATTCTGACTCACCAATACCTGATCACTGTCACACCCAGTCCACTATGACTACCATACCATTCACCCCAATTCACGAGGGTCACATTGGTACTTCTTACCATACCCTAACACCACTTAACACTACCCAAATTCCCGGAACCGTTCACTCTATCCCCTCTTACCCAAAGACCAAAAACCACCCATCCCGGCATCATTATACAACCAAGAATCATCTCACTACCAACCACCAAAACTACCCCTACTCACCGAACTCGCCCTGCTGTTTCCTTCCACACGTCTGTCACCCCAGGCACCTTTTCACCCGATCAAGAAATTGATCACTGCAAGGAGGTGGAAAAGGCGTGGAAGGCCGAGCAAGAAAAGCAGGAAGAAAGGCTTGAATGGAAGATAACCGCAATGTTGGAACGGTCCATGGGAACTACCTTCGCTGGCATGAGTTTGAGCTATGATGACTTGCGTATGCATCAAAATTTAGATTTACCCTAAGACTTCAAGGTGCAGCGTTTTGAGCTACTTAATAGGACGGGTAATCCAAAAGCGCATTTACGGGCCTACTGTGACCAATTGGTCGGTGTCCGAGACAACCAAGCACTCATTATGAGGTTATCCAGTCGAAGTTTGACCGGAGAAGCCTCAAAATGGTTCACGGCACAAGACATACATCATTGGATCACATGGGAAGACATGGCTACGACCTTCATGGAAAGACTCTGCTTTAACATGGAAACGGTACCAGACAGGTACTATTTATAAAAGATCAAACAGAAATCCACCGAGAACTTCCGTAAGTATGCAAGTAGGTGGAGAACAGAAGCTGACCGGGTACAACCGCCAATGGGCGAGGAAGAATTAGTGTCGATCTTCATCCGTTTGCAAGAAACGGAATTCTATGACAGAATGCTTTCAATGGCCAAAAGACCATTCTCGGAACTAGTCAAAATGGGAGAGGCCATAGAAGATGGTCTCAAAATAGGCTGAATCGTAAGTATGATCGGAAAGTCCGATGGGTCAAGCTCAATAGGGTTTAAAAGGGAAGAAGGAAGACGTGGCAAGCATATCCGATACTTCTATCCCAAAACCCAAAAGAAGGGAAGAATTCCCGATGGAAGCATATGTTTCACCTCTCCCAAACACTTACATACTTGCTCCTTACAATACGGTGCCCATATATTACGCGCAGCCGACCTTCCAATCACCACCCCAAAATTACCGAACCCCAAAAGATACCTTCCAATCACCACCCCCAAATTACTAAAGCCCACAAAATACTTTCCAATGACCACCCCCGAATTACCAAGCTCCACATCCGAATTATCAAACTCCCCCACCCGCTTACCGTCCTCCACAAAATAACCAACCCAATAACTACCAAAATCAGCCACCACCAAATACTTATAATGCACTATGTCAGAACTTCGAAAAGAAGCCTGCCCGCATGTTCACTCCGCTAATGGAATCACAGAATGAATTTTTCAAAAGATTGAGCGTGGTCGAGATTATCCAAATACTTCCCCCAATGGTCATTAACCCAAAGAACCGATTCTACCGAGCTGACCAAACATGTGACTACCATTCTAATGGCACAGGACACAGTACTGAGGACTGTATCAATCTCAAGTATAAGATAAAGACGTGATTGACCGGAAGGAGATTGTACTCCAAACAGCTCCTCCAAATGTGAACACCAACCCCTTGCCAAACCATGGCAGCAATATGATTCATATGATCGAAAGCGAAGAGGACTGGGTCGCAGGCAGGCTCATAATCCGTGAATCTGTGAAAGAACTTGAGCGCATAGTGGCGTCGATTTCTCTACAAGAACGCCCACGATTCAAGGTGCTAATCCCTGCGGCGGTTGTTGTGTATGTGGCCCAAGTAATCCCTTGCGTCGCCTCAAAAAGAATTTGTGGTCCAAGTCGCTGCTGCCCACGAAATTACAAGATTGGGAAGGTGCTATACTCCCGAAGATCTAGCCCAAGGGGCACCTCGAATAGAGGGAAATTAGAAAAGGGCAATCACTGAGGGTGAAGCTGAAGATTTCTTGCGCCGGATATAGCCCAAAGAATACTCCATTGTTGAGTACCTAAAGAAAACACCGGCCCAAATTTCAGTGTTGGCACTTTTACAAAGTTCACCCCAGCATCCTTTGGCTCTAATGAAGGTGTTAGAGGAAGCCTACATCCCAGCTGGGATGAGTAGCGAAAATCTGACTGAAATGGTGGCCCATGATATGGAGGAATACTGAATTACCTTCAAGAATAAAGAGTTGCCCAAGGAAGGCACGGATCACGACAAAGCACTACACATCACTGTCATGTGCCGCAACAAAGTAGTGTCTCGTGTGCTGATCGACAATGGAGCGGGACTCAATATTTGTCCCGAGTCTACCCTAGCACAGCAGAGATATGACCTTGGAAAGATTCATCAAAGCCACACTAATATAAGAGCATTTGACGGAGGTCGATGTGATGCCACTGGAGCAGTGGACCTAGACATTCAAATAGGTCCAGTAGAGTTCACTACCGAGTTTCAGGTTATTAAAATACCTGCTAACTACAATCTACTCTTGGGGAGGCAATGGATCCATATGGCAGGAGCAGTACCATCTTCACTTCACCAATCTTTGAAATTCGTCTAGGGAGAACAAGAAGTGATAATCCATGAAGAGGCAAGCATGCATAATTATTCGGATAATTATGTGCCTGTCATCAAAGCGGCATCCAAAGGAATGGGTTTCCATGTAATTGAACTCGTAGGGGCAGCCCACAAAATAGAACACCCTGAGACTCCCATGCTGGCAGTATATAAGATGATTGCTTCGACTATGCTCTTGAACGGGTTCGAACGCGGGAAAGCTCTGGGAAAGAATTTGCACGGCATCACTGAGCCAATTCCCCTTCCCCAAATCAATTTCCATTTCGGACTGGGATATGTCCAACCTGAAGATGAGATACCTACCAAGAAGAGACAAGAGGTCGCGAATCTCCGCAAACCCATTCCCAACCTGTACCAGTCATTTCCTAGACGAATGCCTATGCCGAACGATGTTGACATTGAAGAAGGGATAGGGATGCTATTCCAAGAAGAAGATTGTTCAGTCATCTTAGAAGAGTATGCAGAAGCGCCCACCATCAGAGACGCAGATCCGGGCGAGCAGCTGTCCAATTGGACCTCTACCTCGTTACTGGCTCTTCGGTAGAGAAAGATGAATTTATTTTTAAAAATAGGGAGAATCGGTCGAGGCCCGATTACTCACTTTTTATCATTCTATGTACCTCGTAATGTTTTAAAAAATGGAAATGGCTTGATGTTGATCCAAGCTAGGACGACAGTTTGTACTTTTATTAATCTAAATGAAAGAAAGCCTCGGTTAATCAAAATGATTTTATTTATTTATTGCGCATGCATGTTTTACACAAACATACTTTTCTTTGAATTTTTTAGTAATAAAAATGATAAAACAATCCTAAATGTCATGACATGTTGCGAAACGAATGAGTCGAGCAGCGTAGAGGAAGAAGAGTACGAGGAATACGACGAGACCATAATGTTACCCGAGGATCTCACAGAAGAGATAGAGCATTTAGAAAGTGAACGGAAACCAATCATGGACGAAACAGAATCCATAAATCTAGGTGATAAAGAGAATGTCAAAGAAACAAGGATAAGTGCGCACCTAGACACGCCTTTAAAAGAAGAATTGATAAATTTACTGAAGGAGTACGTGGATATCTTCGCATGGTCATACGCTGATATGCTAGGGCTGAGTACCAGCGTAGTATCCCATAAGTTACCTATCAACATGGGCTTCGCTCTGATAAAATAGAAAACCCGACAATTCAAGCCAGACCTCAGTATCCGTATCAAGGATGGGGTAGAAAAACAAATCAAGTCCGGGGTAGTAGAAGTAACCTCATAGCCCACCTAGTTGGCAAACAGAGTTCTGATACCCAAAAAGGATGGAAAGATAAGGATCTGTGTGGATTACTCTCAACAAAGCCAGTGGATGGATTATCGAGATCTCCACAAAGCCCGTAATTGTCCCAAAGGACAATTGTTTCGATAATGGATCCACAGAAAATACTCATCACTCCAGCTAACTGTGCCAACCTCAAAATGCTAACGCAACCTACATGAGAGCCATGACTACCATTTTCCATGACATGATTCATAGAGAAATTGAGTATACGTGGATGATTTCATTATCAAGTCATGGGAAAATTCGGAGCATACTACTCATTTGAGGAAATTCTTCGATAGGCTCCGAAAGTTCAACTTGAAATTAAACCCGGCTAAATGTGCATTCGGAGTACCGGCCGAAAAATTACTGGGGTTTATAGTCAAGCGAAGGGGCATAAAGCTAGACCCAACAAAGATCAAAGCAATCCAAGAATTACCTCCTCCCAAAACCAAGAAAGAAGTCATGAGTTTCTTGGGAAGGTTAAATTACATTGGATGATTCATAGCTCAATCTACCATAATGGTGGAGTCCATCCTGAAGCTTTTAAACAAAGACACTCCCACAAAATGGACAAAAGAGTGCCAAGAGGCATTTGATACTATCAAGAGATACCTGTTGTCACGACCCGACTAGGGCCATGACGAGTACCCGGGGCTAACCACTGAGCACCACTCATTCTATTACTTATCTGCTCTCATTCTTAATATATACTCATAATCATAGAAAACTATCATCATTTGAAACATATTTACTTTTATAACATAAGTCCTTCGGCTATCAAAACAATATATATATATATATATATATATATATACATGCATATACGTGAAGACTGTGGAACCATACTACCCACACTGCGTATCTACGAGCCTCTACTAGAGTACTAGACATATGGACGAGACATATATATATATATATATATATATATATATATATATATATATATACATATATATACCAAAAGAATAGTCAATGGCACCTCCGGAAAAGTGGAGTGCTCTCAATCAGCTAATGGCTCCTATGAGTCTGGATCACCTCCCTGTCTACCTGTGGGCATGAACACAGCGTCCAAAGAAAACGGACGTCAGTACGAATATTGTACTGAGTATGTAAGGCATAAACAATAATATGACATCAATGAATGAGGATACATCAATTAAGGAGCAATCGGTAACTGACTGTATCATAAAAGAAATAATGCATACTGGCTTACTGTCATAATCATCATCATGTCATATATGCATAAATGTATAAGCTGCCCGACCATATAGGTATGGTGTGACAATCAATAACATTAGCATTAGCCTGCATCCAGGCCTCCCGCGTCCGGGGTACTATCTCATGCCGCCCACTAGTGGTGTCTGCCCATGCCATCTGACCGTGGTGTATAGCTGCCCGCCTTGGCGGTGACTGCCCGACCATATAAGCGCGGTGTAATATCATCATATGCTCATCATAGTAGGCTCATCACAATATACTTATCATAACTCATCATAAGGCATGCATAGAGACTCATAGATAATCATACTTTATCGGGTGACATAAGGTCGTGGACCCCCGATTTCATTATGGAGCATTCATAAGCATTCTGCCTCACTTTGAAGGAACAAGCATAAGGTGAGTGTATATAATGATCAACGATGGATAGCTTCATTAGCTTTATAGAAACATCATATCATATACTATAGCATCTCTAGACTTAAGCTTGTCATTATCATTATCATACTCGTAGCATATCTCTTAGCTCATATGGCTATTCATGAACAAGGACTTATAGTTTTTCGGAATATAGGAAATTCTTGAGGAAGGAGGAAAATCATGCATAAGATTCATGCCTTAGAAAGAAAGGACTGGCCTTACATACCTGTGTCGTTTAACTATTCTATCGCTTGCTCGTTCTCCTTTAATGCACTTGTCTATACCTTCAAGAGAATTCATATCGACATTAGCTAAGCAATCATGAGAACGCATACTTACTAAAGCTAGAGAAATTGGGTAGCATTTCCTTTGTTTCTATTACTTTCCTCCATATTCCATATCAACTCCCAACATTCATAACAACAATCACAATATCATAAACAATAAGCATCATTTGATTACATTGCCCACATTTCACAATTTCACTCCAATCCTCCATAATCTTGACCAAAGTCCATTATCGCGTTCTTTCTCATACAATACTTATTCCATGTTCTAAATGTCATTTATAACGTATTTATAATCTCAACATATCCATTTTCATGATTCAATCCAACTACTACTTAACAATGATACTATTCACACACTTATGACCCATTTTCTATATTCTTCTACAATCCAAGTGTTTCAACCTATCAACACTTCAAACAACATGTAAAGATCATGAAAATCACCTTAGATGATGTAGGAATAAGCCTTGAATGGTAATACACCTCTTGCACCAAAACCCTATTTCACCTTTCTTGGGATTTCTTGACTTGAATGACTTTAATGGGTTTTACACTCTTGATTCTTGTTGGTTTGATGAAGTTGATCATCAATTTCCTTTGTGTTCTTGTGGTTGAAGTGTATGGAATGTTCTAGAGAAGTCTTGACTTGTGGAGGAGTGAAAATGAAATGAAAATGAATGAGAGAGAGGTCCCTTATTATTTCACCATCAGTCCCGACCGAGATATACGGACCAACATACGGCCCGTATGTTTTCTACTGTCCGTATGTCTGGCCGTAGATCTGGTCCAGTGAAGTTTGCCATACTGGTCTGAATCTACGGTTGGACATACAGTCCATAGATTTTATACGGCCAGTATGTCTGGCCGTATGTTTGCCCAGTTTTCCGAGACTTGTTCTCGTCGACTCGTTTGATCTCGGATCCTTATGGAACCTTCTTAACACTTGTTCAATACTTCATTATCATTCTAAGGGACATTATAACTCTTCCTCAAGGTATCATTAAAACGTTGTTAACTCGATACTCGAAATTGTTATCCGATACACAACATATGGCTCGCTTTCCTTAACAACTTTCTCCTCTTACCTCGAATATCTTTGGAAATCTTAATTAGGACCATTAAGGCTATTTCTTACTTATCAAAACATCATATACATTTTACCCTTCGATGGCCTTTTCACTGTACGCTAACGGGAAATTTCCCAAGGTGTAACATTCTTCCCCCCTTTTGGAACATTCGTCCTCGAATTTTAAGTCGTCGGGGATTCTAGGAAAATTTTGCCAGAGTTTCCTCTACAATATGGCGCTACCATCCTATCACAACAACCCATAATAACATTGCCTCACAGGGCCACAACACAATAGCAATATAAATTGGCCACACACGACCCATATGCATAAAAGAAAAGCATACATACCTTATAACCTCGATGTCTCATCATAGATTTCTTCCGGGGGCTGAAATAAATGCGGATATATGGATTTCATCTTCTCTTCCGCTTCCCAAGTCATCTCTTCTCGGTTGTTATTTCGCCACAAGACTTTAACTGAAGCTACTTCCTTATTCCGAAGTTTCCGTACTTGCCTGTCTAGTATGGCAATAGGCACTTCTTTATAGGCTAGCTTTTCTGTGATCTGAACATCATCTATTGGCACAATATTTGTAGGGTCTCCTACACACTTACGGAGCATGGAGACATGAAAAACTGGGTGAACTAATTCAAGCTCTGAAGGCAAGTCCAATTCGTAAGCTACTTGACCCACCTTGCGGATAATCTTATAAGGTCCAATATACCGAGGACTTAACTTTCCTTTCTTACCGAATCTCATCACCCCTTTCATTGGCGATACTTTCAAAAATACCCAATCATCAACTTGAAATTCTAGATCTCGCCGGCGGTTGTCCGCATAAGATTTTTGGCGACTTTGAGCTGTCAACAATCGATCTCGGATCACCTTGACTTTTTCCACAGCTTGTTGAATCAACTCGGGGCCTATTAACTGTACTTCTCCTATTTCAAACCATCCAATTGGAGATCTGCACTTCCTTCCATACAAAGCTTCATACGGAGCCATTTGGATGCTAGAATGATAGCTATTATTATATGCGAACTCGATAAGGGGTAAGTGGTCATCCCAACTACCACCAAAATCTAGAACACATGCCCTTAGCATATCCTCCAAAGTCTGAATAGTATGCTCGGCTTGTCCATCAGTCTGCGGATGAAATGCCGTGCTGAGCCTTACTTGAGTACCTAGACCTTCTTGAAAAGATTTTCAGAACTTGGCTGTAAACTGTGCCCCTCTGTCTGTAATAATAGATATAGGAATACCATGAAGTCACACAATCTCCTTGATATACAACCTCGCATAATCCTCTGCTGAGTATGTGGTTCTGACTGGAAGAAAATGAGCTGCTTTCGTCAATCTATCCACAATCACCCATATAGAATCATATTTGCCTCGGGAACGGGGCAATCCTACAATAAAATCCATGTTGATCACTTCCCATTTCCAAGTAGGAATTTCCATTGCTTGCAATAATCCCCCTGGCTTTTGATGTTCTATCTTTACTTGCTGGCAATTTGAACATTGGGCTACAAATTCTGCTATGTCTCTTTTCATGCCATCCCACCAATACATCATCTTGAGATCATGGTACATCTTCGTCGCTCCTGGATGAATAGAATACCAAGAATAATGAGCTACTTCTAGAATCCGCGCAACATTCGAAACACATAGTTTGCCTCGGTATCTAAGAATTCCATCTATAGAAGTTTCAAATGGAGACTCCTCTTTTGCATGACATGCATCCCTATAATGATTCAATTGAGGACCTTCATACTGTCTCTCTTTCACTTCCATATCCAAGGGCGAAACTGTGGGATTATTAACACTAACCCCTGCATTACCTGAATCAATTAGATGCACTCCAAGATTAGCTAGCTGATGGAGTTCATGAATCATCTCTTTCTTCTCTGAGGGTACTTCACATAAGCTACCCATTGATCGGTGGATAAGCGCATCCGCTACTACATTTGCCTTTCCGGGGTGGTATAAAATATTCACATCATAGCCCTTCAATAATTCTAACCACCGCCTCTGTCGCAGATTCAACTCCTTCTATTTGAAAATGTATTGGAGACTCTTATGATCCGTATAGATATCAACATGAACACCATACAAGTAATGTCTCCACATTTTTAATGCATGAATAATTGCCAATTCAAGATCATGAGTTGGGTAGTTCTTCTCATGTTTTCGCAGCTGTCTCGAAGCATAAGCAATAACTTTACCGTGCTGCATCAATACACATCCTAACCCCACGCCAGAAGCATCACAATACACAACATAACCATCTGGCCCTTCTGGGAGTGTTAAGACTGGAGCTGAGGTTAATCTGTCCTTCAACTCTTGGAAGCTACGCTCACAAGCATCATTCCACTGAAATTTGGCTGATTTTTGGGTTAATTTCATCAATGGGGCTGAAATAGATGAAAAGTCCTCTACGAATCTCCTATAATAACCTGCCAATCCCAGAAAACTACAAATTTCTGTGGGCGTCGTAGGCCTTGGCCAAGTCTTCACAACCTCGATTTTCTGAATGTCAACTCTAATGCCATCATCTGAAATAACATGACCCAAGAATGTCACAGAATTCAACCAAAACTCGCACTTTGAAAATTTTGCATACAATTCCCGAGTTCGAAGAATTCCAAGAACAATACGTAAATGATCGGCATGTTCTGATTCTGTGCGAGAATACACCAGAATATCATCAATAAATACTATCACGAACAAATCCAAGAGAGGCCTGAATACATTATTCATTAAATTCATGAACACTGCCGGAGCATTAGTTAGCCCAAACGACATCACTTGGAATTCATAATGGTCATATCTCGTTCTGAAAGCTGTCTTGGGAATATCTTCTTCTCTAACTCTCACTTGATGATAACCCGACCTCAAGTCTATCTTAGAGAACCACTTGGCACCCTGTAGCTGATCAAATAAATCATCAATTCTCGGAAGAGGATATCTGTTCTTTATCGTCACCTTATTCAGCTGTCTATAATCAATGCACATTCGTAGGGAGCCATCTTTCTTTCTCACAAATAAGACTGGTGCTCCCCACGGTGATGAACTGGGTCTAATAAACCCCTTCTCAATCAAATCTTTCAACTGTACCTTTAACTCCTTCAATTCTGCCGGTGCCATTCGATAAGGAGGAATATAAATAGGCTTGGTATCCGGCAACACATTGATGGCAAAGTCAATTTCTCTTTCTGGAGGAAGGCCTGGAAGTTCATCTGAAAATACATCAGGGAATTCATTCACTACCGGAACGGATTGGAAAGTTGGCGACTCTGCTTCGGTGTCATGAACTCGAACTAAATGATAAATATAGCCCTTAGCTATCATTTTCCTTGCCTTAAGGTAGGAAATAAATCTACCTCTTGGAGTTGCCGTATTACCTTTCCATTCAAGCACGGGCTCTCCCGGAAATTGAAATCGAACCAATTTCATTCAACAATCATCATTAGCATAACATGAGGCCAACCAATCCATACCCATAATCACATCGAAATCTAACATTTCCAGCTCAACTAAATAAGCTTTAGTTTGGCGATCACATATCACAATCACACAATCTTTGTATACTTGTCTAGCTATTACGGGATCACCAACCGGAGTAGATACCTCAAAAGGTTTAATTGACTCGGGTTTCACCCTAAAACGGTTAGCAACATATGGAGTAATATATGATAGTGTGGAACCCGGATCTATCAATGCATACACATCATGAGAAAATACGGACAATGTACCTGTAACCACATCTGGGGAGGACTCGAGATCCTGTCGTCCGGCTAAAGCATACAAACGGGGCTGAGTAGCACCTGAAGTAGATACTCCCCTTCGGCCTCTACCTCGGCCTGTTGGAATTTGGGGAGTCTGCCCTACCGGGCGCACTGATGAAGAACCAACCACTGATCCTGTAGGCTGGGTCCCAACTCTACCGCTCATCGACGGGCAATCTCTCATCATGTGCCCTACCTGACCACAAGTATAACAAGCATCTGAACCCTGGCGGCACCGTTCGAGTGTAATCTACCGCACCGACCGCATCGCGGTATCGGAGGTCTCTCCGACCGTATAGTCTCCCCCAACCGTGAACTCCGAGGCCCTCGAACTCTGACCCCGTCCTGAACGGAAGGAGCGATCAAGTCTCCTACCTGTAAATCGGGGAGGTGCACTAGTCACCGACTGGCCTGAGTGTCTAGAATATGTCTGCCTTGATCCCCCTCTATAATCACTGCCTGTGCCCATAGATCTGGCCCTTTTGCTTTGCCCTCTATCAACATCACGATCACCCCTTTGCGGAGGTTGTTGTCCTTCTAGATTTTGGACATGGGCTTGAATGCGGGAAATATCCATCCTATCTTACAATGAAGCTGTCAAGCAATCTTTAAATAAATGTGGCCCTAAGCCACTCACAAATCTATGCACCCTATCGCCCATATCAGCCACCATAGTTGGGGCATATCTAGCCAAAGAATTAAATTGAAGGCTATACTCCCGGGCGCTCATACTCCCTTGTTTCAAATTTAGAAATCTATCCGCTCTAGCTCAGCGGACCTCGGGTGGCAAATAATGGCGAGTGAAAGCATCCACAAATTCTTGCCAAACGGGAGGAGGCGCATTCTCTTGCCTCGACACTATCCAATTATTATACCATAAAACCGCCACATCTCGAAGTCTATATGATGCCAACTCCACGGATTCGGTCTCGGAAGCATGAATAATCCGCAACGTTCTCAAAATTTCATCAATAAAGCCTTGCGGGTCTTCATCAGGCTTTGACCCGAAGAATTTCGGAGGATTTAAACTCATGAAGTCACGGGCTCTAGTACTAGCTGAACGATCACTTGGGCTCACATTCTGCCGCTGTGCCTAGGCGGCAACTAACTGCTTCAATAAATGAATGGCCTCGGTCACTTGTTGACCCGAAGTAGCCGGTGGAGGAACTGGAGGCATAGGAGCCGGAGCTGAAGCCCCTTCTTGCTCTTCCGTAATAGGCAGAGTAGTGGAGGCATTAGATGGAGCTTTATGTGATTCATCCTCATCCACATTCATAGGCAGCTCTCTTTCTGCCCGCCTTTTCATCGTGGTCTTGCCCTTCTGGGCGGCTTTAGCTTTTCCTTTTGGCGGCATTTCTGAAATCACAACACACTATTAGGAAAGATAAAAGCTTATGCACGGCTCTATCGCACGATCTCAGAAGAAGAAAGATGGTCATTTTTCCTAAATGCCCTGTAGCCTCCTGTTTATTAGCGTGGCGCGCAACACACCATAAACAAGACTCTACTAGACACGGCTCGTAGACACTTCCTAGGACTAAACTGCTCTGATACCACTTCTGTCACGACCCGACTAGGGCCATGACGGGTACCCGGGGCTAACCACTGAGCACCACTCATTCTATTACTTATCTGATCTCATTCTTAATATATACTCATAATCATAGAAAACTATCATCATTTGAAACATATTTACTTTTATAACATAAGTCCTTCGGCTATCAAAATAATATATATATACATGCATATACGTGAAGACTGTGGAACCATACTACCCACACTGCGTATCTACGAGCCTCTACTAGAGTACTAGACATATGGACGGGACAGGACCCCATCATGCCCAAAATGTATATACACATATATACCAAAAGAATAGTCAACGGCACCTCCGGAAAAGTGGAGTGCTCTCAATCAGCTAATGGCCCCTATGAGTCTGGATCACCTCTCTGTCTACCTGTGGGCATGAACACAGCGTCCAAAGGAAACGGACGTCAGTACGAATATTGTACTGAGTATGTAAGGCATAAACAATAATATGACATCAATGAATGAGGATACATCAATTAAGAGCAATCGGTAAATCGATCGTATCATAAAAGAAATAATGCATACATCAAGCTTACTCGTCATAATCATCATCATGTCATATATGCATAAATGTATAAGTCGCCCGACCATATAGGTATGGTGTGACAATCAATAACATTAGCATTAGCCTGCGTCCAGGCCTCCCGCGTCCGGGGTACTATCTCATGCCGCCCACTAGTGGTGTCTGCCCATGCCATCTGGCCATGGTGTATAGCTGCCCGGCCATATAGGCGCGGTGTAATATCATCATATGCTCATCATAGTAGGCTCATCATAATATACTTATCATAACTCATCATAAGGCATGCATAGAGACTCATAGATAATCATACTTTATCGGGGTGACATAAGGTCGTGGACCCCCGATTTCATTATGGAGCATTCTGCCTCACCTTGAAGGAACAAGCATAAGGTGAGGGTATATAATGATCAACATCAATGGAAGATGGATAGCTTCATTAGCTTTATAGGAACATCATATCCTATACTATAGCATCTCTAGACTTATGCTTGTCATTATCATTATGATACTCGTAGCATATCTCTTTGTTCATATGGCTATTCATGAACAAGGACTCATAGTATTCCAGAATATAGGAAATTCTTGAGGAAGGAGGAAAACACGCATAAGATTCATGCCTTAGAAAGAAAGGACTGGCCTCACATACCTGTGTCGTTCAACTATTCTATCGCTTGCTGGTTCTCCTTTAATGCACTTGTCTATACCTTCAAGAGAATTCATATCGACATTAGCTAAGCAATCATGAGAACGGGCTTACTAAAGCTAGAGGAAATTGGGCAACATTTCCTTTGTTTATACTACTTTCCTCCATATTCCATATCAACTCCCAACATTCATAACAACAATCACAATATCATAAACAATAAGCATCATTTGATTACATTACCCACATTTCACAATTTCACTCCAATCCTCCATAATCATGACCAAAGTCCATTATCGCGTTCTTTCTTATACAATACTTATTCCATGTTCTAAATGTCATTTATAACGTATTTATAATCTCAAAGATATCCATTTTCATGATTCAATCCAACCACTACTCAACAATGATAGTATTCACACACTTATGACCCATTTTCTATATTCTTCTACAATCCAAGTGTTTCAACCTATCAACACTTCAAACAACATGGAAAGATCATGAAAATCACCTTAGATGATGGAGGAATAAGCCTTGAATGGTAATACACCTCTTGCACCAAAACCCTATTTCACCTTTCTTGGGATTTCTTGACTTGAATGACTTTAATAGGTTTCACACTCTTGATTCTTGTTGGTTTGATGAAGTTGATCATCAATTTCCTTTGTGTTCTTGTGGTTGAAGTGTATGGAATGTTCTAGAGAAGTCTTGACTTGTGGAGGAGTGAAAATGAAATGAAAATGAATGAGAGAGAGGTCCCTTATATTATTTCACCATCAGTCCCGACCGAGATCTACGGACCAACATACGGTCCGTATGTTTTCTACTGGCCGTATGTCTGGCCGTAGATCTGGTGCAGTGAAGTATGCCATACTGGGCTGAATCTACGATTGGACATACGGTCCATAGATTTTATACGGCCAGTATGTCTGGCCGTATGTTTGCCCAGTTTTCCGAGACTTGTTCTCGTCGACTCGTTTGATCTCTGATCCTTATGGAACATTCTTAACACTTGTTCAACACTTCATTACCATTCTAAGGGATGTTATAACTCTTCCTCAAGGTATCATTAAAACGTTGTTAACACGATACTCGAAATTCTTATCCGATACACAACATATGGCTTGCTTTCCTTAACAACTTTCTCCTCTTACCTCGAATGTCTTTGGAAATCTTAATTAGGACCATTAAGGCTATTTCTTATTTATCAAAACATCGTATACATTATACCCTTCGATGGCCTATTCACTGTATGGTAACGGGGAATTTCCCAAGGTGTAACACCTGTCCAATCCATCAGTCTTGGTACCACTAAGGCTCGGAAGCCCACTGTTGCTATACTTATCGATTGCTGAAAACGCCTTTGGCTGCGTGTTAAGAAAACACGATGAACAAGGGAAAAATGAACGTGCCATTTACTACCTGAGCAAAAAGTTCACTGCCTGTGAGACAAGATATACGCTAGTAGAGAAAACCCGCTGCGCTTTAACTTGGGTGGCCCATAAATTGAGACATTATTTTTCTTCCTATACCACTCACCTCATATCCAAGAGGAATCCATTGAGGTATATCTTCCATCAGCCTATGCCCATCGGGAAGTTGGCTAAATAGCAATTGCTGTTGAGTGAATTCGACATTGTATACATAGCACCAAAGGCCATTAAAGGACAAGCCTTGGCTGACCTGCTAGCTAAAAGTCCTGTGGATGAAGAGCTTGAACCCCTCCGCACTCATTGCCCAGACGAAGGGGTATTGGCCGTAGTAAAGGAAGCAACGGAACCATACACAGGATGGAAATTATTCTTCAATAGAGCAATCAACTACAAAGGTTCTGGAATAGGAGCAGTTCTAATATCAGAAAATGTACAACATTACCTAGTGGCCGCGAAGCTCAAATTCCATTATACCAATAATATGGCTGAATATGAGACCTGCATTCTAGGTCTCAGAATGGCACTGGATATGGACATCAACGAATTGCTGGTCATTGGAGATTTGAACCTGCTAATTCATCAAGTGTAAGGCGAATGGGCCACAAAAAATGAAAGATCTTGCCATACGTAAACTTGGCACAAAGACTGTGCAAGAAATTCAGAAAAATTGAGTTTCGACATACTCCAAGAGCTCAAAATGAGTTTACCAACGCGCTGGCCACAATAACGTCAATGATCAACCATCCTAAAAGTATTCACATCGACCCGCTATGGATAAGCTTAAAAGAAGAGCATGCTCATTATTGCCATGTAGAAGCAGAGCTAGATGGCAAGCCATGATACAATGACATCAAAATATACTTGGAGAAACGGGAATACCCCGAGGGAGTCACGAGAGGACAAAAGAAGACCATCAGAAGAATGACAAATGATTTCTTCCTGAACAAAGAAGTGATGTATAAACAGACGCCGGATTTGGGTCTGCTTCGATGTGTAGATGTCGGCGAAGCCACCAAACTTCTAGAAGAAGTGCATGTTGGGACATGTGGACCCCATATGAATGGATTTGTACTAGAAAAGAATATTCTACGAGCCAGATATTATAGGATGACCATGGAAAGTGATTGCTGCAAATATGTGCAAAGGTGCCATCAATGCTAAATCTACGGTGATCTAATCAAGGTTCCTCTGAGTGAGCTTAATGCTATGAGCTCACCGTGGCCTTTCGTTGCCTGGAGCATGGACGTCATTGGGCCCATCGAACCCGCAGCCTCAAACGGCCATCGATTCATTTTAGTCGCCATCGACTAATTCACCAAATGGGTGGAAGCAACGTCACACAAGTCAGTACCAAAGAAAGTGGTAGCCGATTTCGTACGAAACAATATCATATGCCGATTCGGCATACTTGAATCCATCATAACTGACAATAGGGCCAATCTGAATAGCCATCTGATGAAGGATATCTGTGAGCAATTCAAGATCACTCACCGAAACTCAACGGCCTACCGGCCACAAATGAACGAAGCCGTAGAATTAGCCAACAAGAATATCAAGAGGATATTGAGGAAAATGATAGACAATTACAAAGGTTGGCCCGAGTAATTGCCTTATGCATTACTGGGACACCATAATATGGCCAGAACTTCAACAGACGCAACTCCATACCTGCTGGTCTATGGAACTGAAGTGGTTATACCTGCTGAGGTCGAGATACCTTCCTTAAGGATCATCCAAGAAGAAAAATTGGACAACACTAAATAGGTCCGAGCTCGATATGAGCAAATGGCTTTAATTGACGAGAAATGGATAGTTGTTGTATGTCATGTTCAACTATACCGACAAAGGATGGCAAGAGCTTTCAACAAGCAAGTCAGGACTTAGCTTTTTCAAATTGGGCAGCTATTGCTCAAAAGAATTTTCCCACATCAAGATGAATACAAAGGGAAATTTTCTCCCAACTGGCAAGGTCCTTGTGTGGTCCGCAAAGTACTTCCCGAGGATATATATATTTTGCGTACATGGATGGACAAGAACTAGGCCAAAGCCAATCAACTCAGTCGCAATCAAACGCTACTATGCATAAAGACAAGTTTCTAAGTTTGTAATAGTACCTTTTGCTTGTAATCATTATATTATTTGCTTGCATTAGCTATTTGTAGCGGGTCGTATTTTTCCGATTCGTATTTGCACTTGCCTCATTTAAAAAAGAAAGTGTCCCGGGGAAGTACGGTTGTTAATCGTACCGAAAAAGAGGAAAAATATACTTTTACGTGGATGGTACTCTAAATGGATATTATTTTAGAGTCGCTACCTAATTTTTAGGAAATTAGGAAAACCAGTTCGAAAAGAGTTCATTTAAAACGGTTAAATTTTAAAATAATTCTAATCTAACCAAAGTTCGAGTAAGAGTTCCAGTGATCCCCCAGGGAAGGTTTTAGGCACCCCAAAGATTAAAGATCCGTAGAATACGATTGCCTTACGGGTTCTAATAGTATACCTTTGTAGATATGAATTGTTTATAGTGAAAAATTATTTCGGCTTATATTTCCACAATAAAGAATTTAGTCATTCAGGTGAAATATATCACGTTTCAAGAAATAAAAGTGGTAAAATTTTGCCCAAAATTTGGTGTTGGGGTGTTGGACTAGAACACTTAGGCTAATACCCGAAGGCTCTTAACCTAAGTAGGACTCTACGTAAGTCGACCCAACATAGTTTTAAAAAAATATTTTTTAAGTATAGAAACTAGTTTTTTTTAAAATAATTTTAGGCATACTATTATAGTCCGTATATTAATCGTATTCTATATACTCCGTTTGATTCTATATTTGTCAAGTTTTAGTCAAGTTTTATTTTTTAGTCTAAGTCTAAATAATCACTATTAGTCCCACAAGCTCTGAACATTAATCCAAATCAGTCCATATGCCACAAGTCCACAGGTTTCATAAATGTTTAATTTGGTCCTGAATTTCACAAAAATGGGCAGTTTTAGTCCTTCTATCCAAATCAGCTCCAAGTTTGCATTAATGCCTCAAAATTAGTCTTAAATTTGTAGCAAATTCATTTTTAGCTACTTTAAAATACGACAATCTCATAAGGGCTCCAATCGACACAATAATTACGCAAGTAAATATTTAAAGTACATAATTAATGGAGATAAAGAGTTTGGGCCGACCAAGCCCAAAAGGAAAGTATTTATGCAATCGGGTTCGCCTTAAATCCAACGTATGCTCCATTTTGCTCCAAGAGAAAGGTTGACTCGATCTAGATACGTTAGTAGGCCCAACAGGTTTGGATGGACAAAGATACAAACGAGTACACAAGACATTAGAATACACTCATAAATTAAACTAACTACAAAAATTAAAGCCTAGAATAATTATTACATAGCCAAAAATGAATTACAACATTATTGGGCCAAGCCGATTAATTATAACTGACAGCAGTAGATAATCAGACGGCCCAAGTAAAAATAGACCCAAAATAGTAGTAATACTAAGTCAAACATGGAAACGCGGATAACTGGCCCAAGCCCAAGCCATTTTCCTCTTAAAAATTTTCCTAAGTGTCAAAAGGGTTGTATACATGATATACCACTGGTATACTACCCCCATTTTTCTCAAATATTTTCTAAGTGTCAAGAGTCGTGATATACACTCGATATACATCAAGTATACATTCAATGGAGAGCAAAGCCTTATTGGCATACCCTCAAAATGCACTTGATATACATGCCACTTAATCATTTCAATTCCTAGAAATCAAAATTAAAACAGGACCCCCAGAAATTTCATTTTTTAACCCAAATTTTGGACTTCTAATGGGTTTTAAAGGCGTGGGGGGGGGGGGGGTCTCTGAAGGTTAACAGTGGTCCACAACACTCAAAGAAGCTACTATAGTTCATTTGGATTCAATCTAAGGTCTCAAAGACTGATCCCAGGATGCAAACAGAGGTCTAGGGAGGTGTCGAGTTATAATCCAAGTAGGGTAAAGTATTAGGAAGTTGAAAGTAACACAGAAGCCACAACAGTTGGAACATAGAAACCATAGAGGATTTATGGTGATAGGGGGGCAAACAACAACAATGCAGAGAAAGGATAGGGGAAGATCATGTCACACCAAGTCAAAGAAGCAAACAAGAAAAGGCCTAGGTCCTACACTGGTTCCCAGAAATGAAGCCAACAAATGCACATAAAATCTAGGCCACTTGAACTCTTCTAGGATCAAAATAGACTACAAATCTCACAGTTTTCATGATTTAACTAATTTTCCCCCTAGACAGTCTCAAATTTATTAAACAGGTTTAGGACAGATCATTTTTTTTTATCTTTCTATGCCTAGCAAAATTCAAAAATGACAAGACAAGGCAAACAGGAAAACAAACAAGTGACTAGGCCAGTCTTAATCAAAGCATGTAATGTCAAATGGTTTCCAGGAATCCGTCTTCTAGATCATTCTTAAGTTAACTAATGGCAAAAATCATTTTTTAGTTTCATTCATGCCAAAATGAAGGGTCACATAATCAAGTAGCAAGTCTAAAGTGGCTTCTCCTAAACCAATGTTAACTTTAAGCAAGTCTGGGCCATATCACAGATTTGTGCTATTTTTCAGGCTCCCAAGTTCTAGTTTTAATCCCTTCTTAAGTTGCAAAGGTCACAAATAATCACTTAAGATCACTTTAGCACATATCCGGTCTTATAGGAATTACTGCAGAGCTTTAATATGACAGTTTTAACTTAGTTTCAATCCCAGAATTAAATAGATAGGTCTAAACACCAATGCAGGATCAAGCAGGATTCTTACTGAACATACATAGTAATCAAGACAGGAATCAACAACAAGGTTTTGATCCATTTTAAACTAGTTGTAACCTAAGCAAGTTCCAAACACTAGGTAAACAGGTTTGTAAGTTCAGCCAAGATTCCAGATTTTAGTCAAGGTTTATGATGATCAACTTCTAACCATTTCAAGTCTCTAAAATCAACTTAGCACATAACAAGCTATCAACAGAGTCTCTAGACCCTATAAGTTGGTTCTATTTCCTGAATTTACACAAAAAGAACCACATATACAAGTGAAAGTCTATGAAGATTCACCATAAGTGCATGAATGTTGTCCTAGGTCTTTGACAACACAACAAAGACATTACATAGTTCAAGCAAATGGGGGGGGTAAGAACACACATGAGGCAACCCCGCATTTCACAAGAAAATAACAAGAGGGAGGTATGTTTCAAAAGCAAGTGTCACACTCACTCCTTTAAAACAGCTTTTGTCCTAGTGTAGAGTCCCTATACTTAGTCTATTAGGTGATAACGTTAGGCAAAGAGAACCAAGCAAACTGTGAGCAATACAACTATCAAATGCAAATCACAAGCAAGTCAAGAAGACAAACTTCTCACACCTCTTATTCGTTATTCCTATTAACAAGTTCCCAGGAAGGGCAGGATCAACAATCATACAATGTTAAGACTTCTAGATTCTCTAAAAAAAACTAACAAGACAATTCACAGGTCTTTGAGGCCCTTATTTTAAACAAGTATCCAACTTATCAGTCTCATACTCCAACTAGGCAAGTTCAAAGGAGTCATTTTTAGATTTCAAATAACTAGTAGGATTCAAAAGGGCAATTCACTGCACAAGCCAAACAAATAGTAGCCACAAGACAATAAATTCCTCTCCTAAATCTTTTAAAGTCACAGAGTCAAGAACAAGGGGGTCAAAATACATTTTAGAGATTCTCAAAACTAGCAAAGTTCTCATATTAACACCCATAGTCCAAACAAAACAGCTTTTAGTAAAAATCTTCAATAAACCAGTTTTAAAAGAGTTTAAAAGCCATTTTTTCAAGTTCATATGAAAAATATTGAAAACAACAACCTCAGATTATGAAGAGGGTTCAACCTGAACGTGACAGGCAGAGGTTTAGATTTCTTCTAGGTCACAACAGACAAGACAACGCAGAATCACACAGGACATAATTCCAAGTTTTAAATCATTTTTTTTTTCAAGTTTACTCAACTTTTAAAAAATACTTCAAGATCAAAATACATCAAATTCCCAACCTTGGTCTTCAAAAACCAACAAATGATTCATAGAAATACTCAAATAGACCCAGGCACAAACAACTTATATTTTGAAAGTCATTTTTTATCTAGTTGCTTCCTAAAGATTCTTAAATCTTTTCAAAAGAAAGACACATCTCATGCCATTTTCAAAGCTAATTTCAATTATCTACAATAAACAAAAAAGAGAGTCAATCCATTTTGGTTCCAACAGTTTTCAAACCAGGGTGGTTCTCCTTCACATACCAAGAACTTTAAACAAAAGCTAAAAGACCAATGAAATAGCAGCAAAATCTAGGAAAAACACACTCCAACAGCCTTCAACACAACACAGAACCTCTCAAGAGTCACATGTCATATTCATAACTTAAATTTCAGTGTAACAAAGAATCACAAACTAAAACAGACCCTTCCCTGCATGTTCCAACTATTTTTCCAACACTAATATCAACTAACAACGCCCCAAACCTCATAATATCATCATTATAACATAGATAATCTATTCAACAGTTGATAACGCAAGAAAAAGACTCAACATAATCCAAACTTCCACAAACAGAATTCAACATTTACAAAGCAACTTAAAAATAGAATAAATAAAATGAAATAGGAATATTACATTTTTGAAGGGGAACCTAAAGATCAAAAGGGATTGATTCAACACTCCAAGCTACAAAACCTTTTCCAATTCTTATAATCACCTTTTTGTTTCTTATCTCTTTTTCTTCTTCGATATATGTTGTATATATTTTGATTGGATTGCTAATGTAGCTGAGACATAGGTTTTTTTTAGGGAATAAAATCTGGACCCGTTTTCTTCTTCCTTTACTTGTTATTTATAGCACAAATTATATGGGACTCCTAGGACAAACAATAAAGGACACCTGGCCTTCATCCCCCCCCCCCCCCCAAAACAAATCCCTCAAATTAGCACCTCATCTCCATTTCAAAATAAAATCAGATAGGACAAAATCAAATGCTAACTAATTGTACACTATATTTCAAATAAAATCCACAAAAATTAGATAAATATGAGGATAGTACGAATGCCAGCATACACTACATATATTGTACAATCTTAACGGTATAATTATACCAACTTTGTACCAAGGGGATAAAAACCCTCAAATTCGTACCCAAAACCAACGGACCCTCGTGGAAATTACCCTAGGCACCCATGTAATCACGTGTGGCAAGGGACTCGAGGTCCCGGCCATGGCAACCACACACACGGGTAACCCGAGCAACACCTATAAAAATAAGGGTATAACTAATGTAATTTCATGAAAAATTAAATGCAATTGAACCAGGTATCGACATAAACAAGTGAAAGGACATAACAGACCTTTCAATTTCAGTCATAAACCACCGTGAAACCACCGTATTGCGGTGGCAAAACCCCAACCGTAAAAATCGCCTTTGACGAAGAGAGAGAGAGACGAGTAAACAAATGAAAATATGTGGGGGGGGGGGGGAGTTTTTTTATTAAACTCCCCCCCCCCCCCCCCCCCCCCCCCTCGTTCCTTTTGTTAAAGGAAAAATCAAGTGTAACCTCCCTTTTTTATTTAAAATATCAAAAGACCCCTCCCTATCCAATTTGAATTAAATAAGACTAAGTATTATAAATACACATATAACTAAATAAAATAGTTATTTAGGTTAATTAAAATTTAAAACTCGTAAATAAAAGTATTAGCATCAAAACAAGCCTAATATTGATATAGTTCCAGGGAATATTTAAAAATGTGAAAAATGCGGTAAAAAATGAGCCGTAATTCATACGTCGTCTTAATTAACAATTTTTTCAGTTAAGCAGAGCGGGATATGTATTTCCTTTTGAAATATATTTATGGAAGTAAATAACTCGTAATTTTCTTGCAATTGTCAATTTCTATAGAATAATAATTAAATGTCAATTTTTGCAATTTTCTCGGGATTTTGAAATTTTAAATTTTTTGAGGGTGCATCCTTGCTCCGTCTTTGACTCAGGAATTTTAAAAATTAAAATACGCATCTTATGAGGTGAAAATTAGGTGTCAACACTATTTCCTTTTGCTTGTAATCGTTTTGTAATAGATGGAAAAACAAAACAAATCAACTTTTGTAATATGAACTACGCAATGACCTGGCTTCCCCACAGTGGGATACGTAGGCAGTCCATTTGGGACCCGGTCACATTATTAGTGAAAACCAAAAACTCATTTACTTTTATTCCGAACTATGTTCGGCATGATTCCTACTGCGACAGGATATGTAGGCGCTCTTTGAGCTCAGTCGCACTAAAAGAAAAAACCAAGAAACTCCTAGGAAGCCTCAGAGATTGAGATGCCGCATGGAACATCAAGATTGCTCTACGCCTGACTGGGCAGAATTTTTAAGAAGATCTCAAAAATTCATGCCGACAGCACATTACCAAGAGTCAACCAACCCATTGTTTCAAACTGGGGTAGAAATTTTGGGAAAGATCTCAAAATTTCTCATATATCACCGTATCAACTGGAGCAAAAATTTTGATGAGACCTCAAAATTTCTATGATAAAGAAGATTCAGCGACAGTTCGTTAGTCAATATTTAAACCGGGGCAGAATTTTTGAGAAAAGGTCTCAAAAATTCTGCATAAGAAAGCGAAGACCCCGATCTTTGAAAAGGGGGTTCCCCTCGTTCGAAAACATATGTCATGACATTTAACCCTTATAAATCTAAAATAGTGCATTTATTTTCTCATAAATAGGCATCAATACATTTTTTGCAAAAATAATTTTTTTCACATAATAAAATTCATCTTTCGATACCAAGGCCGAAGGGCCCCAGATCCGTAAAAGCTAAAGATGCAAAGGCGGCGGAAACACAAATCAACTTAAAATAGGAAAAACTAACTTATTTCTGAGGCAAGTCTCCAGGACGTCAGGAGGACGATCCCTTTTTCTAACTTTGTTTCATGTGCAAGAAATAGTTCGCCAAAAGAAAGCCTAGATAGCTACGAGAGATCGAGCCGACGCATCCGATGTCATAAACAACATCGGAAGAACCTAAACAACATAATAATAATACTTGAACCCGCCAGGTTCAATATTCGCCTCCAACAGCTTATACATTAAATGTAACAAATCATGAATACATAAACTAAATCAGCGGAAGTCTTTAATATCATAAAAGTTAATCAAACGCGACGATGCCCAAGAGTTAACAAAACTCAACAACTACCCACAAGAATGTATACTATGGAGCTTCTAGGATAAAGAGGTAATAGTTTAACTCATCGGGACGCAGCCCAAAAACTAATAATAAATGAACAAATAATAGGGTGTCCCACGAATGAACGTGTGGGCTCGCCAAATAAGCAAAGAATAGCAAGTCCTTCCTAAGCGCCCGAAGTATCACGAACCCGTTCTCCTTCGTTATCTAACATACCATCAAAAACAACAATGGTATGCCTGAGTACTTCGTACTCAGTGAGTGCCTCGGGGACAATGAGTAATATAAAAATAAAATATAATACCACATAAAGAAATCAGCTCCGAAAAGATAGTAAAAAAAAAAGAACTGTCATTCCACTTTATGATTCTTAATACCGTTTGTTGAACGCCTTTATAAAGCCGTACAAAATCCCAATTTCAATTATGCTTAAAATCAATCAGGCATAAATATCAGTTCCATAATAAAGATGGACATCACAATCGCCCATATAGGCCCAACTCAATATCAACAACATTGCGTAATACACCGGAATATGGATTCACGGTGGCTACTCTTCCTCCCGAATAGCAAGGCAATTAATACACCCCGGAGTAGCGAACCCGAAGTGGCCACTCTTCCTCCCGAATGGCAAGGCAATTAATACACCCCCCGGTAGCGAACCCGGGTGGCCACTCTTCCTCCCGAATGGCAAGGCAATTAATACACTAGGATCCATAGTGGCTACTCTTCCTCCCGAATAGCAAGGCAAACATAACAACAAGGTCCATGGCATAGAAGCCGACTCACGGCTTGTCTAGAGTAGTCACACCATCATTTAACGTTAAAGTTCATTATGCCATTTCAAAAGAGTAATCCATTCCAATCAATATTTTGAAAACGTACAACTTCTTTACAAAGATTTTCATGTCCCAATTTATCAATGAGAATGTCGTTACCAACTATTAACTAGCATTCATAAGCATCTCTCGTAGAAGAAAACGTTCATAATATCTCATACATATATATAGGGTTTGTTACAATATAGGTTTAATGTGGGTTTGTCCCCTCACACACATTAACCACCATTTAGACATGAATTAGGGTTCAAGAAACATGAAAAGATTACTTTTCCTCCCATTCATTAAAGAATCCTTGAAGAAAATTTATACTTCCAACAGTAGTTTCAAAAAGTGATTTTCAACCAAACATAAGTTTTTTTTTAAAAAAAAAAGAGAGAGAGAGACATACAAATCACCTTTATAGTCAACAATGATTTTAAAAGAGACATACAAATCACAACCAAAGAGTTCGTAAAAACCGATAGAAATAGTATGTTCAAAAGAGACATACATCCAAAATAAGGTTTTTAAAAGGGAGACATACCTTAATTTGTTAAACAAGGTTTAACAAATCACTTTTCTAATGAAGAACACCCAAACCCTAGCTTGAATCACTTTGGGAAGAATTATGTTGTAAACCCTAGGTTTTGGTCATAAAATCATGTTAGAAAGGGATTAGGAACTTGAATTCAACCTAGAATCATGATATCACTTACCTTGTGTGGTTCTTGAGGCTTGGGACTTGTTCTTATTGACTTTAGGGTAAATTTTCGTGAATGGGGTGCTGGGGAAATAAACCCCAAACCTTAAATATAACTGAAAACGCGTAAACCCGACTTTTTGACCTAAATCCGACCCGTTACGCGATGGGTCCGCGATGCGGGACCATCGCGCAATGTTCTGCAGCTCAATACTCAGACTTGCGCGATCGGCTCGCGATGCGGGGCCATCGCACGCGCCCCCACGCGCCTGAAAATGCGACGGGTGTCGGTTCTGCACAGTGTTCGGTAAAATGGACATAACTCCTTGTACGTAGCTCCGTTTGGGATGGGCGACCTACCGTTGGAAAGATATTTCAAAGATCTACAACTTTCATTGAGGAAGTGTTTCCAAATTCGTAACACATTTTCATAAAAATCGCCTAGAAGACAGACCTACCAAAACTTAGGCGAATTTAAGAGGCCTTAAGAACTTCACTAGTTGGTTTGGCTTCAAAACGACCATCTTCCACCCGAATTCATCAAGAATGGATTCATATCGACATAATATCATCTTAATACTAGATTTTTACACATTCACACCTAGTTCAAGTTTACGAAGTGTTACATTATCCCCCCCTCAAGATCATTCGTCCTCGAATGAGGATAGTATTCTAGGAAGGTAATTAACCAACACGAATTTTTAACCACACAATCAACTTGCGTACTAATAGCTCAAAACTTAACTCATACCTGAAATTGGGAACAAGTGAGGATATCTTTTCTTCATGTCCTCTTCCGCTTCCCAAGTAGCTTCCTCAGTATTATGATTTCGCCATAACACTTTAACCGACGCAACATCCTTTGTTCTCAACCTTCTAACTTGGCGATCCAAAATCTGAACTGGTTCTTCTTCATAAGACAAGGATTCATCAATCTCAACCTCTTCATAGTTCAACACATGAGAGGGATCAGGTTTATACAACCTCAACATCGAAATGTGAAACACCGGATGAACCATGGACATCTCAGTCGGTAATCTCAACTGATAAGCTACCTTCCCAACTCTTCTGGTAATCTCATAAGGACCAATGTAGCGAGGACTAAGCTTGCCCTTTCTGCCAAAACGCATTACCCCCTTCATAGGTGACACTTTCAAGAAAACCTTGTCACCCACAAAGAAATTCTAATTCCCTACGCCTCATGTCCATATAAGACTTTTGTCTACTCTGAGCGGTCTTTAGTCGTTGCACAATAAGATTTACCTTTTCGATCGCCTCATAAATTGAATCAGGACCCAACAACTCTACTTCCGTTGGTTCGAACCAACCAATTGGAGACCGACAACGCCTCCCATAAAGAGCCTCATAAGGAGCCATCTGAATACTAGCTTGATAGCTATTATTGTAAGCGAATTCCACCAAAGGTAGGTGTTCATCCCAACTTCCTCCAAAATCGATTGCACAAGCACGCAACATATCCTCCAAAGTTCGAATGGTTCTCTCTGCTTGCCCGTCAGTTTGAGGATGAAAGGCAGTGCTCAATTTCACTCTAGTCCCCAGACCTTCTTGAAACGTCTGTGCTGTGTGAAATGAGCAAGAATTGCGTACCTCTGTCAGATATGATGGATGTCGGAACACCATGCAACCTAACAATCTCCTTCAAATATAACTTGGCATAATCTGCCGCAAAGATATGACGTTTTTACAGGAAGAAAATGGGCAGACTTCGTGAGTCTATCCACGATCACCCAAATTGAATCATACTTGGCCCTTGTGCGAGGTAAGCCTGCAACAAAGTCCATATTTATCATCTCCCACTTCCATTGAGGAATCTCAATGTTTTGAGCCAAGCCACCAGGCCTTTGATGTTCAGCCTTCACCTGTTGACAGTTCAGGCACTTAGCCACAAAGTTAGAAATATCAACCTTCATGCTCTTCCACCAGTAGTGTTGCTTCAAATCCTTATACATCTTGGTGGATCCCAGATGAACCAAATATTTAGAACTATGAGCTTCCATCATTAGTTCTTGTCGAAGACCATCAACATCAGGAACACACAATCGTCCTTGCAATCGCAGAACACTATCGCCGCACCAACAAGAAATGAAGTGTACTCACCCCTTTCCACTCCATCTCTCGCCTTTGCCAAAAGTTCATCATCGTATTGCTTGGATTTAATCCTTTCCACAATGTCAGACCGTGATGGCGTGATTCCCACTAACTCTCCATTTTCAGTTTCATCAAGTCTGACCCCAAGACTAGCAAGCCTTCGAATTTCCTTCCCCATGGGGATTTCATGTGCACGCAAATAAGCCAACGTGCCCATAGATTTCCGCTCAAAGCATCGCAACCACATTAGCTTTACCAGATGATACAAAATGTTCAAGTCATAATCTTTCAACAACTCCAACCACCTCCTCTCGTCCGAGATTCAACTCTCGTTGTTTGAAGATATACTTTGTACTCTTGTGATCAGTAAAAACATCGCAATGCTCACCATACAAATAATGACGCCAAATTTTCAAAGCAAAAACTACAGCAGCCAACTCCAAGTCATGTGTCGGGTAATTCTTCTCATGCTTTTTCAACTGTCGCGAAGCATAAGCAATCACCTTGCCATTTTGCATTAACACGCAACCCAAACCAATTCTAGAAGCATCACAATATACCACGTATCCACCAGAACCAGAAGGTAAAGTCAAAATAGGAGTCGAAGTTAATTTTGTCTTAAGCTCTTGGAAACTCCTTTCACAAGCTTCGGACCACTGAAACTTAGCAGTCTTCTGCGTCAACTTAGTCAATGGCGAGGCAATAGATGAAAAACCTTCCACGAATTTCCTGTAGTAATTTGCCAAACCCAAGAAACTACGAATTTCCGTTGCACTAGTGGGTCTAGGCCAATCCCTAACCGCTGAAATTTTCTGAGGGTCTACTTTAATGCCGTCACCAGTCACCACATGACCCAAGAAAGACACAGACTCAAGCCAGAACTCACACTTAGAGAATTTTGCATAAAGCTTGTTCTCCTCCAGTGTTGTCAAGGTTATCCTCAAATGATTAGCATGGTCCTCACGATTCTTAGAGTACACCAAAATATCATCAATAAACACAATAATGAATCGGTCTAGATATGGCTTAAAAACACGATTCATCAAATCCATGAATGCAAAGAGGCGCATTAGTCAAGCCAAAGGACATGACTAGAAACTCAAAGTGCCCATAACGAGTACGGAAAGCTATTTTCGGTATATCCTTCTCCTTTATCTTCAATTGATGATATCCAGACCTTAGGTCAATCTTCGAAAAGAACTTAGCACCCTGAAGTTGGTCAAACAAATCATCTATCCTAGGCAAGGGATACTTATTCTTAATGGTCACTTTATTAAGCTGACGGTAGTCAACACACATTCTCAGGGAACCATCCTTCTTCCTAACAAACAAGACTGGAGCACCCCAAGGTGAGGAACTCGGTCGGATAAAACCCTTATCTAACAAGTCCTTCAATTGATCCTTCAATTCCCTTAGCTCCACTGGAGCCATACGATAAGGTGGAATAGAAATAGGTTGGGTGTCGGGGATAACATCAATCCCAAAATCAATAACTCTATCAGGAGGAATACCAGAAGATCTTCAGGAAATACCTTGGGATAATCACTGACTATGGGAACATGCCAATTCGGGTACTACCGCTTTTGTATCATTAACAGCAACCAAATGGTAAATACACCCCTTAGTAATCATCTTATGAGCTTTAAGATAGGAAATAAATCTACCCTTAGGCCTAGCAATTTCACCCTCCCACACAATAAGAGGCTCATTGGGAAAGGCGAAACGAACTAACTTGTGGCGACAATCCACATTAGCATGACACGCAGACAACCAGTCCATCCCCATAATTACATCAAAATCCACCATCTCAAGTTCATACAAATCAGCCGCGGTCTCACGACCGTTAATCACAACAACACAATTTCTATACACTCTAGAGGCAATAACAGGAACACCCGAAGGCGTATCAACAGCAAAGGGTTCCAACAAAGGTTCGGGTTTCATACCCATATCAAGAGAAAAATAAGGAGTCACATAGGATAAATTTGAACCCGGATCAATCAATGAGTAAGCATCATGAGAACAAATGGTAAGGATACCTGTAAGGATACCCGTAACCACGGCGTCCCTCCAGTCGCCCATAAAGTCGATTTCCTCCAGGCAGCAACTTCCTTTCCTTTGCCATTATTACGAGCATTCGAAATTATTGATACATTAACGACGGGGATTTTTAGCGAAAAGGAATCATTCTTTTGGTTATTCATAGCCATCTCACGTAGCCACTTTCAATCCCTCTTAAGAATACAAGAATGAGAAATCCTCCCACGCACGACTACTTCCCCGCGAAAACTTACCATTATTATTATTATTCTTCGGCCTTGCCTACGACACATTAGCATGGGAATAAGCGCCGGCACAAGGAAGACTCTCGCCCTCCCTATAATTACTACCACCGAAACCACCCGCCGACAAAACGGGCCTTCTTGTCGATCTCGATCCACCCTCTCTTCATTTTTCCAACTCTCTTGCTCGAAACCCAATCTTGATCACGTGCAAGTAGGAGACATAGCAACCCACATGCCTTGATACGTGGTACCAAGCCTTCCGAGTCAACTTATGCTTTTCGGTCGGAATCATGTATAAAGCATACTTTGACGGACAATTCCAAACTATACTCACGAACCGATTTGTTACCCGCTCTAGCTTTTCAAACTTCGTAGCCACAATTCTTTCCTCATCGACAAGAACCTTTCCATGACGCCTCTTCAAATTCGGCCCGCGTCGGAGCTAAATCACCTCTCTCGATTCCCACATCTCAAACCATACGTGAGCAACATCCTTCAACCGATACGAAGCAAGCCTTATAGCTTTAATCCCGGCATCCATTGCCTTTAATGCCTTGAAGGTCTCATCTAGAAAGTGTTGGGGGTCATCCACCTCTCGTGACCCAAAGAATTCTGGTGACTTCAAGTCGAGGAATTGCTTAAGTCTGCCTCCACTAGGAGATCCCACCCCTCCACGCTGCTGCTGAGCAGCAACCAATGCAGTCAACATTTGAATAGCCGTTTGCATAGTACCAATCTCGGGTACACCCGCAACAAAATTTCAACATTTCCATTATCGCATTCGCGTCCCCAAGATTTCGGTTGACTTTCGCGGGACGTCCTCGTTTACCATTTTTGGATACAGAGTCATTTCTGCAGGGCACGAATTAACGAGCGAATTAGAACGATCCTAAAAAGGACTTTAAGCTCTACAGCACAATCTAGAATCAAGAAGAATAGGAAACACCTATAAATGTCCTGGTAGTCTTTCGATTATGCAGGTGATCAGGCTGCACAAGGAAGACTCCACTAGACACAGCTCCACAGACACAGACAACTCCTAGGACACATTTAAACCTAGGCTCTGATACCAATCTTGTCACGCCCCAAAACCCACCCTGGACGTGACCGGCATCCGATGTCATAAACAACATCGGAAGAACCTAAACAACATAATAATAATACTTGAACCCGCCAGGTTCAACATTCGCCTCAACAGCTTATACATTAAATGTAACAAATCATGAATACATAAGCTAAATCAGCGGAAGTCTTTAATATCATAAAAGTTAATCAAACGCGACGATGCCCAAGAGTTAATAAAACTCAACAACTACCCACAAGAATGTATACTATGGAGCTTCTAGGATAAAGAGGTAATAGTTTAACTCATCGGGACGCAGCCCGAAAACTAATAATAAATGAACAAATAATAGGGTGTCCCACGAATGAACGTGTGGGCTCGCCAAATAAGCGACAATAGCAAGTCCTTCCTAAGCGCCAAGTATCACGAACCTATTCGTTACCTAACATACCATCAAAAACAACAATGGTATGCACGAGTATATATACTCGGTGAGTGCCTCGGGGACAATGAGTAATATAAAAATAAAATATAATACCACATAAAGAAATCGCCCGAAAAGATAGTAAAAAAAAAAGAATCGCATTCCACTTTATGATTCTTAATACCGTTTGTTGAACAATAAAGCCGTACAAAATCCCAATTTCAATTATGCTTTAAATCGATCGGCATAAATATCGGTTCCATAATAAAGATGGACATCACAATCGCCCATATAGGCCCAACTCAATATCAACAACATTGCGTAATACACCGGAATATGGATTCACGGTGGCTACTCTTCCTCCCGAATAGCAAGGCAATTAATACACCCCAGGTAGCGAACCCGGAAGTGGCCACTCTTCCTCCCGAATGGCAAGGCAATTAATACACTAGGATCCATAGTGGCTACTCTTCCTCCCGAATAGCAAGGCAAACATAACAACAAGGTCCATGGCATAGAAGCCGACTCACAACTTGTCTCGCAGTAGTCACACCATCATTTAACGTTAAAGTTCATTATGCCATTTCAAAAGAGTAATCCATTCCAATCAATATTTTGAAAACGTACAACTTCTTTACAAAGATTTTCATGTCCCAATTTATCAATGAGAATGTCGTTACCAACTATTAACTAGCATTCATAAGCATCTCTCGTAGAAGAAAACGTTCATAATATCTCATACATATATATAGGGTTTGTTACAATATAGGTTTAATGTGGGTTTGTCCCCTCACACACATTAACCACCATTTAGACATGAATTAGGGTTCAAGAAACATGAAAAGATTACTTTTCCTCCCATTCATTAAAGAATCCTTGAAGAAAATTTATACTTCCAACAGTAGTTTCAAAAAGTGATTTTCAACCAAAAATAAGTTTAAAAAAAAAAAAAAGAGACATACAAATCACCTTTATAGTCAACAATGATTTTAAAAGAGACATACAAATCACAACCAAAGAGTTCGTAAAAACCGATAGAAATAGTATGTTCAAAAGAGACATACATCCAAAATAAGGTTTTTAAAAAGGAGACATACCTTAATTTGTTAAACAAGGTTTAACAAATCACTTTTCTAATGAAGAACACCCAAACCCTAGCTTGAATCACTTTGGGAAGAATTATGTTGTAAACCCTAGGTTTTGGTCATAAAATCATGTTAGAAAGGGATTAGGAACTTGAATTCAACCTAGAATCATGATATCACTTACCTTGTGTGGTTCTTGAGGCTTGGGACTTGTTCTTATTGACTTTAGGGTAAATTTTCGTGAATGGGGTGCTGGGGAAATAAACCCCAAACCTTAAATATAACTGAAAACGCGTAAACCTGACTTTTTGACCTAAATCCGACCCGTTACGCGATGGGTCCGCGATGCGGGACCATCGCGCAATGTTCTGCAGCTCAATACTCAGACTTGCGCGATCGGCTCGCGATGCGGGGCCATCGCACGCGCCTCCACGCGCTTGAAAATGCGACGGGTGTCGGTTCGGCACAGTGTTCGGTAAAATAGACATAACTCCTTGTACGTAGCTCCGTTTGGGATGGGAGACCTACCGTTGGAAAGATATTTCAAAGATCTACAACTTTCATTGAGGAAGTGTTTCCAAATTCGTAACACATTTTCATAAAAATCGCCTAGAAGACAGACCTACCAAAACTTAGGCGAATTTAAGAGGCCTTAAGAACTTCACTAGTTGGTTTGGCTTCAAAACGACCATCTTCCACCCGAATTCATCAAGAATGGATTCATATCGACATAATATCATCTTAATACTAGATTTTTACACATTCACACCTAGTTCAAGTTTACGTCCGAAAAGTAGAAATTTTGAGGTTTCCTCAAAAATTTTGCCCCAGTGTAGAAGTGTATTCGCTAATTCTTAAACTTGTCGTACTAAAAGAATTTTTTAGATCCTCTCATGATTTATAATATTTATAGAAATTATTTCACCAAATAAAAAGGTAAAATATTATTTGAATATTTTTTTATAAAATCATTTTGGCTTCTAAAAATACATATTTCACTCTGTTTGGTATCCAAGGCCTCTGAGTAAAATAAATTACGGGATGTCAAAACTTAGGTGAACTCTTTTCTTCTCCTTTATGAATACATTGTCATTTCTTTTGACTAGTTTAACGCCTTTTTGCTTCAAGTTTTGTAGAAAGTCACCATCAAGTCATTAACGACTTCCCTTGACCGTAAATAGGAACAATTTGTTGAAAAGGATTACCAAACTCTTTGGGAAAAGTAGAGATCCTACAAAGTGCGTCAAGGACCACCATGAAGAAAGAGCATGGAAAGCGCGGCTTGCCTCTACAACGAGCAAAAGATGCTCGGTGGTTCGCATATACCAGTTGCCTTTTCTCCAAGTTTCTTTCTTAAGAATTGTTTTAACTACGGTCGCTAGCAAAGTGACAACATATCTACTAATCATTTGCTTTGAGTACAGGTGGCAGGACCATCAGAACGGACTTTGCCAATACAATTCAAATATTAGAAAGGCATCAAGCTAATCGCAACATAACAAAAGCTTCAAAGAAAGCAAAGGAGAGCATTTTAGCCACCTACATCGACAATGAGACGTAAACCATGTCAAACACATGGTTCTCGATAACTCAATTTATTTTTCCCAAGACAATATTTGCTTGTCCACCTTAGAAAGGGACAATATTTGCTTGTCCACCTTAGAAAGAGACATACTTATTCATCCACCTTAGGTGAACGTTTATACCGCATTATCTACTGATAAGGTAAATAAAGGTTTTGCAGTTTAAACATGCTAAGGAGATGACAGGTACAACTAAGAGGGCCATTCATTCAAACAAAATGCTGAGAGAACCATGCATTTAAGACAAAATTCAAAGGAAAAACAACAAAAGCTGCAATTCAACGAAGGAACACCCGGAAAGGGTAACAATGCTATTTAAATAGAGTTTTTTTTCGCTAACTTGTTCGTTCCATGATTGAGACAAAAAATAGCGCTAGCAGAACAAAACATAGCAAAAAACTAAAGGCGAAACAACAAAAGCAAAAGCAAAGACGAAAAATTCAAAGACAAAGCAATAAAAGCAAAAAGTATCCAAAAGGGGAATAATGATGACGAAGCAAAATGAAGACAAAAACTTAAAGAGATGTGATAAAGCAAAAGCATCCGAGAAAGGGTAACAAAATCCTCCCTAAGTAAAGTTTGTTTTACGCTGATAAGTTTGTTTGTTTTGCAGAGCATGAAGATTTTTACGAAAGAAAATTCTAAGACTACTGAAAGATATAATCACGGTACCAAAAGCCCAGTCTCCAACAAACAGTATTGTGCCAAGGTATTGAGACCCCGGCCTAGACGTCGCATGGCTTGCCTTGATACATTGACTGATTAGACGTCATAAAAATCTAAAATTTGAAGACGACGCATTGATATCGGTATTGAAATGCCTCATTCATAATCTAGTCTAGTCCTTTTGGAAGATGTGAACCCTGTCGACGGGCGGGTATTCTTCTTCGGAGTCAAAAAAGGAAGGTATCAGTCTTGCCACCCGGGCAAGCTTCATTCCTCAAGATGATGATATGGATTAAACGACTACGTGTCGAAGGGGATGAGTCATCATCCATATATATGGCCAAAAATAGGTAGCATAATTTCGAGGTTGATGTCCAAAATCGTTGAAATATGAATATGATTCCTACATCAGGATTTGCGGTCGTTATTGCAGTTTATTTCAAGTTAACGTAATCATGGTTCAGGGATAGTGGTAGTCATGAGAAAAGGCTCCACACTTAAGTATGCAGTAGTTAACTTGAATATTCTGACTAAATGTTGTAATTCTAGACACAGAGGTTAGTAGTCATCATGAAAGAAATATGATACTGCACTCTGATGTGCAGTCTACATTTAGGTATTTTTGACTATAAATGATGTAGTCCCGAACTGGTATACTGCAAGCTTCGTATGAGAATAACGATACAGTCGACACCAAATTTGTGACAGCCACTGCAATATGTGAAAATGATGTGAGTCCAAATTTTCAGGGGTGGCGGATGTCATAAGAAACAAAAATGACCCCGCACTTGAAAACATGGTTTTCATTAGTAGCATCTTGCTTACGAAAATGACAACCGGATTGGGGTGTGTAGGTTTCGCAAAAATACGGTATAACCCGACCCAGATCCCAACGGAAGATATCATTGAACAGTGAAAACATCTGAAAATGACGAAAAAAGAGCTGGTCAAAGTATCGTGATTATTATCCAGAGTAGATCATTTTTTCAAAAAAATACACGAAAAACACACACTTCAGGAGAAAAGAAAGAAGACGGACAAGCATTTGCAAAAAGACGGACATAATGTCAGAAGATGACTTAAATGTCAACAAAACGGCAAAATGCTACTCAGGTATGACTACATTAAAATCAAAATTTTCAAAAGACTAACACGCAGGACTCAACATTTGAAAACGAGCTAGAAGCTAGCGAAGATGGAAGCAAAAGCCAGATTCAAAACATGCAAAGCATACGTGGAGCTTTTTCTTGGGCAACCGGTCAAAAACCGTGTACGAGAGTCAAGCTTTCTACACCGAGATTGAAACATCACTTCAAGCAACTGCACTCATAAATCTTTTGAAAACCGCTTCCGGTCGGGTTTTTCACCGAAAATAGTCAAAGGGATTCCCACATAAAGGGATATTCCTTTTCGGGCTATCGAGTCGAACTACAATTGGCCTGATTTCCAAAGCCCTCCTCAAAATTCGAGGCTCGGCCATATTCCTATAATTATCTCGAGACACCTCAAGGTAGTTTAAAGAAAACTCTTATTTTTCATAGTCCTCATAGAGTCAGAACTACAAACGGCCTGAATTCTCATGTGGCCTGAGATACGTAGGAAGCCTAGAAATCAGGGTCCGACCATACTTTCAAAATTTTGTGCAAAAGAAGGCATTAATTTCTTTTATTCAGTGAAAATTAAGTTTGTCAAATTCGCAAAGTTAAGTTTTTCAAATTCGCAGCTCAAGGATAGCCTTGCCATCCTCGAACTCTGAAGGGGCAGCTATTGACACCAAATTTTCACCTCATAAAATGCGTATTTTAATTTTCAAATTTTTCGAGTCCAAGATGAAGTAAGGATGCCCTTAAAAAATTTAAAATTTAAAAATCCCGAGAAAATTACAAAAATTGTTGCTTAATTATTATTTTCTTAAAAATTAACAATTACAGGAAATTACGAGTTATTTACTTTCACAAACGTGATTTGAAAAGGAGATACATATCCCGCTCCGTCTAACTAGGAAAAATTATTAATTAAAAATGACGTATGAATTACGGCTCATTTTGACAGCATTTTTTCACATTTTTAAATATTGCTCAGAAGTATATCAATATTGGGCTCGTTTTGAAGCTCGTATTTTAAAACGACGTATTATAATTTTTATTTCATCAAAATATTATTTTACAAGGGGCGTATTAGACTAATTAACCTAAAACTATATAAAGACCATGCTATATTTTTATAAAAAATAAGAAGGGATTTTATCCATTTGTACCTTTGTTGGTACTATTTGGATGAGGTCTTTTTAGGGGGAAAAGTACAGCCAAGTAACCTATTTTTGTCCATAGAATTCTAAATACTTAGTTAGATGATTTTGAAAATTTGAATAAGGATTTTGGGGGGGAAAGTACGGCCAAGTGGCCTATTTTTGTCCATAGAATTCTAAATGCTTAGTAGGATGATTCTTGAAAATTTAAATAAGGATTTTTGGGGGGAAAAGTACGGCCAAGTGACCTATTTTTGTCCATAGAATTCTAATTTCTTAGTTTGATTATTTTTAAAAATTTGAATAAGGATTTTGGGGGGAAAAGCTATGGCCACATGACCTATTTTTGTCCATGAAATTCTAAATGGGCTTGCCTACAAATAGAAGGGATGGACATTAAGAAAAAGGACATTTTTTTTTTTTTTTTGGGGGGGGGGGGGGGGACATTTTTGAGAGAAAAAAAAGAAGAAGGAAATCTTCTTTTTCTATTTTAATGAAAAAAAAAGAGAGAAAAAAAAAACAAAAAAAGAAAAAAGAGAAAAACGAAAAAGAAAGAGTTCAAAGGGGTTTAAAGATTTGTGAAAGTGTTTAGTGCTTGAAGTAGATTGAACCAATCTTCATTTTGATCTTTAGGTTTCCCCATCAAAAGGTAACCTCCATTCTATCATTTATTTCATTTCTAGTTATGATTATATATTTATTATGATACTGGTGTTAGTTAAAAATATTTCTTTGCTAGATTAGTCTTGTTTGATGATTAAGTGGATATTATGTGAATTTGATACCATTTGAAAAAATGAAAATAAATTAGCAGTTTGATTTAGACAATGTTAAGTGATTTTAGGTTAGTTAAATCGATAAAATTAAGAAAAAGATATTTCATCCCTTATTTCATTTTAAGTTATGATTATATGTTATTTGTGATGCTTGTGTAGTTGAAAAGGACTATGTGCTAGCCTAACTTTGCTTACATGATTAAGTGAGTATCCTATGGATTTGTCACTATTTTTAACAATGTTAAGTGATTTTAGGTTAATTAAAATTGATAAAAATAAGAAAAATAGTAGCTTAAGTTAGAATTTTGACATTGTGTTGATAGGTTTAGTGTGATTTATTCATTCTTGTTAGCTTTTGATATATATATATATATATATATATATATATATATATATATATATATATATATATATATATATAAAATAAAAAAAAAAAAAAAAAAATAAAAAAACCTTAGTTCTTGTGAGTTTGTTACTAATTCATAGCATCTATAGGGCCTATTGCATAAATTGTCCTTTTATTTATAAGTATGATAATTATGAGCTTGGTTTAAAAGTATTGTCGTTCATTTTTTGGCTTTGTAGATTAAATAATTTACCTCGGCCTATTACTAATGTTTTGTACACCTATCTTTTGTGACCTCCCCAATTTGTTGGTGGGTCTTTCGAGGCCCACTAACATTTCTAGATCGAGTCAACCTCTATCATGGAAGGACTAAGACATTGGAGCATAATTTGGAGTGGAAATATTTATTTATGCATTTTTCTATGGGAAAACTACGTATATATACATGTTAAGGAGAAATATTTGCGATACATGACGATAGTTTTCCTTATTTACAAAACATAACGATATATTAAGAAACATGACGGATTTTCATATATTTTTCGTTTTTTTATTTTTTTTCCAGAAAATATATATTTTGTATAAAAAATAATAATTTTTTAAAAATATTTTAATTTTTTTTAAAAAATAATTTTATATTCTAAAAAAAAAATTATATTTTTTTTAAAAAAATTAATTTTTTTTTTTTTACTCAAAGGCTTAAAAAATTACCTCAAATTTTTGTGCATGAAAGTTGTATGAAAAATGTATGAAATGTGTATGTGTGAGCGAAATTTTTAATATAATTTTCATACACAAAATTGTGAACGAAAACTTTAATCCTTGAATATTGTATGAAAGTTGTTACAATGTTGTTGTAGTTGTATTAATTTTTCAGAGACCTAATATGAACTTTATATACGAAAAATGTGAATGAAATTCTAAGTCTTGAGCGAGATATACACATTTCATACCATTCTCATGCATAAAATTTTGAGCGTAATGTTTAAGCCTTGATCGAGATATACACATTTTATACGTTCTTCATACATAAAAACTTGAGCGAACTTTTTAACCCTTGAGCAAGATATACACATTTCATACACAAAAATTTGAGCGATTATTTTAAGTCTTGAATGTTGTATCAAAGTTGTATACAATGTTGTTGTAATTATATTAATTTTACAGAAATCTAACATGAACTTTATACACGAAAATGTGAGCGAAATTTTAAGTTTTGAGCGAGATACAAATTTAATATTGTTTTCATACACACAATTTTGAGCAAATTTTTTAAGCCATGAACGAGATATACACATTTCATACATTTTTCATACACTAAATTTTGAGCAAACTTTTTAAGCCTTGAGCGAGATATACACATCTCATACATAAATTTTTGAGGGAAAAAAATATTTTAAAAAAATATATATATATTTAAAAAAAACATATTTTGTATAGGGTTTGTAATGTTATGTTTTGTAAATATAAAACTATCATCACGTTTCGTAAATATTTCTCCTTAAGATGTATATATATGTAGTTGTCCCTTTTTCTATTGGGCTTGGTCGGCCCAATTCCCTACTCTTTATATTATTTACTTGATTATGTATATGTATGCTTGTATATAAATTGGAACCTGAATGAGATTATCACGACTAAGAGTTGCTAAAATTGATTTTCAAAATTTAAAAAAAAAACGAGTAGGCAAATTTAGGATTGCGGATGATTTTGAGGATTTTGGATACCTTTGATATGATTTTGAACTTATAGACAAACTTTAGGTTTACTATGATTGATTTGAAACTTGAGTTGGAAAAGATGTTTTGTAAACTTGGATCATCATTTTGGGTGAACTGTTTTGACTATTAAAAAGGCTAATGAGTTAACTTTGAGACTTTTTGTAAATATTAAAACCAAGAATTGGATAAAAGTTCTAAAAATATGGTTAACCTATGGAGTATTTTAGTATGCCTATAAAAACTATTTTCTATACTTAAAAATATTTTTATTAAAAAATCTTTTTCTAAACTCGGGTGGGCTTACGTAGTGTTCAACTTAGGTTAACGCCTTCGGGTTTTAACCTAGGTGTTCTAGTCTGAAATCCAAAAACCGCCCAATTTTGGGCAAAACTCTACCATTTTTCGTTTCTTGAAAAGAAGTATTTTTGGCATGAATAACTAATTTCTATTTGCGGAAATATGAAACAAAAAATATTTTTATCACAAGCAATTTATATCTACAAAGGCATACTATTAGAACCCGTAGGTCAACCGTATTTTACGGATCCTTAATACGGGGGTGCTTAACACCTTCCCTGGGGGATCAACAGAACCCTTACCCGTACTTTGGTTAGATTAGAATTCTTTTAAAATTTAACCGTTTTGAATGAACCCTTTTCGAACTGGTTTTCCTAATTTCCTAAAAATTAGGTGGTGATTCTAAAATAAGTCCATTTAGAGGACCATTTACGTAGAAGTATATTTTTTACTTTTTCCTGGTACGATTGACAACCGTACTTTCCCAGGACACTTTCCTTTTTAAATGAGGCAAGTGCAACTAGGAATCTAAAAAAATAGAACCGCTACACTTCTCAAAGAACCAAAATGTGATACGCATCAATTAACACGCTTGATTGTGATATCAATTTGTTTTGAGATTAAACTTTCAAGTTTTTCTTTATGTCAAGAAGGTTTCTCTCCGTAATCTTATCAGTATCATCATCATCCGTGTTGGACTCAACCATGAGCACACTTATTTACTCATTTTCGGTTGCTTCATCTTCAATGGCCATCGTTAATGTGTCCCCTTGGTCATTTTCATCTTCAGATTCACTAGAGGAATCTCCCTATGTAGCAAGCATTTGCTTTACCAACTCGTCAGCAACTTTTCTTCTTTTGAATCTCCTGTCAGGAACCTGGTTCCTCCTGGCAGTCCTGTCATAATTGTCTTGTTATCCTTCATGAAGTGACCAGGTTCTCCACCTTTGCGACAGCAGTTGTCATTACCTCTGAAGTTTCCGCTAGGCCTTCCTGCCTTGGTGAATCCATCATTTTTCTTGATTAGCTCATGAAACCTCTGAGTAAGATAGGCTATTTCAGAAGATAGGCCTTTTCAGACTCATCGTCAGTTGAATCTCCTTTTACGTACCTTAAGAACCAAAGTTCTTTATTTCTTTGTTTCATTCTTTTCTGCTTTCTTCAAGGTCATCTTCATCTCATAAGCTTTCAGATTTCCTATTAGCTGGTCAACTTCCAGCTTAGAGAGATCTTTGGCTTCGGAGATGGCCTTTACCTAGCTGTCCCATGAGTCAGGCAAAAGTCCAAGTAGCTTCCTCACCAGTTTGGTCGTTGAGATGATTTCTCCCAGACAGTTGAGTTTATTGATTATAGAGGTAAATCTAGTGTGCATATCATGAATAGATTCATCCTCTTTCATTTTGAACAGCTCATACCCTGTGATGAGCATGTCAATCTTGGAGTTTTTCACTTGAGTTGTTCCTACGTGGGCAGTTTGAAGAGCTTCCCCGATCTCCTAGGTAGTTGTGCACGATGAGATTCGGTTGTACTCATCTGCTCCTATTCCACAGACAAGGATCTTCTTTGCTTTAAAGTTCTTCTCAACAGCTTTCCTATCTAGCTCGGAGTATTCTTTTCTACTTTTTTAGGTAGTTTTTACACCATCTTCACCTCGATTCATAGGAATATGATGGCATGATGGCCATCACAAATGATGTCCCATAACTTTGAGTCTTTAGCCATAATGAAATCATGCATCCTAGTCTTCCACCACCCATAGTATTGACCATTAAATCTAGGTGGCCTGCTGAGAGACTGTCCGTCTTCCATATTTGGTGGGGCTGCCATTTTACAGATTCTTTCTAGGTGTTAACCTTTTAGAAAGCATCTGCTCAGCTACTAACTGATATAGGCTGTGTATCCACCAAATAGTGTATGGGGGACCTGGTTGTGTACCAGTTCCCTTATGCAATGTAGTATGTAAAGGACACAGGAGGTTACCGTGGAAAAATCCTTGCTCAAGGGATTAAAAATCACGGCCTACCCCAGTAGGATTTCAACTCCACTACATCGAGTAACTTCAGGAGACAACTATATCGTAAGCTAGGAACTAACTCCCATAATCTCTCATCCTTACAATAACGCTAATGTAACCTAGGAACTGACTCCCGTAGTCCCTGCACCCTTGCAATACTCCGATTGCAAGCACCTCCACTTGACTAACTCTAGCCAAGGACCACTAATACACTTAGACTAATCCTAGCCTAATGTACCACTCAACAGCTGTAGGAAACACACTTCCAACAAGCACACTTTGAGAATTTAAGATACCTACAAATAGCTTGTAAACAAGAAGTGTAAATTTCCAGTTTAAGCACAAATGAACAAAGACTAAACTCATATCAGGATTTGGTTCTTCAGCTTGAAAGTAACTTTGTTCTTGAGAGATCTTGAGAACTTATGTCGGCAGCTTTGCATGATTTAGACTTGGTTCTCAAGTCTACCAAATATATTGCCATCATGTTGTATATATGGTGGGAGCATGTGAGGTGAAAATGGACCACTCTTCAATTTTAACCTAAAGCATGGGCCAACTCACAGTTGTACTTGTGTGCAGCAAGTGGCTCAACTTTACAGCTGTCTCTACCGACATTGCAATGTGCACTGAGAGCAAATTACAGACCAGGTCTCTATCTGGTTCTGAAATAGTTTGACAATCATCAAAACACAAATGTACTTAGAACTATCAAGTCCTATGGAGATGGATTCGGTTGAAAGATAGTCGTTTTGAAGTCAAACCAAATAGTGAAGTTCATAAGAGCTCTTAAATTCGTCTAAATATGAGGTATATTGCAGTTATGCCCAGTTTTTAGGTAGTTGCATTGGGAATTTGAGAAACCTTAAAACTTAAAAGTTGTATCCCTTTGAAATACCTTTCCAATCATATATTTTTTAGCTTAAATAGAGCTCTGTGCTAAGAGTTATGTCTGTTTTACTGAACATTGTCGACATAGTCAAAATTCGTAAAATTTTGGTTAAGTGTGAAATAGACAAGGGAGCTCGCTGAGCGCATTTCAAAGTGAGGTAGGAGCTTTCCATAGGCCTTGCTCAGCAAATTGTGAGGTCCAAAATGTCCAGACCTATAAATACGACCCTTAGACGATTTTATGTCATTTTTCACATTCCAGACTTCGTTCTAAACTGTCTTTTGCAGAGAAAACAACCCTATGGCCTCCCCTAAACCTATAAAGTAAGTTCTTACTCAAGCCCCATGATTAATACCTCAATCTAACAAATATTAACATTAGAAATTGTAACCCATTTCATAGATTGTGAGAATTCGATTCAAGAATGGTTGAAGAGGAGAATTGTTGAGAATTCATTGTGAGGTAAGTTTTTGAAATTCAAGTATGGTTATAGGGGTTGTTTGGGGAATATACATTATTTATATAACGTCAGAATCCATGAGTGAATTGCATGAAAGCAAGAACAAGGAATCAGCTTAAAAACCCTAGCTTTCAAAGAGAGTAGGAATTCAAGAGAAAAGTGTAAAGCTCTAATCTTTTGCATCTAAATCAATTGTAGAATCATTTTTAAAGCTCAAAAAATCCATTTGGTAAAGATATAACGGGAATTGAGATATGTCTCTTTTTGAACATACTCTTTTAAAATGATTTGTGTGACTTTGGTTGTGGTTTGTGCGTGAGGGACAAGCCCACATTAAACCTTGTTTTTACTATACTATATATACATATTCATGATTGTTTGCCTCTCTAAGGGATGATCAAATATTGAGATATAAAACTTTGGTATTTGTACTCGAATTACCCTTAAGGGATGTTTAAACTTGATATTTGGAAAGCTTGATTATCTCATGTGAATGCTCTATAAATGGATTGTGTTGAACGTGAAACTTGTTTAAAGAAGTGAGTCTGTTTTCTAAAATTGAAATGAATTGATGTACCCCTATAATGGGAAGATGAACATAATCCATGAGGAATAATTTGGTTATCATGATATGACTTATGATTCGGCTTCTATGCCATGATTGATGATTAGGCTAATATGCTATAATTTGTATCTTGTTTGTGTTTGGGCCTGTATGGGCAAGCTATGCTAGTCCAGAGGATGATTAGCCATTATGGATCATAACATATCGATATGAGTATTAATGTGTCAGTCCAGAGGACGATTGACCTCTAAGGCGTATAGCCCCGTGCATCTATTACTGTGTCAGTCTAGAGGATGATTGACCTCCGAGGCGAATATCCTGGTTCATCCATTGTTGTGCTATTCCAGAGGATGATTAGCCTACGTGGTTTCCTAGCTCGGAGTATCGATTGTGTTACATCTCGTGTTGTCATATGTTAGAAAACTTGCAAGTTAAAAGACATAAGTAGGAGAAAACGAGGTTACCCCCAAGCTTATAGGTGGTTAGGATGACGTCCCAAAATTATTTAAGATCGAAAGTAGAATGACGGTGATTGGAAATAATAGTTTGTGTGTACCAAAAGGGGCTATGGACTAGCGCTATGTCACATGATCATCACAATGAGTATATGAAGTGTATTAAAAATGATTACTATTTAAGTGAATTGAGATCAAGAAATTCAATATGTGGATAATTGATTAAATGTTGGAATAAAATGGGAGAGTAAGGAATTAATTATGGTATTAATTAGAATTAAGTGGATAATAAGTATTTTGTCCTACACGTGGATCTATGAGGATAAGTGTACAAATGACTTGACACCTGTACATGTTGTGGTGGTGTCACGACCCAACTAGAGGGCCATGACGAGCATCCGGAGCTAACCTACCGAGTACCTCTAAACATACACCTCATAATCATATTTAGGTGGGCCATAAACTAGCGCATATCCATCATACTCTGTAAGAACATGTATAAAAAAATAATGGCACGTCTTCATGTAATCATCAACAACCATGCCCATAAATATAATCCAACAAGATTGTCTATGTACTGTACATCAATACGTATTGTTAAGAATACAGAATATCTAGATTCATGCACCGGTCTACGAGCCTTTAGATAGAATACATGAATCCATAAGGACAGGGCAGGACTCCGTTATGCCCAAGTGTATATACATACAAAAGAGTAGTACCAACAAGCTGCAGCTCCGGGACAGTTGGAGCCTTTCTGACACTCCGTTGATAAAGCTCCTAAGAATCAGGTCCGTCTACCTGTCTATCTGCGGGCATGAACGCAGCATCCACAAGAAAGTACGTCAGTACAAATAATGTACTGAGTATGTAAGGCATGAATAACAACATATCAAGAAATATGGAACATAACATGAGATAAAGATAACCTGTACATCTGATACCTCTTAAGGCGGATACCATGCATGCTATCTTTAACTTTTTAAATCAATAATTTAAATATATACAAGTAAACTGCCTGGCCATATACGCCTGGGGCGTAAGCTGCCCACTGCAGTGGTGTGTCTACCCGGTCGCCTATAGGGCGGCGCGGTGTTATATTGATCAGCCATGTAGGCACGGTGTTATTAAAATACATACATATTTAACTTTGCTACTTGAGAGCCCAATTAAAAGCTACAACTCTATCACAGTGACGTAAGGTTGGTAACCTCCGATTATATTATGGAACAATCATCATCGTTATATCCCACCTTGAAGGAGCAATGATCATAAGGTAAGATAAAAAACAATGAATGAAAATCTTGGAATAAACTCAATAATCTCATAATAGCATCAAATCCATAAGCTTTGGAATCTCTAGAAATAGGATCATCGTCATCATGTTCATCATAGAAAACATCTCATCTTTAGTATCATAAGAAGCTTTTTGGAATCATGAACTTCTAACTTTTGGAAGTAAGGAGGTTATGGAAACATGTATGGAATCATAACATAGGAATCATGCCTTTTGAAAGAAAGGGACTAGCCTTAACATACCTGATTGATCCCCTACTACTTAACGCTTATTCTCCCGAGCTCGTAATTCTACATTCAAGAGAAATCATACTACTGTTAGACTTATTGTCATATGCCTATCTTAAGTCTTTAAATTAAACTTCTTTATAATCTGCCAAAACTCGGGCAACATCTCCCCTGTTTATATCCCTAGCCCGAAATCACAATACTAACAAAACAACAACAATAGCAATACTAATATCAACAACATCATCATCAACACCAATATACTCCATAAAGCATCCCACACGATATTTTTCCTAATTTCTCAACCAACCATAACAATATCCACAATACCATAATCAAAGAATTATATTCAATTTAATCTCAAATTGATCCAAAATCTCCTTTCCAATTCATTCAATAGTCATCCTCTTCACTTAAATACTTTCCAACTTCTCTACTATGATTCTCTTCTTTTATAGGACTTGCTAAACCTTCAAATTAACTTAATCATGAGAAATAGGATGGAGGTCATACCTTACACTAGAAGAACTTCACCCCACTCAACTTCTTCCAAGACCAAATTCATCACAACATTAAGTAGAGACAAGAACAATCCTTCTCCATGAATTAGCTTGGGGTTTTGGAGTTTGATCCTCTTTTGTGATGGTATAGAATGTTTTTGAATGGTGGAGAACCTTCAAGAGAACTCTTATAATAGAGAGAGAAGTGTGGGAAATTCTAGAGAGGTGTGGAGATGTTAGGAGATTTCTAGAGGGCTGTGGAGTTGAAGAAAAATGAATAAAATGAAGTGTAGAGCCCCTTTTATAAGTGCCAAGCTTGGGTTGGGCCGGGTCACCCCATAAATGGGCTTTTAAGTGAGTTTTTCAGATTTTCCGCCCAGGTCCGTATTCCTGTGGCTGTCCATTTTAAAACAGCCATAACTTTCTCCTCCGATGTCGTATTGACGACGCGAAATTGACGAACGGTTTATTGCGTTGGAAACTAGACTCGACAAACTTCATTTTAAGCTCTTGAAACACCTCAAAACTCCTGATATACCCAGAGATATACCCCCCTCTAAAGTTGACCAAAAATCTGTCCAAAATTCTATCAATTTTTTTTCAAATTTTCGACAAACTTATTTTCTTCGATTTGCTTGGTCCCGGAATCTTTAGACACTTTCTTAACTCTTGTTAAGAGTATTCATTAACCTTATAAGGGTTCCATGACCTCTTCGAGCTTACGTTAGTTTACTTACAACGCAAACGACGCGAAATTTTTTTGAGGTGTAACAGGTGGCAACTTATATTATGATTCCAAAAGAGAGATGTATTTAGGTGGCCCACGTGTCAAACAAGAAAGTTTCATGTAATCTTTTGTATCATTTTATCTTTGAATAGTCATCTTTTTTGTTGAAGGAGAATTGTAAGCATCAATTTTCTCTAAGAATGAGCAACGTTATTTCTTGTATAACTGTGGAAGCACTTCTTCTTAATTTCAAGGAAGCAAAGTATACTCTTTTTCTCAAGAACAGCATACTAGTTTTGCGGACCGCTTAAATCTCGTTATTTTGTTTTGTTGCGTTATTGAATTCGGGCTATCTTCAAAGTGATGTAAGGTGGAAGAAGAGGAGTTCTTGACATATAAGGTTGTAACACTAGTCGAGCTACGGGGTAGGATTGTACAGGAAGCCAACAAGGTATGTAAGGTTTTCGTACTACTTATTCTTTGGCACGAATCCAACTATAACTATTAATGAACGTTCCATTGTGCACTATAATCCAACATCACTGAGCTATAATCGATTGGGTACGACACCTATTGTGCGATATATATATGTATTGCCACCACTGATCAGTTGGGTACGATAACATTGGGCCGTATTATGGCGGGGTACGTTTCATACCGAGTCCTGTTAAGGCCAGGTACGTTATGATGATGATGATGTTACTTTTACTTATGTATGTGTGTATATATATATATATATATATGTATATGTATATTCATGATTTTAAACTCCAACATGCATTGCATATGGTTCTTTTTCTACTACATTTCCTTGTTAGTTGTTGTACTCTTGCCTTACATACTCACTACTTTCATCCGTACTGACGTTCTATTGCACAGGACGCTGCATTTTTTGCTGTAGGTCCTGACATGTAGTTTGAGGACCATCTGATTAGGCTTGCACAGTTCAACGGATAGTCTGCATACTCCACTTGTTCTGAACTTACCCGGTTTTGGTATGCTACGATATACATGCTTTATCTATATCTCTTAGGTATGGCGGGGCCCTGTCCCAATCGCTATGTCACGTTTATGCTTACTCTTAGAGGCTCATAGACATGTATTATATATATAGATATTATATGCGGCCTTGTCGGCCGTGTGATCTTTATAGACATTAGTAGCGGCTTGGTTGGCTTGTGTGTGTGTGTATATATATATATATATATATATATATATATAAATATAAATTACTGTTTTGGGCCTTTTCTGCATGCAGGTGATCCCTTTCTGTTACACATATGTCATATGATTCCTTGTAGTTGTTATAAGTAGAGTATGTTGAATGTACACCAGGTGGTATTCAGCCTGTAAAGCTGGGTGCCGGTCATGCCCCTCGGTTTGGAGTGTAACAAATTGTTTGATCTACTAGTGAGTGGCTTGTTTCATATCTTGGTTGCATGTGAGTGGCTTGTTTCATATCTTGTTATCTGTGAGTGGCTTATTGATGATAACGAACTTGTTCGCCTGTGAGTGGCGTGTTAATGATATTGGTCTGGAATGGAAAATACTCAAATGGTAATAAATGGATACTGAATTGGAAAAAATACATACTTGTCTTGATGGTTTTCTATTGATGATTCTGAGTTGTACGATTGATCTTGTCTTTGATTTCAAATTATTCTATTGGAACTATTTCATTAATCATTATTGTATTATTTTCTTATATCACTTATTGTCTCGAGACACTCACTAAGTACCCAGTACTCAGGCATACCATTATTGTTTTTGATGGTATGTTAGGTAACGAATAAGAGCAGGTATAGACAGATCTCACGGATTAGGAGTACTTGTTGCTTTCCAGATTGTTGGTGAGCCCACATCTTTGTTCGTGGGCTTTCATTGAGTCAATTATTACTTCTTAGCAATTTCAGGCTATGTCCTAAGTTAGTTTATTTTCTTAGAAGGTACATAGATAGTTATAAACTTGTGGTTAATGTCTTGGATGTCTCTTATGCTTTATGAAGGCATGTTGCCAGGTTTTAATTTAAATGTTGAATAAGACTTCCACTGATTTTTATTTCATAAATTATAACCATGATCGTTAATTAGTTATATATAACATCTCTTAAACTATTAATGAAAGATTATTAAAAATGGACTTGACGGTTATTGATCTATAAGGTTTTTCCGATGTTGTTCATGACTGTCACGACCCGACTAGGGGCCATGACGGGTACCCGGGGCTAACCACCGAGCATCGCTCGTACCATTACCCATCGTACACATCAAGCGTTCATTCGTTAATCTTATACTCAAATCATAGGAAAACCATTTTTCTCTTTGAACATAATTACCTTTATATACATAAGCCCTTCGGTTATCAAATTAATATACGTACAATAAGGACATCGTGAGACCATGCTACCCACACATACGTATCTACGAGCCTCTATTAGAGTACTAGACATATGGACGGGACAGGACCCCGTCGTGCCCAAAACATATATGTACACAAAATAGTAAATCAATGGCACCTCCGGAATAATGAAGTGCTCTCAAAAGTCTGCTAATCGGCTGCTATGAATCTGGGTCACCTCCCTGTCTACCTGTGGGCATGAACACAGTGTCCAAAGAAAAGAGCGTCAGTATGAGCATTGTACTGAGTATGTAAGGCGTGAATAAAATAAATATAATAGAGAAATCATAAGACATGAGATGAGGATATAACCTGCTTAACTTTTAAGAGTAAGTGCATTTTCATCATATCACATATACCATGAAATCACACATATCATTATCTCACGTTTATGATATCACAAATGTCCTCATCGTTAACCCGCGTCTGGATAACCATCATACGCCGCCCACTGGTGGTGGTCATGTCCGGCCCTCCAGGCACGGTGTACTCACACGCAGCCCACTAGTGGTGGTCATGTCCGGCCATTCAGGCACGGTGGAACCATAAGTAGTCCGCCTTAGCGGTGACATGTCCGGCCATCTAGGCACGGTGGAATCATCTCATCACATATATCTTATACTTGTCATGAACTTTTCATAGAGCATGCATTAGAATTTAACTTTTCTGCTTCCCAAGTCATCTCTTCTTTGTTGTTATTCCTCCATAGAACCTTAACTGAGGCTACATCTTTTGTTCTGAGTTTCTGCACTTGCCTATCTAGTATGGCAATGGGTACTTCTTCATAAGCCAACTTCTCAGTGATTTGAACATCATCTACAAGACGATTCTGGAAGGATCTCTCACACATTTATAAAGCATTGATATATGGAATACTGGATGAAATGATTCAAGTTCTGGAGGTAAGTCTAATTCATAAGCTACTTGGCCCACTTTGCGTACAATCTTATAAGGTCCAATATATCGGGGGCTGAGCTTGCCTTTCTTGCCAAATCTCATCACCCCTTTCATCGGTGACATTTTTAGGAATACCTAATCATTGACTTGGAATTCTAAGTTTCGTCGATGGTTATCCGCATAAGATTTCTGGCGACTCTGGGCTGTCAACAATCAATCTCGAATAAGTTTGATCTTTTCCATCGCTTGCTGGATCAATTCTGGACCTATTAGTTGTGTCTCTCCTACTTCAAACCATCCAATTAGTGATCTACACTTCCTTCCGTATAGAGCTTCATATGGGGCCATCTGAATGCTGGAATGATAGCTGTTATTATATACGAACTCAATAAGTGGCAAATAGTTATCCCATTTACCTCCGAAATCTAGCACACAAGCCCGTAACATATTTTCCAAGGTCTGAATAGTGTGTTCAGCTTGTCTATCCGTTTGTGGGTGAAATGTTGTGCTGAGCCTCACTTGAGTACCCAAACCATCCTGAAAAGAATTCTAGAATTTAGCAGTAAATTGTGCTCCTCTATCCGTAATAATAGACATGGGGACACCATGAAGTTGCAGTACTTCTTTAAGATACAGCTTTGCATAATCTTCTGCTGCATAGGTAGTTCTAACTGGTAGAAAATGAGCTGATTTTGTGAGTCTATCGACAATTACCCATATGGAGTCGTATTTATGCCGAGAACGAGGAAAGCCTACAATAAAATCCGTGTTGACTTCTTCCCACTTCCAAGTTGGAATTTCCATGGCTTGCAATAATCATCCCGGTTTCTGGTGCTCAAGTTTCACCTGTTGACAATTGGGACACTGAGCTACAAATTCAGCTATATCTTTCTTCATTCCATCCCACCAATACATTGACTTGAGATCATGGTACATTTTGGTTGCTCCTGGATGAATAGAATAATGAGAGTAATGAGCTTCTTCCAAAATCTGCTGGCGTAATCCCGCAACATCTGGAACACACAATCTACTTCGGTACCTGAGAACCCCATCTGCCGAAATCTCAAATGATGACTTCTATCTCTGTAATGGCTCAACGTGGGATCTTCATATTGGCGCTTTTTCACTTCCATGTCTAAGGATGAAATAGTTGGGTTATGGACAGTAACCTTTGTATTACCCGAGTCCATTAAACGAACTCCTAGGCTAGCTAGCTGGTGGAGCTCATGGACTAATTCTTTTTTCTCTGGCTGAACGTCACATAGACTGCCCATAAATTTACGGCTAAGAGCGTCGGCCACCACATTCGCCTTTTTAGGGTGATATAGAATACTCACATCGTAGTCTTTCAACAGCTCTAACCATCGTCTCCACCTTAGATTCAACTCCTTTTGCTTAAAAATATATTGGAGACTCTTGTGATCTGTGTAGATGTCAACATGAACACCGTACAAGTAATTTCTCCATAATTTTAGCGCATGAATAACCGCAGCTAATTGCAGATCATGAGTCGGATAATTCTGTTCATGTTTCTACAACTGTCTGGAAGTATAGGCAACAACCTTTCCATGATGCATTAACACACATCCCAATCCAACACCGGAGGCATCACAATAAACAACATAGCCATCGGCTCCTTCTGGAAGTGTTAGAACTGGGGCTGAAGTCAACCTATCCTTCAATTCTTGGAAACTGCATTCACAAGTATCGGTCTACTGAAATTTTGCTAATTTTTGAGTTAGCTTCGTCAATGGTGCTGAAATAGAGGAAAATCCTTCCACGAATCTTCTATAATAGCCTACCAAGCCCAAAACGTTACGGACCATGGTAGGTGTTGTAGGCCTTGGCCAAGTCTTCACAGCCTCAATTTTCTGAGTATCCACCCGAATGACATCAGCTGAGATAATATGGCCCAGAAAGGTCACAGAATTCAGCCAGAACTCGCATTTTGAAAATTTTGCATATAATTCACGAGTTTGAAAAATCCCAAGGACAGTATGCAAATGATCTGCATGCTCTGCTTCTGATCAAGAATACACAAGAATGTCGTTGATAAACACAATCACAAATAGATCTAAGAAGGGCTTGAACACATTATTCATCAAGTTCATAAACACCGCCGGGCGTTAGTCAACCCGAATGACATTACCTGGAATTCATAATGACCATATCTGGTTCTGAATGCCATCTTCGAAATATCTTTTTGTCTAACTCTCACTTGGTGGTATCCTGATCTTAGATTAATTTTCGAAAATCACTTAGCACTCTGCAATTGATCAAACAAATCGTTGATTCTCGGAAGCGGATATTTGTTCTTTATTGTCACCTTGTTCAATTGCCGATAGTCAATGCACATTCGCAACGACCCATCTTTCTTTCTTACAAACAAAACAGATGCTCCCCATGGCGATGAACTAGGCCTAATAAATCCCTTCTCAAGCAAATCCTTCAGTTGTGCCTTTAGCTCCTTCAATTTTGCGGGAGCCATTCTGTAAGGAGGAATAGATATAGGTTTAGTGTCCGGCAACACATCAATAGCAAAATCAATCTCCCGTTCCGGTGGAAGACTAGGGAGTTCATCTAGAAATACATCCGAAAACTCATTTGCTACCGGGACGAATTGAAAAGTCGGCAGTTCTGCTCCGGTGTCATGGACTTGGACTAGATGATAAATATAGCCTTTTGCAATCATTTTCCTCGTCTTGAGATAGGAAATAAACCTACCTCTTAGAGAGGCGGTGTTACCATTCCATTCAAATACTTGTTCTCCCGGGAATTAGAATCGAACCATTTTCGCTCTGCAATCAACATTAGCGTAACAAGAAGCCAACCAATCCATGCCAATAATAACATCAAAATCTAGCATTTCTAGTTCAATTAAATCAGCCACAGTATGTCGACCACACACCACAATCTCACAATTTTTATATACTTGCCGAGCTATTACTGGGTCACTGACAGGAGTAGATACCTCAAAAGGTTTGATTTACTCGGGTTTCATCCCAATGCGGCCAGCAATATAAGGAGTGATATACGACAAAGTAGAACCCAGATCAATCAATGCATAAACATCGTAGGAGAACACAGTCAGTATACCTGTAACGACATCAGGGGGGGACTGAAGATCCTGTCGTCCAGCCAATGCATAAATATGGGGCTGAGGGCCACTCGAACTAGATGCTCCCCCTCTGCCCCTACCGCGGCCTTCTGGAATCTAGGAAGTTTGCCCTACGGGGTAGATGGATAAAGAAGATCTGGCTACTGATCCTGCTGGCTGAACCCCAACTCTACCTGGCTGAACCCCAACTCTACCACTCATCGACCGGCAGTCACGCATTATATGTCCTGTCTGACCATAGGCATAACAAGCATCAGATCCTTGGCGACACTGACCCAAATGTAATATGCCACACTAGTTACATCGTGGGGCTGGGGGTCTCCTCTGACTGTAATCACCCCCAACCTGAGAACCTGAGACTCTCGAGCTCTGACCCGATCCAGAATAAATGGAGCGATCAAATTTCCTGCCCGTAAATCGAGGAGGTGTACTAGCCGCAGACTGGCCTGAATACCTTAAGTATGGTTGCCTTTGACCCATCTGTGCTCACTACCGGCACTAACAGATCTGGCCCTCTTACTATGCCCTCTATCAATATCATGCTCACCCCTATGTGGCTGCTGCTGCTCTTCCAAATTCTGGGCATGGGCCTGAATACGGGAGATGTCCATCCCCTCCTGAAGTGAAGCTGTCAAGCAATCTTTGATAAAATATGGCCCTAGGCCACTCATAAATAGATGCACCCGATCTCCTATGTCGGCCACCAATGCCGGAGCATATCTAGCCAGTGAATTAAAGCGAACGCTATACTCCCGAGCACTCATATTTCCTTGCTTAAGATTCAAGAACTTCTCAGCTCGGGCTCGACAGACCTCAGGTGGTAAATAATAATGGATGAAAGCATTCACGAACTCTTGCCAAACTGAGGGAGGTGCATTTTCCCCTCTTGAAGAAATTCAATTATTATACCAAAGAACTGCCACATCATGGAGCCTATAAGATGCCAACTCCACGGACTTAGTATCGGAAGCGTGGATAATCCTCAGCGTAATCCTCAGCGTCCTCAACATCTCATCTATAAAACCTTGTGGGTCTTCATCCGGCTTTGACCCGAAAAATTTTGGAGGATTCAAACTCATGAAATCACAGGCTCTGGCACTAGTCATCCTGTCACCGGGACCCGCACCCTGTCGCTGAACCTGAGCAGCAACTATCTGAGGCAATAACTAGATAGCTTCGGTCATCTGCTGACCCGAAGTACCTGCTGGAGGGACCGGAGGCATAGGAGCTGGAGTAGAGACCCCTTCTTGCTCCTCTAAAATAGGCGGAGTGTGAGAAGTATATGATGGAGCCTCATTATGGGATTCACCTTCTTCTGTATTCATTGGTGGCTCCCTTTCAATCCATCTTCCTGTCGTAGTCTTGCCCTTTTGAGTGGCTGTTGCTTTCCTCTTTACCGACATTGCTGAAATCATAACGCACAATTAGAGAAAAAGAAAAATCTTATATCATAGCTCTATCACACGATCTATGGATAAGAAACACGGTCATTATTCCTAAATGTCCCGCGTACCTCTTGTTTATAAGTATGGCGCGCTTCAAACCCATAAACAAGGCTCTACTAGACAAGGCTCGTAGACACACCCTAGGACAGAACTGCTCTGATACCATTTTTGTCACGACCCAACCAGGGGGTCATGACGGGTACCCGGAGCTGACTACCGAGCACCGCTTATCATGCTGACTATCATACTCGACCTGTGCACACATAATCTCCGAGATTGTACTTACTATGAATTAATCATAAAATATCTCCCAAAACATAGATATACATATAAGCCCACAAGGCTACAAAAATGATATACACAATATACACTGAGGTGACCATGAGACATCTACTACTCACACATATGTATCTACGGGCCTCTACTAGAGTACTAAACCATAATGATAGGACGGGACCCCGCCATGTCCCAAATATGCACACAAAAAGATATACCAATGAACGATAACTCCGGAGTAGTGGAGTGCTCTTATATATGCTGATATGGCTCCTAAGTATCCGGTACGTCAGTATGAACAATGTACTGAGTATGTAAGGCATATACAATAACATGAGAAAGAAATGCGAGAACATAAGATAAAGAGATAACCTGTACTGATCGGCTCTTAAAGCGGAGTCATGCATGCTAACTTATATAACAAACAACATCATATTATGTATACATACATAAACTGCCTGACCATATAGGCACAGTGTGATCATCTTTAGCCCACGTCCGGGGTAAACATCTCAAGCCGTCTACTAGTGGTGTCTGCCCATGCCATATAGACATGGTGTAACCATCATCATAGCTGCCCACTATGCCTGTCGTAGTGGTGACTGCCTGGCCGTATAGGCGCGGTGTAATCATATGTATACATAACATAATGCATTCATGAGAGCTCAAGAAAAGCTACAACTATATCAGAGTGACGTAAGGTCGGTAACCTCCGATTAGGTTATGGAATAGTCATGATCGTCATGTCTCACCTTGAAGGAACTAGTATCATGAGGTGAAACTAATAGCAATGAATAACATCAAGGAAAGAAACGGAATAAGATCATAAATATTATAAAAGAATCAATTCATAAACTTTGGAATCTTTAGAATTAGAATCGTCAACATCATCATTATCATAAAACACATCTCATTTCTATATCATAAGGAACTCTTAACAATCTTGAACTTTCGACTCTTGGAATGTAAGAAGGTCATGGAAATATAAAGAAGACAATAATACCAGAATCATGCCTTTTTGAAAGAAAGGGGGCTAGCCTTACATACCTTCACGTCTCTATAACACTAAGCGTTCTCCCTCCAACTTCAGGATTCTACATTCAAGAGAATTCGTACTAAAGTTAGGTAACCGGAAACATACTTAAGCTTAAGCTAAAGCGACTAAGAGCTAATGAAAATTGGGCAGCATTCCCTTTATTTCAATAACTTTATCCATATAATAAACAACTCCCAAACATCATTAGCAACACCCAAGACATCATAATCAATAAACTTCTTCAAGTTAAACATTATTCAATTCTCAACATTCTCTTTCAAAGTCACCCATAACCATAACTATGACATAGCATCATATTCATTCTCATATACTACTTCTTTAATGTCATTCGCATCATTTACCGCAATATTATACTCATAGTATGTCAAGAACTATGATTCAAGTCAAGTTACTGTTCAAGAATACCACTATTTCCATATTTGAACCTCATATTCTTCTTTCTTCCTCAATTCAAGTCATTCAACAATTCAATACTCTTAATAACATGAAATGGATACAAAACTCACCTTTGATGATGTAGGAATGGACTTCGGATGAAATTACTTCATTTGGAGAAACCCCAACTTACACACCAAAGAGATTCTTGGCTTCTAGCAACCCTAGAGAGCATTCTCTCACTTGATTTTCCTTGATTATTGGTGTTTGATCTTTAATTTCCCTTGGGTTTGTGTTAGTATGGTATATGGAATATTCTATAGAGTTCAAGAATGGTGGAGAAGGTGAAAAATGAGAAATTAGAACTTGGGTCACATATTTATACTTGGAGAAAAAGCTGTCCCGATTGAGTTAATCGGACACTTATACGGTCCGTATAAGTGACTGCATAATACTACCAGAAATTGACTTTCCCTGGACAGGTTATACAGACCCTTATACAAACCGTATAAAATTATACAGACTGTATAAGTGATCGTATAACTCTATTTTTTTGAAGTTGGTCTCGTAGATACGTTTGATCTCCAATCCTTATCAAACCTTCTTAACACTTATTTAAAACATCATTAACAATCTAAGTATCCTTATAACCCATCCTCAAGACCTTACTAAATAATCGTTAGCTCAATAATTATAAACCCTTTCCCAAACACAACTTATACTCCGCTTTCCTTTGACGAACTCTCTCCCCTGCCTCAAATGTCTTTGGGATCTTAAATAGAATCATTAAATACCTTTTCTTACTTGTAGGGACTTTATGTACACCTTAAATTGTGTTAGTCTAATCACCGTACGATAACGCGAAATGTCCAAGGTGTAACTATTACGAGTGCGAATCCCTTTGACGCTGAAAATTTCTTCTTGAGGTATTTTCTTTCCTTACATAGGTGTTCCAATCATGGGTTCACATCCATTCTCCTAGTTAAATCTCAGGGGTTTAAAATTTCCTCATCGCTCTCATAAGACCTGTTTAGTTCTTCGCAAGGATACACCTTTGTCCATTATTACAACCTTTTTGGTTCTGGTTATAAAGACGTATAGGTTGGTTCCAGGGTCCTCACGTTCATCCTTTGTCACGTACAACATTACTCTATCGTACAACATTACTCTATCTCCTATTGATTTATTTAAGTTTGATCCTATCATCTGCTTTCTTACTTTCATCCTAACCTTTTCCTCAATTATATTACCTGATCCGCAATGGGTATACATTTTCCTTGTCTAAATTTCTCTCCCCTTCATAATATCATAACCTTCTCTTTCCTAATGCTCGTGCTTACATATTTGGTCACGTTACCGCTATCCAACTTTAATTCCCTAGAAAACCCAATCCTGATTCTCTCTGTAGCGCTTGCTACCTCAATTTTGACATACAACACAATCAATACTTTTAACATGTCGTAAAATCAATCATAAGGGTATACATAATACTCGATGTAGCCACTCGTGACTTATCTTTTTATTTCAACACCTTTTCTTACAAGATATCTCGTTGCCATTTGATTTTGTCCTGAATCTCTGGCTTTAATACATCTCCCCTCTGCTTTTGCCCAGCTAGCCAGACTCATTCCTAGCGATCATTTCAAAATTCTAATTGTAAAGCTCATATGCTCCTAATTTCCCTCGGGCTATTCTGGTTTCTCATATTTCTTTTTTCGTATGTCTAAACCTGTAGGTCTTCCTAGCATATCTTTCTACGTCCTAACTATGAATCCCGACGATATAACTTTACTTAAAAAATCTTTACGCATACTTGTACCCTATCTCTTTGTATAAAATAATCAACCACACATCCTTTACTTTCCTGCAGTAACCGAATCGATCCTTGCAGTATTTCATCTTCACTTGTACACCTACTCTCTTCTCTCCTTATACATAAACCGACATCGCACCTAATTTGTCTATCATCAATAACCTTCACAACACCCGTCTGAAAAAAATTTAGGTGAACCCTTTTTATAAGATTAGCTAGAAATACACCACATATTCCTAAGGTTGATACCATCTCTACTTCCTTCGTCGGCTAAGCAATATCACATTTCGAAGTTATATAAACAATCCAAAAAATAATCATAATTACAATCTAACTTACCTAACTATTTCTCATTCTTGAGTTCAAGGTCGTCATTAACACGCGAACTAACTTGGCCATAGTGATTCTCAAAATAGTACCAACTATTAAATACTCAGAATCCCCGTGAAGTAAAATGACTGGTGACTTCTAAATCCCAATATAAACCCACATCATATAGGAAAGTCTGATAAAATGAGTTTGTACGCTTGTCATCAACCCGTCTTGATCTTATGTATATATATAAACTTCTAGAGTAAAACTTTCCCCCTACTCGTTAACTTCCTTTCCCATATCAATATCTTTTCGCTATCTCTTACTCGCCAATCTATAAATCGTAATACTGCATTTGAATTCTTAGTGTCAACTTTCCCTATATCTTCAATAAATCTCAATTCTCCGAAATTTCAAATGCACTCATTCCAACTCCTTTGATTACTAATCATTTTTCCCCTCCAGGTTTCTTCCTTTAAATTAAAATCATTCTAAAACTTCTCTTTGAAAGCGTCTCATAATGGTTCATTCAATCATGACTTACCAAACATCCGATTGTCACATTTTCTCTTCATTCTTTCTCTATAGCCTAGCCATTCAAATAATTGAATCTGTAAAATTTTTGGTAGAGTTTCCTCTATACTTCTTACTGCCTCATTCCCCTACACAGCCCAGAAAACACATCCAATGCCTCACAGGGCGATCACAATACCCGTAACATTTAGCTCAGGTTCTTCTATTGAATTCTATTAATATTAATAAGGCATGAAACATACCTTTCGAAGTAACGACTTCAATTCTCATCAATTATTTCATGGCGGCATAATCAACTACTTATCCATGATCAAAACATTTAGGGTTAGAATTAGAGACATCACATCCTATAATTTAGCTCTATGGCACGATCTAAGATGAGAAAGAAAGGGCAATCATACCTAAATGTCCCGCATACTCCTGTTTATAAGTGTGGCGCACTTCACACCCGTAAACAAGACTCTACTGGACACGGCTCGTAGACACTCCCTAGGACGAACTGTTCTGACATCACTTTTGTCACGACCCAATCAGAGGGCCATAACGGGCACCCGGAGCTAACACATCGAGCACCTCTAAACATACATCTCATAAACATTTCTGGGTGGACCATAAAGATAGCTCATAGTTAACATAATCTGTAAGGACATATATCACAATACAACGGCACATCTCTATATAATCTTCAACAATTATGCTCATCGTCACCAGTTGACAAGGCTACTAAAATGTTATACAACGATATGAACCGGTAGGGTTATGAAACATCTAATTGTACACAGATGCCTACAAGCCTCTACATAGAATACAAGTGACCATAAGGACCAATACCCATAGACTGCAGCTCCGAAGTAAGTGGAGTGCTCTTGAGAATCCGCTGATAAAACACCTACGGATCTGATCCATCTCCCTGCCTACCTGCGGGCATGAGCGCAGCGTCTACAAGAAAGGACGTCATATCACGGCCCAAATTGGAGGGCCATGACTGACACCCAAGACCCTACTCGGCTGAGTGCCATACTACCATTCTATTCATAAGTCACAGCTTTTTGTGAACCTTTAAATCATGAAATGACGCCTTCGTCAAGTAATATGTGGAAACTTTTCAATAGAACTCCTTCATCATGTCAGGGACTTCTCCCTTATCGTTAAGTCAAAGAAAACCTTTAGTCACAATAATATCCTTAAATTAATGCATATGAACACATCGACCTACATAGCCGCTTTACAAAACTGCCGACATCTCGACACACTATCCACAGGACACTGTCTGCAAAAGCCTCTAACAAGGACCAAGTTACCATAACATAAGTTGAGGCAAGGCCCCAACATACTCGTAATGTATCTGACTCGAGGACATACATAAGTACTCTGACTCGGTAACACTCTGAATAGAAATGGAGTTCACCAATCCAGCTGATAGCCCGGGAACGTCCTATGGCAAGTTCCTCTACTCAACTGTCTGCACCTGTGTGGCATGAAACACAACGGCCCTAGGAAAAGGGACGTTAGTATGAATAATGTGCCAAGTATGTAAGGCAGAACTGAAACAATATATCTCGACTCGAATGATAAAAGAGTAACAGACTCAATCTGTACCTGTAACCAACACTGTGAATCATGTACATGCATATGAACACTTAATGCATCATGAGTGTATATATATATATATATATATATATATATATATATATATATATATATATATATATATATATATATATATATATATATATAAAGCATGCATTCGCCCTGCTCGCAGCCCCTTCGGGCATAATAGCATAATGGGCCCTTTTCTCCTTCCCCATGAAATGATGTCGTGCATGTATGTAAATATGCAAATGTATGAAAATCTTTGGAAACTATCAAAAGACTCCCTTCGGAACAACTTTTAGTTCAAAATAGGAACTTCTTCCCCTTTTTCAAAAATGGGAACTTTTTCCCCTTTTTCAAGAATGGGAAATTCTTCCCCTTTTCATTTGTCTCCTTCGAGACTCAAAAATCAAATATGAAATGCATAGGAATAAGGAAACCTTATGAATGTCGACTTGGGGAATTAGACATCGTTATGAAATCGTACAACTTATGGATGGCCCTTCGGGCTTAAGAAGTAAAGGAACTCACGATATCCAACATCTAGGAGTCAGATTCATTATGGATATTATTACGCTTCGCACTTGTCATAGATCATGCCAAAAAGAAGGAAATGATAGCCTTAACATTCCTAGATAATCTCCTTCTCAATCCACAATAAAGCTTAACATAATCCTCTTGTGTCTATAACAAGTGAAGTGTCGCAACTATCATATCTTGCTAATATTATAACCTTCGGAAAATCGGGCAGCACCTCCCTTATTTATACTACATCCCAAAGACCACTAAGGGTCATCAAACAGACCAACAAAAACAATCAACTATAGCAATGACTACAATATAATCCAATATAACCCTCCTTGATTACTTTAAGAATCATATCGAGCGGCAAACTCGTTTAACGAATAACAAACGCCATCCAAGCCCAACTCTCCTCTCATAATTCAGTCCCCCCCTCCCCCGCCCCCGCATAACAATATGCACATATTTACCATATCATATTTAGCTCAAAATATCCTTAGATGTATTCCAAAATAATCCATACTCCTACACCTCATCCTTTACTTTCTATCCGTAGATTTCATATATTTTCTTCTCCATTTTTCCAACTAACACATGAATATTCCCAATAATCATAGGGATAATATATTTAGGTTATAATCCACAAGTTACAACCATTAGAAGTCATATTTAAACATTCAAAACGGCCCCTACAAAACAGTGGCTTAACTTAACTTATTTCGATGTAGTCTTGTGGTGTTTAGCCTCAGACAATTTTATCAACATCAATTTAAGCTAACACACGACCAAAGGGCGTGTTATACATACCTTAAGCAGTGCATACAACCCAAGAATCACGGCTGCATCAGTTCCACTTTACCCTCAATCACTAGACAACACCATAGGTTTGCTACTCTTGCAGTCTCTAACTTTCTTGACGGAAGATTGGGTTGTTTTCACTTGATTTGAGGTGAAATTTCGTGGGTGGAGGTTGGGTAAATATTCTAAAGGGTTGGGGAATGTTTTAGAGGTGTTTTGGATGAAAAATAAGGGGTCAAACCTCTTTTATAAGGTTCTAGAGTCGGTTCGGATACTGTAGCAGCGCGGCTACTGTAGTAGCTCGGTTACTGTAGCATGCGTTTTTGTTCTGTCCGCCTAACTTGTAACATCCATAATTCTCTAGTCCGATGTCATGTCGACGGGATGTTTATTGCGTTGGAAACTAGACTCGACGAACTTCATTTTAGGCTTTTGAAACACCTTAAAACTCCTGATATACCCAGAGATATACCCCTCCAAAATTGACATAAAATTCTGTCAAAAATTCTGCCAACTTTTTTTCAAAATTTCGACAAACTTATTTTCTTCGATTTGCCTGGCCCCGGAATATCCTGAGACTTTTCATGCATGATATTTATCATTAATTATGCTTGATAAGGGTCATTTCCTTTGGTTCCAAGATTGTCCTTCCCAGTTACGACTTACAAGATCATAATTCATCCTTTACTCATACAATATACTTAATAATGCTTCGTTCCTCATAATCCAAAGTTATTTTATGTAGCCATAGCTCGACATACTTACGTTCAAATTTAATAAAGTGCTTCTCCAAAATTATGGGGTATAACACGTCAATACGAATAGTGTACTGAGTATGTAAGGCATAAATAACAACATAAACAAGAATAAAGAAGCATGAGGTAAAGAGATAACCTGTATAACTGATTGCCCCTTAAGGCGGATATCATGTATGCTAACTTTAACTTTTTAAATCAACATTATAATTATGTATGCAAGTAAACTGCCTGACCATATAGGTACGGTGTTATGCTGCCCGGCCATATAGGCACGGTGTTATCATCATTAGCCCACGTCCGATCCTCCCGCGTCCAGGGTAACCATCTCACGCTGCCCACTAGTGGTGTCTGCCCGGCCAACTAGGCACGGCGTAATCATAAGCCACCCATTACACCCATCGTAGTGGTGTCTTCCCGACCAACTAGGCCCGGTGTGAAAAGATACTTACATATAGATATAAAGCATGTCATGAGAGCCCAATAAGAAGCTACTACTTTATCGGAGTGACGTAAGGTCGGTAACCTCCGATTTATATCATGGAACAATCATCATCGCTATATCTCACTTTGAAAGAACAATTATTATAAGGTGAGGTTAAAAACAATGAATAAAATAAAGGAAACCATGAAATAAGCTCAATAATCTCATAATATCATTAAAATCATAAGCTTTCGAATTTCTAGAATTAAAATCATCATCATCATCATCATCATCATCATCATCATGTTCCTCATAGAAAACATCTCATCTTTAGTATCATAAGAAGATTTTAAGAATCATGAACTTCTAACTTTTGGAAGTAAGAAGGTTATGGAAACATGTATCGAATCATAACATAGGAATCATGCCTTTTGAAAGAACGGGACTAGCCTTAACATAACTTTTCGGTTGCCTTAACTTTAACTATTTAACGCTTATCCTCCCAAGCTCGTAAATCTACATTCAAGAGAATTCATATTATTGTTAGGCATATCATCATATGCTTGTCTTAAGCCCTCAAATTAATTCCTTTTAAAATTTGCTGAAATTCGGGCAAAAGATCTCCCCTATTTATATTCCTAGCCCGAAATCACAATACCAACAAAACAACAACAATAGCAATACTAATATCAACAACATCATCATCAATACCAAAATATTCCATAAAACATCCCACACGATGTTTATCAACATACAATAATAATATACACTTCCTTTCTTCCCAATCAAGGAGCATAATCTCATCAACACACAACCAACATTAGATGCCATCCATATACATGGAAATCAGCCTAACCACACGGCCACAACATGCTCAAAATAGCCCATCAACTCAACAATTACAACACGACACTTTATGACCTTTCCTCTACAACTATTTTCACTTTTAGGACTTGCCAAACCTTCAAATCAACTCAACATAAGAGATTAGATGAAGAACATACCTTATACGTGAAGAAATTCAGCCACACCAACTTTCTTCAAACCAAACTCACCACAGCATCAAGTAGAAACAAGAACAATCACTTTTCATGGGCTAGTTTGGTGTAATCTTGTTAAATTCTTGATTTAATGGGCTATAAGTGTTTAAGGGATGTGTTTGGAGATTTCTAGAACTCATGAGAGTGTAAAATGATGAAAAAATAGGGTTGAGCGGTTTTTATACCCCATTAAAGTAGGTTCCACCGACTTTCCCAAGTGGGACCCGCAGAAGCCATTTGGCAGCTTGGAGGGTTATCTTAAAATGCCCATAACTCCTACTCCGATGTTGTTTTGATAAGAGCGTTGTTGCGTTGGAAACTAGACTTCACTAACTTCAATTTAGGCTTTTGAAACACCTCAAAAATCCTGATATACCCCGAGATATACCTCTTGGAAGTTGGCCCAAAATTTCTGTCAAAAATCCTACCAAAATTTTCCAAATTCAACAAACTTATTTTCTTCAATTTTCTTGGTCCCGGAATCTTCCAAATCACTCCATACATGATAATTATCATTAATCATACTTGATAATGGTCATGGCCTTTGGTTCCAAGGTTGTCCTTCTCGGTTACGACTTACGAGACGTAATTCATCCTTTACTTCATTGTTACGTATTTCCTATGGCTTGTACCTTTCGAAACTTCATGGGATGTCTCTAATACTCCACTAATATGGTGAAGTACATGAAATAATCATGCTCTGAAAGTGCGAGGTGTAACATCTATGTGGAGCTAAACTCTTTAGTTCGAGATTTTTGGTTCCAACATGAAAGTTGATATTTGATTATCATTTATATGTATTGGTTTTCCATCTTTGGCTTCTTTTCTTTATTCTTGGTCTTAATTGTTTGATTATTTGATGAAATAGTTGAACACTATATGTGGCGTGTAAGTTGAACTAGGAATAGGGTATTTGCATACGTAATAAGAATAAATAGATCTTGCTCGAGATTCCCTAGGGTAATCATTTCACTATTGAGGATAGGAATATATCCTTTAGACTCGCTTAGTTGAATTTGGAGATTTAAATGTGTTTTTGTTATTTTCTGATGACTATAGGAATATACACGTTGTAGTAGGTTGAATAGACTTATGAGCAGCTTGGAAGAGACTCATAAAGTAAGTATTGACCCGTCAACTAGTAACTTAGGGAAATCAATAGGTGTAACAATTGGAAGACTCAACTTGATTAGTAGTGGTCATAGCCCTAGATCTATCTCTTCTCTGATAAAAATCTGCTCTTTCTTGGTTGAAATTCATTATTTGCTTTCTTTTATTTTTAGTTAGTTGATAATTATATCTTTGGATTTTATTTCTTGTTTAGATAATAAGCACTAGTTTGATTTATTTGACGATTAATCATAAGTCCCGGTGGGTACGATTTCTGGACTTCAATCCTATATTACTTGTATGACCGCGTATACTTGCATGTGCGTTTGGGAGCAATAAGTTTTTGGCGCCGTTATCGAGAACTTAGAAATTAACTATTTATCTAGATTCAAATTTTCGTTTTGTCTATTCAAGTTTGTTATTTATTTATTTTTGTTGTTATTCTTGATTTGATATTTTTGTTATCTTTCTTGACATGGCATCTTGGAATAAAAATTGATCGAATATTGTTGTTCCTATTTTGGTGATCCTTGTCTAATTTGTGTAGGACCCCATTTGTGGCAACACAGTCAAAATATTTTTGGTAATGGTTTGTGTGCACCTCCCAAATCCTATCAATAGAATGTTTGTAGTATATGTGGTGGTCAAAACGGTCATTGTAATGGTTGTCCTAGCTCTTATTCCCCATCCCTGATCCCCTATTATGATCCTCCTACTATTTGTGATGTTGACAGGAGTAATGAAGTGGAGGATATGAAACATCTTGCTAGGAATAGCGATATGGCAAAACAAATGTTAGAGCACAACGCATTAATAAATGAGCAGGCAACAGAACTAAGGAAAGCCATACAGAGGATTAGTGCCAAATTCACAGACATTCAGGCCAAAACTGAAACTTTTAATGATCTGCAAGTTACATGCTTAGCCAATACCCAAGACGAACCTCAAACAAAAGAATTGAGCAAGTTCTCACAAGTAGATAACTTTGAAGAAGTAGAGAGAGTGAGCAAATCTTGGCTAACGGAACAAGCTGAACAAATGAAATTTTTGGGTTTCTCCGTGATGGTCTTATGGATATGATGATATAACTGATAGAAGATAGGATTGAGCTGAGACAAGAGATAGATCAATTTGGCTCAGATATCCATGACCTGCAAGCTCAATTGGAAAAAAATGTGAGGCGTCAGATGCCTGACTACATATTATCTTGGATGGTAGCCAACATATGGAGCAAATAGAGGAATTCCAACCATTCGATCAGAACTTTATTGATGATTCCAATGTTGAGGAAGTGTACCGAAGTGAGGATGCTGGAAATAATGCAGTTTTAGAGTTGGGGTGTGTTGGTGAGCTCCATTTCCTTTCAGAGCATTACTGAGTCAGGGTACATATGTATATGTCTTTGGAAATTTTTAGGCATGTCGGGGGCTCCATCCTGACTTATGTACTATGATGACGCTTCACTTTTAGAGGCTTTATAGACAGTGTCATGTGTATAGTTTTGGTTGTCAGTTTGTCATGGTGACTTCGTCGGCCCGTATTACTATATGTAATAAGGGAGAACCAAATTTTTTTGTCATCCTCACAATCTCTTTGATGCTATGAGGCTTCTCCACATGTCCAATACCTTTTCCCTACATAATTGCATTTTTGCACTCAAATCATTTCTTACTATCATTTGCATCTATTTTTTATACTATATTTCTTCTATCTTTTTAATTGTATATTTTAGCAAATTGTAAAAGATTTATTAGTTTTTTTCAATATTACACTTCTCATTTATTATGTAGAGTATTAGTAGCTAAATTTAAATTTTCATGCATGATTATAAAGGTAATTTACTAGTTATGTATTTTACTTCCTATTTTAGGGCTACGGGGTGAAAAAAGAAAAGAGCTAGTTAGAATATCGATGACATCATTATTATTATTTGAAAGTGGCAAAGAGTGTAGCTTGCTTCTAAGCAGAAGCCTTGCGTTAACCTCTTGTCCCATTTAATCTGTTGTGCTCTTAATGTGCCTGATCCAGTTAAAGAGCCTATTATGGTTGTCGAATGGGCTTTTCTCCAGTCATAATTGCCTAATAAATAATTTCTTAAGAAAAGTGTCAAGTCAACAATAGGCAAGTAAAAAGGAACCGCGGGAGTACCTTTTACATTATTTGTTATTATACATTTTGGTAAATTTTATGCAACTTTGGAGTCATTGTTTCATTCCAATTAGTGCATTTATTAGGTCTTACTAATTAGAATCCCTATATTCTTCTCTTTGGGTGTGTTCGGCATGAAAGATAATATTTATTTTGAAAATATTTTTCAAGAAAGTAAGTGTATTTCTTAATTTCTTGTGTTCGGTACGTAAGCACAAAATATTACATGGAGAACATTTGTATATAATCTAGACATGTACTATAGGTGGTGAGAATTGTGGGGTGGTGAAGGTAGGGTGAAGATGAGCCAATAATGAATGTAAAAAGGCACTTGTATAACTTGATTTTCCTACTTCCACTAGAAAAGTTATTTTCCTAATTTTTAAGGAATTTATTTTTCTAGAAGAAATGTTCTTCGAATATTTTGATTAGCCAAACATGAAAAAATTAAGAAATATTTTTTGAAAAATATTTCCTCCATACCGAACACAACCTTATTTGTTTTAACCCTCCAAAATTCTGTATTTGTTAATTCTCCTTCCAAACTTCCTTCGGCATAAATATTTGTTCTTTAATTTTTTTAATTATGTGACTAAGATATTTTAATAATTATAAAGACTTACCAACAAAGTAAAAATTAATGTGGCACTAAATTAAGTTAGTTATGCAATAAAAAAATGTGACATGAGTTAAAATTTTAAGTAGTTTTACTATCTTTATCATGAGTTTGGGCCCGAGCTTAGCACGGGCCTCGTGCAACTAGTATATATATATATATATATATATATCCTTTTGGATTGTCTTTCCTGAATTAAACTTTATATTCTCTTTTATGGATGTGTATTAGTGTAGCCTCCTCGGCCTACGACGACTCTAATAATAAGTAAGTAAGTAATGTAGGTTGGCACTAGGTTGAGTAAGGCACTGGGTGCCGGTCGCAACCCTCTGATTTGGGTCGTGACAAACTTGGTATCGTAAGCGGTCTGTCCTAGGGAGTCTGCAAGCCGTGTCAAGTAGATTCTTGCTTATGAATGTGTTGTGCACCACATTTATAATCAGGAGGCCACAGGGCATTTAGAATTGGTTACCATTCTTTCTGATTCCAGATTTTACAATAGAGCTAACTTATAGGGACTCGATTTCCATTCAGTACTCGTAGCAAGTAAATGAAAGATCCTTACCCTATCATATGTGCTAGAGATGCGAGTATTACGCTAAAGTTTCAAAGCGTGAGCATTTGTATCACTCATATATTGAGAAGGTAATGGAAGCCTAAAATGGTAAAGTGCGAGTTTTAGAATGCAAAAAAAGTAAAGCAAAAAAGGTACAAGTGCCTGAATAGAAAAGTGGTGGTTGGCATTCAGAAATAACGATATGAGCATTTTTATCCCACTTTCAGCACTGGTAGAATTACAGTGAGTAGTATCTACTCCAGCTTATGATTTACAGACATCGATAGATGTAGTTTTAGAAAGAAGTGAGATATCGGGATCTAGTAAGGGTTAGAATAATCTGTAGCATGGGCAGTACTGAAGAATAATATGAATATGTTGATAGTACCTCATTAGAGGATATATACATGAGATACCCGGGAATTGTTAGTCGGATATGAGTTCCTGAGAATCTTGAAGATCTTGGAGCCAAGTATTGAAATCTTTACGAGGTGAGTACTTCCCTCAATGAGACTCCTATATGAAGTATTAACGATATGAGCTTAATTGTGTATCATTACAATATGATAACTATAACACTCTTATCATGATGATAGTATCGTTTCTACTGTTGTAGACTAAGAATTTGCAAGATTAGCTTAGCATATGTTTGGGCAGTACATTATAAGGTACGTAAGGCTCTTATCCATTCCTTCTGTTGCACGAATCCGATGAATGTAACATAAACGAATGTCCTTCAAATAAGGTTCTATTCTTAGTAGCTATAAAACGTGAAAGTTCCTCATTCCAATGAAAAGTATATGATCATGTCTATGTTCTGATTCTTGGCTTCTCATATAAGGCATATGATGATGGTTTGTTCTGCTTCTTATGACATCATATGTTGACGCGTTAGCTCACATAACGTATTCAGAGGTTTATCGACCTTTCGTCACTCTGAAAGATTCAAAATGTTATTCCACGAGTCTATATATATATATATATATATATATATATATATATATATATATATATATATATGTGTGTGTGTGTGTGTGTGTGTGTGTGTGTGTGTGTGTGTTGTGTGTGTGTATTTTATGATAGTGAGCCCCGCTATAGTATGCCGGGTACGACACCTATCGTGCACACCATTACAGTTGGGTACGTTATGATGATGTTAGCCCCAAAGAGCGCCTTGATGATGATGATACCCAGCCCCCATAGTATGTGTGTGTATATATATATATACACACACACACACACACACACTATATATATATATATATATATATATATATATATATATATATATTTGTGTGCATATGTTTTTAAACAAAAGAATGCATGTCATACACCCTCAATGGCATTTCACAGTTACAAGTTGTCTCCCTTCATCACTATTTAAACGAAAGCATGCATGTGGCCTCCTCAACCTACGATGATTCTAATAATAAGGAAGTAACGTAGGTTGGTGCTCAGTTGAGTAAGGTACTGGATGCCGGTCGCAGCCCTCCGGTTTGGGTCGTGACAAACTTGGTATCAGAGCAGGTCTATCCAAGGGAGTCTACAAGCCATGTCTAGTAGAGTCTTATTTACGAATATGGTGTGCACCATATTTATAATCAGGTGGCTACAGGGAATTTAGAATTGGTTACCCTTCTTTCTGATTCCAGATCGTACAACAGAGCTGAGTCATAGGAACTCAATTTCCATTCAGTACTCGTAGCAAGTAAATGAAAGATCTTTACTATATTATATGCACTATAGGTGCGAGTATTACACTAAAGTTTCAAAGTGTGAGCATTTGTATCACTTGTATCTAGAAAAGGTAATGGAAGCCTAAAAGGGTAAAGGGCGAGTTTTAGAATGCAAAGAAAGTAAAGAGAAAGAGGTAAAATGCTTGAATAGAAAAGATGGTAAGGTGGTTGGCATTCAAAAATAACAATATGAACATCCCACTTTCAGCATTGGTAGAATTACAGTGAGTAGTATCCACTACGGCTCATGATTTACAAAAGACGATAGACGTAGTTTTAGAAAGAAGTGAGATCTCGGGATCTAGCAAGGGTTAGGATAATCCTTAGCATGGGCAGTACTAAAGAATAACATGAATACGTTGGTAGTACCTCTTTAGAGGATATAAACATAAGATAGCTGGGAATTGTTAGTCGGATATGACTTCTTGAGAATCTTGATGTGTCACGACCCAACTAGAGGGTCATGATGGGCACCCGGAGCTAACCTAATGAGAAACTCTGAACATATATCGCATATCCATTTCTAGGTGGAACACAAAGACAGTGTTATAGCCCGTACTTCGTACGTTCAGATGCTGCGAGACAATGGCGAGAAGTTAAGGACAAGACTATGTCCTAAAATAACTTTAGGGTGCGAGTTGTTAGGAATATTAATTGTGGACAATGGTAGTGTGGAAAATATTGAGAAAGGCTAAGGGCAAGAAGAGAAATTCGCAAAATGGGCCGTGGAAATAATGCGGAAGGTTAGGGACAAAATGGTAATATTGAGAAAAGTCGAGGGGTAAAATAGTAATTTCACAAGGTTCAAGAAAAATCCTTGGAGGGACAAATCTTATATAAGAAGACACTTGGCCTTCTTTATTAAATTTCAAGAAAAAGGGAAGAAAGCTCTAGAAAAAAAAAATGAAAAGGGGGCAAAGTGTAATAAATGAGGGACTAAAGTGTGCAGGGAAGACACTTGGTCTTCTTTGACCAAGTGAGGAAGTTCAAGAAAAAGGAAAGAAAAATCAAGAAAAAAGAAGAAAATTCTAGAAAGGGAGAAGGAGGATATAAGGCCATACTTGAGGGGCTTAAATGCAAATATGGAAAAAATGGTGGAAGTCATGTATATATATATGAGAGTCATCTTTTAATTGAAATAAAGAAAGAAAGAAAATGAGGGAGAAGAGCATAAGGGCCATTCGGCCATGGAGGGTGGAACAAGAACCTTGAGGAAAATTTGTTCAAAAATTATTTCTTCATGTATTCCAACTAAGTTGAAGGTCCTCTTTAACATGGAGAGTTGTTGGAGCAAGAATATTATTCATTCATGCAAGAACTACCTTGGCCGAAAGTCAAGGATAAGTGGAAAAGGTAAGACTTACTTTCTTTCTCTCTATGTGTTATGGATAGTAGTATATGTCGTAGTATGGGGAAATGAATGAAAAATGTGAGATCATGTATGTTGGAGTCGTGGCCGTGTGTTTATATAGTTGGCCGTGTATGTATGGTGTATGAGGAAAGATTGAATCAATTCTTATGTAGTATTTAATTGTTGTTGTTATGTATTTTATGATGAAATGAATGAAAAGCATAGAAAATAGAAGTTGTGGAGGTGGCCGTGTATGCATTGTGTTGGCCGTGGGTGTGAGTTGTGTGTATGGAAAAGAATGGATAAATTTTATATAGCATGTTGTTGTTGTTGTAGTGTATAGAAAATGGATGAAAAATGCATGAACATATGTATGTAGTATGTTGGCCGAATGGTTTAGGAAGTAGAATGTTGATTGAAATTGTTAGTATAATTGTTGGTAATGTTGTTAGTTTGGCCGGGTTGTATTCCCGGGATTGTTGTTGATTGAAATCGGCCAAGTTAAACTTGGTGGCATGGTATATTTACGGAAATGCTTTAAATTTCGTAGCCAAGTTTCATCTAAGAATCCAATTCAAAATGCTGCATCGATCAACATTTGGTAAACATGACCAAATGGTGGATTTTGGCGAATTTGCAACTTGGATTTGGAGTAGCAGAAGGAGCGGAAAGAGGTATGTAAGACTTCACTTCCTTTCTTGGCATGTCCTAGATGCAATAGGGCTGGATACGGGCCTCGGGGACCATTCCTTTTCTCGGAATCTAAGATTGAAATTAGTTACTATCCATTCAGTAGAATTGAAATAGAAATTGTGCAAAACGTGGGAAAACTTCCTAGACCTCTAGAACTTGCATAAACAAGACCTGATTACCCTAAAACTCTCTTAAGTAATGTCATGAAACGTATGATGCGTCAATTGTGTACGCCGCCTCATTTGACCCGAGGTGAGCCCACTGTCCCCGGATTTTCTTTAGTGCTCTGTTTACCAACCGACAAATGTTGTAACTATTCTAAGGGGAATATTTCCATGAGGAAAGTGATAACGATGATGTAAAGGAAAGAGCATGTCTATGATAAGCACAACAAGGATGACTCCATGGCTATGAGCCTTAAGTCAAGCATCCAATGCGAGTATGAAAGTGATAAACTAGTCCTTGATCCTTAATCCTACTCCTTAGCTAAGGTATTATTTTCTAAAGGTTTCAAAGTCTACAAATAAACGCATATGATGTCCACGATTTCATTCCATGTTTTTTTTTAATGATATCTGTCCGTTGATAGTCTCGCCTTAAAATACTCGTTCCTTCAAGGTGAGACAAAGCGATCCCGGTTAATCCATAATGTAATCGGAGGTCACCGACCTTACGTCACTCCGATAGACACATGACTTTCCTTGGGCTCTCATGCATGCTGTTTATATGATACATGTATATATGGGGAATGGGGAGGGCAACTGTTTCCACCTGATTCAGCTGGATTACATCCCGGACGCGGGATGCCCGGACGCGGGATATGGGAGGCGTACGCGGCGTCGTTTATGTGATGTATGATATATATATAATATGATATACTTGGGACCTTTTTGGGGAGGGGGGTGGGAGAGCCGATGAACTCGGCGTCTGTAAATGCGAGTAAAAAGTACCGTTTTCCAAAAGGTATCTATATTCTATGTACAAGAATAAGAAACACCGTGTTCAGAAAAAGAAAAAGAAAAAGCTAGGCATGCATGGCCTCCGCCCTGAGTGGCACTCACATGTACAGGTTACTCCTGTATCCTATGATACGGTCTATGTCTCCATACAGTTATTACTCTATACAGGTTACCGTTTTACACATGATATGTTCCATATGTACAGATACAGCTTCCCATGCTATGTCTCATGTGTACGAGAATACTCTCTTTACGTGATATGCTCTCTGCGGCTCTTACTATGTTGTTACACACACATGCCTTACATACTCACACACACATTGCACACACACACCCCTCTTCTTCGGGGGTCGCGTTTCATGCCGCGTGGGTATACCCCGTACGGGTCGAGGTTAATATAGAAGATGTTCCGGCGAAGTTGGCAAGCTTCATTTGGCTCCGGAGTGTAGCCGAGTCGTAGTACACGTGCGCATTTCGATTACGGTTAGAGACTTTGCGGACGACAGTCGTGGGTACCGTAAGTCGCTTTGTATTATGATATAAGTTTTATACAAGCAAATTCGATTTGCCCGGAAAGCAACAGAAAGAATATTTTTAGTAAGCTTTGTCATGTGCATTTGACTTAGAAGAAAAAAAAAATTTATGCATGGAATAAGAGTCAGAGGGTTCGCTCGGCCCTAGGTAAGGGTCGGGTGCCCATCACACCCTGATCAAGATTGGGGTGTGACAGACAGCTCATGGGTATCATAATCTGTAAGGGCATATATCACAAGATAATGACACATCGCTATATAATCATCAATAACTATGCCCATAAACATAAGCTAACAAGGCTGCCAAAATATAATACAACAATATAAAGTGATAACGATATGGGACTTCTAGCTACAAACATCTGTCTACGAGCCTCTATATAGAATACAGGAATCCATGAAGACGGGGCAGGACTCTGCCATGCCCAACTATATATATACACAAAAGTAGTAACAATAAACTGCAGTTCCGAAGCAACTGGAGCGTTTCAACCCGCTGACGAAGCTCCTAGGGGTCAGATCCATCTACCTATCTACATACGGGCATGAACGCAGCGTCCAAAAGAAAGGACGTCAGTACGAACAGTGTACTGACTATGCAAGGCATGAATAACAACATAACAAGAAATATGAAACATAACATGAGACAAAGATAACCTGTACATCAGATTCCCTCATAAGGCGGATACCATGCATGCTTAGCTTTATGAAGAAAATATCTTTCATACCTATATAACATAATCATTAGCCCATATTCGGGCCTCCCGTGTCTGGGGTAACCATCTCACGCCGCCCACTAGTGGTGCTGCCCGGCTATATAGGCATGGTGTTATTATCATTATCCATAAGCCGCCCACCGTAGTGGTGCTGCCCGGCCATACAGTCACGATGTTATTGTTATTATCCATAAGCCGCCCACCGTAGTGGTGTTTCCTGGACATGTAGGCACGGTGTTAGAAAATATATACATATATATAAAGCATGCATGAGAGCCCAATTAAAAGCTAAAACTCTATCGGAGTGACGTAAGATCGGTAACCTCCGATTATCTTATGGAACAATCATCATCGTTATATCCCACCTTGAAGGAACAAGTAACATAAGGTGAGATCAACAACAATGAGTAAAATCAAGGAGATCATGAAATAAACTCAACAATCTCATAATAGCATCAAAACCATAAGCTTTGGAATCTCCAAAAATGGAATCATCATCATCATCGTTTTCATCATAGAACATACTTATCTTTAGCATCATAAGAAACTCTAAGAATCATGAACTTCTAGCTTTTGGGAATAAGAATGTTATGGAAAACACTATAGGTTCGTAAGAAAGAATCATGCCTTTAGAAAGAAAGGGACAGCCTTGACATACCTTTGGGTCTCCATAACTACTTAAGGCTTATCCTCCCAAACTCGTAAATCTATATTCAAGAGAATTCATACTATTGTTAGGCTTATCGTCATATGCTTATCTTAAGCTTTCAAGTTAAACCCCTTTTAGAATCTGCCAAAATTTGGGCAACATCTACCCTGTTTATATCCCTAGCCCGAAATCACAATACCAACAACAATAACAACAACACTAACATCAACAACATCATCATCATACCAAAATGCTCCATAAAACATCCCACATGAAGTTACTCGATTTCTCAACCAACTAATGTTACACCTCTCACATTCATAGCATGAGGATGCCATGTACTTCACCGTATTAATGGAGTATCGGAGATGTCCCATGAAGTCTTGGAAGGTACAAGCCATGGGAAGTATGTAACAATGAAGTAAAGGATGAATTACGATCTCGTAAGTCGTAACAGGAAAGGACAACCTTGAAACCAAAGGACATGACCATTATCATATATAATAAATGATAAATATCATGTATGGAGAGTTTTGAAAGATTCTGGGATCAACCAAATCGAAGAAAATAAGTTTGTCAAAAATTTTGAAAAAAATAAAATTGGCAGAATTCTAGACAGAATTTTGGGTGAACTTGGAGGGGTATATCTCTAGATATATTAGGAGTTTTAAGGTGTTTCAAAAGCCTAAAATGAATTTCATCGGGTCTAGTTTCCAACTCAACAAACTGTTCATCAATACGACATCGGAGGAGGGAGTTATGGGCATTTTAAAACGGACAGTCAGGGGAACCCGAACCTGGGCGGAAATCCAGAAAATCCACTTAAAGGCCCACTTATGTTTTGACCCTGCCCAATCCGAATTTGGCACCTATAAAGGGCCTCTACACTTCATTTTAGTAATTTTTCTTCAACTCCATAATCCTCTAGAACTCCCCTAACCTCTCTAGAATTTTCCATACTTCTCTCTCCACTACAAGAATATTTTTGAAGGCTCTCCACCATTCCAAAACATTCTATACCCCAAGCTAAGTCATGGATAAGGATTGTTCTTGTCTCTACTTAATGTTGTGATAAATTTGGTCTTGGAAGAAGTTGAGTGGGGTGAAGTTCTTCTAGTGAAAGGTATGTTCTCGATCCTATTTCTCATGATTAAGTTGGGTCTAGCAAGTCCTATAAAAGAAGAGAATCATAGTAGAGAAGTTGCAAATTATTAAAGTGAAGATGATGAATATGGAATGAATTTGAAAGGAGATTTTGGATTAATTTGAGATTAAATTGAATATAATTCTTTGATTATGGTATTGTGGATATTGTTATGGTTAGTTGAGAAATTTGGAAAACATCGTGTGGGATGTTTTATGGAGCCTATTGGGGTTGATAATATTATTGTGATGTTGGTTGTGATGTTGGTATTGTTGTTGTTGTTGGTTGTTGGATTGTGATTTTGGGCTTGGCATATAGACAGGGGAGATGCTGCCCGAATTTTGGCAGATTCTAAACAGAATTAAATTGAAGGCTTAAGATGAACATATGACACCGAGCCTGACAATAGTATGAATGGGTTATATATAGATTTACGAGCTTAGAAGGATAAACGCTGAGTGGCTTAGGAGACCAAAGGTATGTTAAGGCTAGTCCCTTTCTTTCAAAAGGCATGATTCCTATGTTATGATTCCATATATATTTCCATAACCTTCTTACTTCCAACAGTTAGAAGTTCATGATTCTTAAAAGCTTCTTATGATACTAAAGATGAGATGTTTTCTATGATGATGATGATAATGATGGCAATATGGAATAACAGACGAATGCGAAGATTCCGAAACATATCTTGATAAACAGGTTTGAAGTATAATAACAATGGACATGGATATAATCTGAGAGGGAATAATCATATTTTATGAAAAATGTCAAGGGATTTTTGACTCTTAAGGTACATCCGAGAGGATAAATATGAAGCCATGTTGATACATTCACTTAGGAAGCGGAAAAGCCCCCCCCCCCCCCTAAAAGGCGATCTTAAGAATAGAAAGGATTTGTATTTCTAATAGAATATTCTATGAATTCCAGGGCCAATGTTGTAGAATGGCAAGTGGGGAAGAGCACTTTATGAGCAAGGGAAGTCAAGAAAGACCCTAAGGACAAAAGTAAGAAAAGGGGACTAATGAATTAGCAAAGGAAGTTGTGTAGCCATCAAGTACAAGAGGAAGGATAATAAGCTAACAAGTCTGGCTAAGAGGAAAAACATCGGTAACATGGGATAAGAGTCTTGATAAGGAGTACAGAAATTCGATCATAAAGGAAATAAGATGAACGTACGGAGGGTATGTATAAATACGAACAAGTTGTAGTATCATAAGGGAAGATGAGGACTCGATGCAAGGAGAAAGAAAAAGGCGTGCTTCGTGAAGATTTCATGACAAGAACAGGAACCGGAAGAATATTAGAAGGACTATGATGCATGACTGTGATGCAAACAAGTAGTTAGAGAACTACGGGGCAATATGAGCTAAGCTAATGAAAGGATGAGTCGCGGGAATGAATGGTAGAGAGTATCAACTCCTAATGGTATAGTATAGATATAAATCGGAATCGAAAACTAAGAGCAAGAAGGATATCAAGGATATTAGTAAAAAGATAGTTATGAACGAAGATTAGGACTGGAGGTCGGACACTCCATAAGGAGTCTAACAAATTTCGGTGTCATCATTGATTCATGACCCTAGGGGACTGTTAGTTATGAAAGGAAGAGGTGATCAATAAAGAAAGCATCTGAATTATATCCACTATGTGTAAACATTTAACTTAGTACAAGAATCCAGTTACCAAAAAAGAAATAAGTTAAACTATTCGATGAAAAGAACTCCGACATTATATGGAAGAGAGGAGTTGAATGATCGCTAAGGTCGGCCAGATGACTATCAAAGACGGTTAATACTCGAATGTTACTAGAATAGAGAGCATCCTTTAGAAGGGGGGAAGAATTAATTCAGTTCTAAGATGAGCTACAATATTCCTAAGATCAAAAAAGGGAAATATATTGGATTGAAGGAGTCAAATTTTGAGATTAATCTATATATCAAGAATGCGCTAAAGAAAAGTGAGAATGGACTAAATGTAAGTATATTATGAGACACATGTGGAAAGGGAGGCATGACAAGATGATGAAGGTTTAGCGAATCAAGGAGAATAAGTTTCGTTAACGCGATATGTTGTGTTCTGGGCTATGAATCGAATCACTCACACAGGAGAAATTTTGGTTACAACTAAATATGCAGTAAAGTACTCTAAAAGATAACAGGAGGAGTAAGAAGGGTCTGCAAGCTGACCAGGAATAAGTATAAGGGACAATCGGGACTACTAACAAGAACTTGTAGTACTAGAAGAGATGAAAGCTTTAAAAGAGGAATATCTATAGGAAGTTCAATGATCTTCAAAGGAAAGGAAGATAGTGTGCCTATGGATAGCGAGACAAAGATCGCTCGAGATTAGAAAGTATCGTGTAAGTTGTGAAATTCCAAGTCGCCGATTATATCAATTGTGAGAGTGTATAGGACAATATAAACAATTGCCATAATGAAACGGCCAGTAGAATGGTACAAGGTCAACGAGGAAAAAAAAGGATAATCTAAAGTAGCACCAGAGAATCAAGTAAGGAAAGGTGTCATATCTGAATAAGAGAGTTTGTCCACTAGTAGAAAAATAAGGAGCAAGGCAAAAGAGTACAACAATTAAGAATATTTGCAAGATCAGGCGAGAGCCGTAGCGATCATGAGCCGAGACCACCTTAATGAGAACAGGACGATAGCTAGATATCAGTTTACCACCGGTTACATACATAAGAACATGAGGATATGGAACTAATGAATGAGTTCGACAAAGAACTGGGAGAATATGAAAGAAGAATAATGAGCCCATGGTATAAGAGCATGGAGATCAGGAACTAAAGGAGGATAATCATTTCAAGAAATTAATGATAGCATCGTAAGCTCGCAAGCTACAACATTCGAGAACGAATGTTTCGATGGGGGGAAGGATGTTAGACCTCTCACTTTCATAGCATGAACATGCCACCTACTTCACCGTATTAATGGAGTATAGAAGACATCCCATGAAGTCTTGGAAGGTACAAGCCATAGGAAATACGTAACAATGAAGTAAAGGATGAATTACGATCTCGTAAGTCGTAACCGGGAAGGACAACCTTGAAACCAAAGGACATGACCATTATCATGTCTGGAGAGTTTCAAAAAATTCTGGGATCAAGCAAATCGAAGAAAATAAGTTTGTTAAAAATTTGGGAAAAAAAAAAAGTTGGCAGAATTCTAGACAGAATTTTAGGTGAACTTTGGAGGGGTATATCTCCAGGTATATTAGGAGTTTTAAGGTGTTTCAAAAAGCCTAGATTGAAGTATGTTGAGTCTAGTTTTCAACGCAACAAACCGTTCATCAATGCGACATCGGAGGATGGAGCTATGGGCATTTTAAAACGGACAGCCAGAGGAACTCGAACTTGGGCGAAAAATCGAAAAATCCACTTAAAAGCCCGCTTATGTTTTGAACCAGCCCAATTCGAATTTGGCACCTATAAAAGGGCCTCTACACTTCATTTTTGTCATTTTCTTCACCTCCATAATCCTCTAGAACTCCCCTAAACTCTCCAGACCTCTCTAGAATTTTCCACATTTCTATCTCTACTACAAGAATATTCTTGAAGGTTCTCCACCATTCCAAAACATTATATACCATCATAAAAGAGGATTAAACTCCAAAACCCCAAGTTAAGTCATGGAGAAGGATCGTTCTTGTCTCTACTTAATGTTGTGATAAATTTGGTCTTGGAAGAAGTTGAGTGGGGTGAAGTTCTTCTAGTGTAAGGTATGTTCTCCATCCTATTTCTCATGATTAAGTTGATTTGAAGGTTTAGCAAGTCCTATAAAAGAAGAGAATCATAATAAAAAAGTTGCAAATTATTAAAGTGAAGATAATGACTATGGAATGAATTTGAAAGGAGATTTTGGATTAATTTGAGATTAAATTGAATATAATTCTTTGATTATGGTATTGTGGATATTGTTATGGTTAGTTGAGAAATTTGGAAAACATCGTGTGGGATGTTTTATGGAGCCTATTGGTGTTGATAATATTATTGTGATGTTGGTACTGTTGTTGTTGTTGTTGGTTGTTGGATTGTGATTTCGAGCTAGGCATATAGACAGGGGAGATACTGCCCGAATTTCGGTAGATTCTAAACGGAATTAAATTGAAGGCTTAAGATGAGCGTATGCAACTGAGCCTAACAATAGTATGAATGGTTTATATGTAGATTTACGAGCTTGGAAGGATAAACATTAAGTGACTAAGGAGACCGAAAGATATGTTAAGGCTAGTCCCTTTCTTTCAAAAGGCATGATTCCTATGTTATGATTCCATATATGTTTCCATAACCTTCTTACTTCCAACAGTTAGAAGTTTATGATTCTTAAAAGCTTCTTATGATACTAAAGATGAGATGTTTTCTATGATGATGATAATGATTACATTCTTGGAGATTCCAAAGCATATGGATTTGACGCTATTATGAGATTATTGAGCGTATTTTATGATTTCCTTAATTTTATTCAATTGTGTTGATCTCGCCTTATAATCATTGTTCCTTCAAGGCGAGATATAGCTATGATGATTGTTCCATAATATAAAATGGAGGTTACTGACCTTACGTTACTCCGATAGAGTCGTAGCTTTTATTTGGGCTCTCATGCAAGCTACTTATATATATATATATATATATATATATATATATATATATATATATATATATATATATATATATATATATATATATATATATATATAGGGGATATGGGGAAAGGTGAGGCGTTATATACTCATAACCACTTGATCAGTTGGTATACTATGATATCGTCCCGGACGCAAGATGCCCAGATGCGGGATATATGGGTAAATGGATCGGGCTACACATTTTGCAGTAATATAATATATTTATGGATCGGGCTGCACGTTCCGCAGCACTGTTATGGTATATATGTATATGAGAAATGTTTTCTTTTGAAAGCTAAGCATGCATGGTTTTCGCCTTATAAGGCAATCAGATGTACAGGTTATCCTTATCTCATGTTATGTTTCGTATCTCTTATTTATGTTATTATTCATGCCTTACATACTCGGTACACTATTCGTACTAACGTCCCTTCTTGTGGACGCTGCGTTCATGCCCGCAGGTAGATAGGTTGACGCATTTGATCCGTAGGTGTTTTATCAGCGGATTCCCAGGAGCACTCCACTTACTTCTGAGTTGCAGTTTATTTGATATTGGTCTTTATGGTCACATGTATTCTATGTATAGTTAGACATTTCACAACGCTATCCGTTCATATCGTTGTATAAAATTTTAGAAACTTTCTCGGATGGTGACGATGGGCATAATTGTTGAAGATTATATAGAGATGTGCCGTTATGTTGTGATATTTGTCCTTACAGATTATGATATCCATGAGCTATCTTTATGGTCCACCCAGAAATGATTATAAGAAGTATGTTAAGAGGTACTCGGTGGGTTAGCTCCAGGTGCCCGTCATGGCCCACTAGTTGGGTCGTGATAACTAATTCATTATACGACCATTTAATAGCTCTATCTTTGTAAATACACCTAAATCACTATGAATAAGGAGAGATTCTTACCTTATTCCCACTAGAGCTGCAATATCTTCAATATCCACCTTGTATCTAAGCCAAGATTCACCGCAATACGATACTATAATCACAACTATGCGCTACCTGAACGTAAATCCCGAGATTACACTAGATTTGGTCTAAAATTTATGGCTTGAAGTTGGGAGAAAGTTCCAGAGGTTTTAGGATATTTTTGATGGGTGGTTTGGATGAAAATAAGGGGTAAAATCCCTTTTATATTGTTCTAGACTCGGTTTGCACTGACCTAGAATTTTCGCACACTGTAGCTGCGCGTTAGCGCACTGTAGTTGGTGCTTTTGCACGCTGTAGCTGCGCGTTCGCGCACTGTAGTTGGCGCATTCGCGCACTATAGCTAGACGCGCCTCTATTCCGCCGGCCTAAATTGTAACGTCCATTAACATCTATAATTTTCTACTCCGAATTCATATCGACGAGCGGTTTGTTGAGTTGTAAATTAGACTTCATGAACTTCATTTTAAGATTTTACTTTATCTCAAAACTCTTCATATGCTAAAAGATATTCTTTCCCTAAATTGGCTCAAAATTATCGTACGAAATCTTGCCCATCCTTTCTCCAAAATTCCAAAATTCACTTGTTCTCCAATCCTTCCATGACCTATTACATGAACTTAAAACCCCATAACCATAAGATAGGAACATATAACCTTATATATCAAGGAAATATCTCTTGTGTCTACAATTAAACAACTAACACCTAACGAATCTCAACGTACAAAACTATGAGGTGTAACATTCCTCCCCTCTTAGAAACATTCGTCCTCGAATGTTAAGCTCTTAAGAATTCTACGAAAATTTTGCCAAAGTTTCCCCTGTAATTGCACCACTACCTTCCTGCCACAACAATCTAAAATAAATACAGTGCCTCACAGGGCCACAACATCAATATCCATTTTGGCCACACACGACCAAGAAATCGTTCAAGGAAGCATCACATACCTGACGATAATGGTGTCTCTGTATGGAGCTCTCTTAGGGGTTGAAATAGATGCGAATACCTTTACTTCATATGCTCCTCTGCTTCCCAAGTCATTTCTTCTCAGTTATTGTTTCTCCATAGAACTTTAACTGAGGCTACATTTTTGGTTCTCAGCCTCCGAAATTGTCTAGCTAGAATGGAAATGGGTACTTCTTCATAGGAAAATTTCTCAATAACTTGGACATCATCCACAGGCACAATTCCAAAAGGATCTCTAACGCACTCACGAAGCATTAACACATGAAAAACTGGGTGGACTGACTCCAAATCCGAAGGCAGATCTAACTCATAAGCTACGTGGCCTACCTTGCGCACAATCTTGTAAGGCCCAATATACCGGGGACTAAGCTTGCCCTTCTTGCCAAATCTCCTCACACCTTTCATCGGTGACACTTTCAAGAATACCCAATCGTTAATAATCGATCCTGAATAAGCTTGATCTTCTCCACCACTTGCGGGATCAAGTCTGGGCCCACTAACTTTGTCTCCCCTACTTTGAACCATCCGATTGGCGATCTACACTCCCTTCCATATAGAGCTTCATACGGGGCCATTTGAATACTGGAGTGGTAACTATTATTGTATGCAAACTCAATAAACGGCAAATTATCATCCCAATTACTTCCAAAATCTAGCACATATGCCCTTAACATATCCTCGAGGGTCTGAATAGTACGCTAAGCTTGCCTATCAGTCTGTGGATGAAATGTTGTACTAAGTCTCACTTGCGTTCCCAAACCTTCTTGGAAGGACCTCTAAATTTAGTTGTGAATTGCTCCTATATCAGTGATAATGGATACTGGAACGCCATGAAGTCGCACTATCTGCTTAATATACAAGCTTGCATAATATTCTGCTAATTACGTAGTTCTAACTGGCAGGAAATGAGTTGATTTTGTGAGTCTATCCACAATCGCCCATATAGAGTCATATTTATGCCAGAACGGGGTAAGCCTATAATAAAATTCATATTAATTACTTTCCATTTCCAAGTTGGAATTTTTATAACTTGCAGTAAGCCCCTAGGTTTTTGATGCTCGGTTTTCACCTGCTGGCAATTAGGACATTGAGCCACAAACTCTGCTATATCTTTCTTTATTCTATTCCACCAATAAACTAACTTGAGATCATGATACATTTTTGTTGCTGCTAGATGAACATAATAACGGGAATGATGAGCTTTCTCTAGAATTTGTTGACGTAACCTGCAACATCAGGAACACATAATCTACCTTGATACCTGAGAACTCCATCTGCAGGAATCTCCAATGGTGACTTCTTCTTTTAAGAAAGTGCATCCCTATAATGAACTAACATGGGGTCCTCATATTGGCTCTTCTTTACCTCTTCTACTAATGACGAAATAGCTGAGTTTTGAATGGTAGCTCCTGTATTGCCTGAGTCCATTAAGCAAACTCCTAGGCTGGTTAGCTATTGAAGCTCATGAGCTAACTCTCTCTTCTCCAGCTGAACATCACACAAACTGCCCATGTACTTACGGCTAAGAGCCTCAGCCACTACGTTCGTCTTTTCAGGATGGTATAAGATACTTTCATCATAATCCTTTAACAGTTCCAACCACCATCTTTGCCGAAATTGGAGACTCTTGTGATCTATATCAACATGAACGCCATATAAATAATGTCTCGACATCTTCAATGCATGAATAACCGCATCCAACTCTAGGTCATGAGTCCGGTAGTTTTTTCTCGTGTTCCCGCAACTGCTTGATATCTTAGGATTCCACCTTACTAAAACACTCCTTCCTGAATACCCTGTCAAGCCTCGGTTTAAGAGATATGCCATATCTAGGATACTATATATTTTTTGACTTATCTCGTATTTCTTTCTATCGCTATCCTCGACTACGTTACGCTTCACCAGTTGAAGCTCTATAATAATCCGGACAAGCTTCTCATATACTTATATTATCTTTGTGATACATAATTCTATACCATGCTGCTACCTCCCAAAATGAAAGTATCCTACTTGGTGCTAGATTTATCCTTATTCTTCTTAATACAACTAAGCTATTTCACGCGAAGTTATTCGTCATTATCCTTCTTCATTACCACTACCAGTCTCTCGTTCCTCATTTAGGTCTATCTGGTTCCATCTTACTTGCAACGTGGCTCTAATTCCTTCACATCCTGGATCATTTGTACCTAAGATTCTCGTATCATCTATAAGCTTTTGTTTCCATGTTGTCATACCCAACCCTCTTTGTTTCTTCCTTATTGGACCCTTCGTAGCATCTTTGTCTTGGGACTTCGAGTAAGACTTTCCTTGGAATCTTATCTCCTAACCTTATCCTTTTTGAAGTGGTTCCTGATTCCTTTTTGTTACTATCTTTCCAGCTTCTAACAAAGCATACTCCTTCTCCCATACTTGTTTGCCTCATCCTCCCCCCTTAGGGTGTTATCCCATTATTCTATACTTAACATCCCATTAGCTCTCCTTTTTCTTGCAAGTACATATTCTCAGAAAATCCGCCACTAATTTTAGTTGTGACTATTCATCGTCTGAGTTTATCTAGTCAGTCGCACACATTTGTAACAAGTCACATATTCTCGTAGACGTAATGGCCCTGGGTGGGCTTAATCTTTCATCAAAGGATCTTTATAAGTTTTTTACTGTTCTTCCAAAATCACACTCCTCCTATTACTCGCTTTCCCATTTCATCACCGTGATGGTATCTAGCGTGAATTTTATTCTCAAAATTTGCCCTGATTGTTAGTACTCCTCCCTTTCTTCGCCGCATACACACTTGGTCTTTAAACAAGCCTCTTTTAAACTACATATTCATCTCATTAATGAAAGGCATATCTTATATCAACTCGCGACTTCAAACTTGTTCATCTACCATCATACAACTAATTCCTTCAAAGCATCATTCACATCCTTTATTAGCTATGCGACCTTATATTACTAACTCAATAATCTTGTGACAAGAGGACTTCTGAAAAAGAATTTTTCTGTACCTTAGTCCTACCTTTTTCTTATATTCGTATATCTTTATACTCATACCTCCGTAAAACATCCTTGCCAATATACTTTATACGATAAAAAGCCCTTGTCAATATCTGGCTTTTTTAACAACGTACAACGTTCTCTTACTTCTTCTACCCCTTTATACTCATGAATCATTAGCATATTTATACTCAAGAGTCATATCTAAACATATACTTATCCCTTCCACTTCAAACTGATGCCTCATTAATGAAACACTTTGAAAGGTTTAATCGACTCAAATTTTGCCCTAATTCGACCAGTAACATAAGGAGTAACATAGACAATGTAGAACTCAGATCAATCAATACATATACTTCCTAAGAGAATACTGATAAAATAACTGTAACAGTATTAGGGGGAAGACTCAAGATCCTATGCCTAGCTAGTACATAGGTATGATTTTGTGGACCACTCCAACTGGACACTCCTCCCCGACTTCTGCCATGGCCTACTGGTGTCTGTGAGCTTTGCCCTGGAGGGTGTACAAACAACAGAAAACTAATTATTGATCCTGTGGGATGGACCCTACTTCTACCACGTCGAAATGGACACTCACGCATAAAATGGCCTGGCAGGCTGTAAGCATAGAAAACATTTAAACCCAATCGACACGGTCCCCAATGTAGTTTACCACATTGAGTACATCGTGGTATAGGTGGTCTCGTCTGATTAGAACCGATCCTGATCTGAGAACTGGAAACTTTGGAACTCTGAGCTGGCCCAAAATAAATGGGTTTACCAAACCTGGGTCCAGGAAACTGTAGAGGTGCACTAGTTGTTGAACGAACTGAGTGCCTAGAGAACTGTTGCCTCGGGGCATCTCTGAACTCACGGTCAAACCTTGAAGACCTGACCCTCTTTTTCTGACCCCTATCACTATAGCCCGCACCCTGCGTTTGGGCCTGAACGGCTACTAACCCATTTCAGAGGAGCATGAAAAGGATGGCCTGTCTCATCTCCTAGCCCGTGGCATCTGATGGAGGAACTGGGGGTATTGGAGCTGGAGCTGAGGCCCCTTCATGTTCCTCTGAAATGGGTGGAGTGGGAGACGTCCGAGATGGAACCTCATTATGGGACTCTCCCTCTTCTGTCTCTGTCGGTGGCTCCCGCTCAGTCCTCCTTCTGGCCACCGTCTTGCCCTTCTAGGCCGCTGTAGCTTTCCTTTTCACAGGCATCACCGAAATCATAGCATACAATTAGGAAAAATGAATCCTGATAACATAGCTCTATCGCACGATCTAAGATGTGAAAGAAAGATCAATCATTCCTAAATGCCCTGCAGCCTCCTGTTTATAAGTGTGGAGAGCTTCACACCCATAAATAGGACGCTACTGGACACGGCTCATACACATACCCTAGGACGAACTGCTCTGATACCACTTTTGTCAGACCCAACTTGAGGGCCATGACGGGCATTTGGAGCTAACCTACCGAGTATCTCTGAACATACATCGCATATCCATTTCTAGGTGGACCACAAAGATAGCTCATGGGTATCATAATCTGTGAGGGCATATATCACAAGATAATGACACATCGCTATATAATTATCAAATACTATGCCCATAAACATAAGCCAACAAGGCTACCAAAATATAATAAAACCATATGAACGGATAATGATATGGGATTTCTAGCTCCAAAGATCTGTCTACGAGCCTCTATACAGAATGCATGAGTCCATGAAGATGAGGCAGGACTCCGCCATGCCCAAGTATATATATAAACAAGAGTAGTACCAATAAACTGACCTCGAAGGCAATCGGAGCATTTTGAAACTTTGCTGACGATGCTCTTAGGGGTCAGATCCATCTACCTGTCTACGTGCAGGCATGAACGCAGCGTTCACAAGAAAGGACGTCAGTACAAATAATGTACTGAGTATGTAAGGCATGAATAACAACATAATAAGAAATATATAACATAACATGAGATAAAGATAACTTGTACATCTGATTGCCTCATAAGTGTTACACCCCGTACTTGCAGAGAAGCACTTATCAAATTTGAGAGTAAGTATGTTGAACCATGGCTAAGTAAAATAACTTTGGAGTATTAGGGACGAAGCATTATTAAGTACATTTTATGAGTAAAGGATGCATATGAGGATTCCGGAAGGTCCTATAAGGAAATGAGTGGAAGAAGTTGAGTTAGTATGACTTTGGAAGAAGATGAGCGCTACTTTGAACGACAAGAATAAGCCAAATTGGGGAAAGAATATCTTTTAGTATATGAGGAGTTTTGATGTAACGTAAAAGCCTAAATTGAAGTTCATGGAGTCTAGTTTCCAACACAACAACCCGCTCGTCGATGCAACTTCGGAGTAGAGAATTATAGACATTACAAGTTAGGATAGTAGAGCAGAAACGCACAGCTACAGTGCGCGACACCTGCAGCTACAGTACCCAAAAATTCTAGGTCGGTGCCAACCGATCCTAGAGAATTATAAAAGGGGTTTTACCCCATATTTTTTCACCCAAACACCCCTACAACCTTCCTTAACCTCTAGGAACATTCTCCCAACTTCCTCCATAGAATTTTAGCCCAAATCAAGTGAAACCCTGGGATTTCGGCTCAGGAAACATATAAGGTCTTGTACTTCTTGCTCTAAACAATGAATCTAGACGAATCAAAGGAGGCCGCGGAAGATAAATAAGATTTCAAGCCATAGAAACCTTGATTGAGGTAAGAATATTCTTTACTATGGGTATTATGAATTGTACCATGGAAATTTAGTTGTTAAAGCTTCGTAAAGTCTAGTGATTGGTTGAGAAATTGGGGAAACATTGTGTGGAATGTTTTATTGAGCATATTGATATTGATGATGATGTTGTTGATATTAGTGCTGCTATTGTCATTGTTTTGTTGGTATTGTGATTTCGGGCTAGGGATATAAACAGGGGAGATGCTGCCCAAATTTCGGCAGATTCTAAGGGGATTTAATTTGAAGGCTTAAGACAAGCATACGACGATAAGCCTAAAAATAGTATGAATTCTCTTGGATGTAGATTTGCAAGCTTGGAAGGATAAGAGTTAAGTAGTTAAGGAGACCAAAAAGGTATGTTAAGGCTAGCCTCTTTCTTTCTAAAGGCATAATTCTTTTCTTATGAACCCATACATGTTTTCCTTAATATCCTTATTCCCAAAAAGCTAGAATTTCATGATTCTAAAAGTTCTTCTATTGATAAAGATAGATGTTTCCTATGATGACAATGATAATGATGATCCCATTTCTAGAGATTCCAAAGTTTACAGCCTTGATGTTATTATGAGATTATCGAACTTATTTCATGATTTTCTTGATTTCATTCATTATTGTTGATCTCACCTTATGATAATTGTTCCTTCAAGGTGAGATATAGCAATGATGATTGTTCCATAATATAAATCGGAGGTTACGGACGTTACGTCACTCCGATAAAATAGTAATTTTTCTTTGGGTTCTCATGCATGTTACTTATATTATATATGTATATCAGATATGAGAAAAGATGACGGCGTTATATACGCGTATATTATGTGTATATAGGGTATGGGAAAAGGGTGACAGTGTTATATACACATAACCACCTGATCAGTTGGTATACTATGGTACCGTCCCGAACGCGGGATGCCTGGACACGAGATATATGAGATTAATGGATCGGGCCATTCGTTTCGCGGCAACATGTATAATGATGATATAATATATTTATGGATCGGGCTACACGTTCAGCAGCATTATTATGTTATATATATATATATATATATATATCTAAGAAATGTGTTTGCGAATAGGATAAGCATGCATGGTATTTGCCTTATGAGCAATCAAATATACAGGTTATCTGTATCTCATGTTATGTTCCATATTTCTTTTTATGTTTTTATTCATGCCTTACATACTCAGTACATTGTTCGTACTAACATCCTTTCTTGTGGACGCTACGCTCATGCCCGCAGGTAGGCAGGGAGATGGATCAGATCCGTAGGTGCTTTATCAGCAGATTCTCATTACCCTACCGGTTCATATTGTTGTATAATATTTTAGTAGCCTTGTCGGCCGGTGATGATGGGCATAGTTGTTGAGAATTATATAGAAATGTGTCATTATCTTGTGGCATTTGCCCTTACAGATCATGATACCCATGAGCTATCTTTGTGGTCCACCTAGAGATGATTATGAGATGTATGCTTAGAGGTACTCGGTATGTTAGCTCTGGGTACCCGTCATGGCCCTCTGATTGGGTCATGACAAAAAATGGTACCAGAGCAGTTCGTCCTAGGGTATGTCTACAAGTCGTGTCCAATAGAGTCTTGTTTATGGGTGTGAAGCGCGCCACACTTATAAACAAGAGGCTGCGGGGCATTTAGGAACTATTGACCCTTCCTTCTCATCTTAGATCATGCCGTAGAGCTAAATTATAGGATGTGATGTCTCTAATTCTAACCCTAAATGTTTTGATTGTGGATAAACAGTTGATTATGCCGCTAGGAGGTAATTGATGAGAATTGAATTTGATACTCCGAAAGGTATGCTTCTTGCCTTACTGATATTGATACACTTTGATATAAGAACTTGAGCTAGATATTACGAGTAATTGTGATCGCTTTGTGAGGCATTGGATGTGTTTTCTGGCCTGTGTGTAGAAATGAGGCAGTAAGAAGTATCGAGGAAACTCTACCGAAATTTTTACAAATTTAATTGTTTGAATGTCTATGTTATAGAGAAAGAATGAAGGGAAAATGTAACAATCGGATTTTTGGTAAGTTATGATTGAATGAACAATTATGAGATGCTTTTAAAGAGAAGTTTTAGAATGATTTTAATTTAATTTAAGGGAAGAACCCTGCAGCGGAAAAATGATTAGTAATTAAAGGAACTAGAATGAGTTGCATTCAAGATTTCGGAGAATTGAGACTCATTGAAGATATAGGTAAAGTTGACACTAAGAATTTAAATGCAGTATTACGATTTATAGATTGGTGAGTAAGAGATAATGAAAAGATTCTGATATGGGAAAGAAAGTTAACGAGTAGGGAAAAGTTTTACTCTAGAAGTTTATATATATACATAAGATCAGGACGGGTTGATGACAGGCACAGACTCATTTTATCAGACTTTCCTATATGATGTGAGTTTACATTGGCATTCAGAAGTCACTAGTCATTCGACTTCAAGGGGATTCTGAGTATTTGATAGTTGGTACTATTCTGAGAATCATTAGGGCCAAGCTACTTCGGGTATTAATGATGACCTTGAACTCAAGAATGAGAAATGGTTAGGTAAGTTGGATTGCAATTATGATTGTCTTCTGGATTGTTTATATAACTTCTAAATGTGATGTTGCTTGGCCGATGAAGGAAGTAGAGATTGTATCAACCTTAGAAATATGTGGTGTATTTCTAGCTAATCCTTATAAGAAGGATTCACCTCAATCTTTTCAGACGGGTGTTGTGAAGGTTATTTGACGATAGAGAAATTAGGTGCGATGTCAGTTTATGTGTAAGGAGAGACGAGAGCGGTATGCAAGTGAAGATAAAATATCGCAAGGATCGATTCGGTTTCTACAGGAAAGTAAAGGATACGAGGTTGATCATCTTAGACAAAGATACAAGGTACAAGTACGAGTAAAGATTTTTAAGTAAAGTTATATCTCCAGGATTTACAGTTAGAACGTAGAAAGATATGCTAGGAAGACCTACAAATTTAGACATACAAAAAAAAGAATATGAGAAACCAGAATAGCCCGAGGGAAATTAAGAGCATATGAGTTTTACAATTAGAATTTCGAAATGATCGCAAGGTATGAGTCTGGTTAGCTAGGCAAAAAGAGAGGGGAGATGTATTAAAGCCATGGATTCAGGACAAATGGCAACGAGATATCTCGCTAGAAAAGGTGTTGAAAAGCGATAAAAAAATAAGTCACGAGTGGCTACATCGAGTATTATGTATACCCTTATGATTGATTTTACGACATGTTAAAAGTATTGATTGTGTTGTATGTCAAAATTGAGGTAGCAAGCGCTATAAAGAGAATTAGGATTGGGTTTTCTCGGGAATTAAAGTCAGATAGCGGTAACGCGACCAAATATGTAAGCATTGGGAAAAAGAAGGTTATGATATCATGAAGGGGAGAGAAACTTGGGCAAGGAAAACGTATACCCATTGAGGATCAGGTAATATATTTGAGGAAAAGGTTAGGATGAAAGGAGGAAAGCAGACAATGGGATCAAATTTAAATAAATCAAAGGGAGATAGAGTAATGTTGTACGTGACAAAGGATGAACGTGAGGACCTCGGAACCAACCTATACGTCTTCATAATCAGAACCAAGATGGTTGTAAATAATAGACAAAGATGCGTCCTTGAGAAGAAAAAAACAGGTCTTATGAGAGTGACGAGGAAATTTTAAACACCTGAGATTTAACCAGGAGAATGGATGTGAACCCATGATTGGTACGCCTATTTAAGGGGAGAAAGTACCCCAAGAAGAGATTTTCAGCATCAAAAGGGATTTGCACTCGTAACGAAACACTCCAAAGTCTCCTAAGCTAAGATTAAAGGATGACTAATGGAAACAGGCATTTTACTAGTAAAAGAAAACAAAAGAAACTATGAGGACTAAAGGAAGGAGGTGGTGTCAACGAAATGGTTAAAGGGAATTATGTGGCTGCCGACAACAAGGAGAAGGTTAATGAGTCAGTAGGCTTGCCCAAAGAAAAATAAATTGAAATTATAAGACAATGGTTGTGTGAAAGATGCAAAGATGCGGTCATGAAGAAAATCGAGAAAAGTGTGTGTGTGTGTGCAAGTTGTAGTATCATAAAGGAAGATGAAGACTTGACGAAAGAAGAAAGGAAAGGGTGTACTTTGTGAGGATTTCATGATAAGAACAAGAACCGATAGAATACTAGAAGGACCATGATGTATGGTTGTAATGCAAACAAGTAGTCAAGAAGAATTACGGGAAAAAATGAGCTAAGCTAATGAGAGGATGAGTCGTGGGAATGGATGGTGTGGTGTATCAACTTTTAATGGTATAGTATAGACATAAATTGGAATTGGGAACCTAGAGCAAGGAGAATTTCAAGGATATTAAGAAGATAGTTGAGGAGGAATGCTAGGGCTAAAGGAGTGTGGTATAGTCGGACACTCAATAAAGGGCCTAATTAATTCATTAGCCTAGGGGACTACTAGTCATGAAAGGTAGAAGTGAAAAGTCAATAAAGAAGGCATCAAAATTGTATCTGATATGTACAAGCATTTTGATTTGATACAAGAAATTAACTAGCAAAAAAAAAAAAAAAAAAAGAAATAAGTTAAACCATGCGATGAAAAGAACTCTGGCATTATATGGAATAGAAGAGTTGAAGGATCGCTAAGGTCGACCAGATGACTATCAAAGACGGTTAATATTCGAAGGTTACTGGTATATGAGAACATCCTTTAAATGGGGGGAAGAACAAATTCAATTCTAAGATGAACTACAATATTCCCAAGCTCAAAAGAGGGAAATTCTTGGATTAAAGGAGCTAAAATTCGAGATGAACCGATCTGTCAAAAAATGTGCTAAAGAAAAGTAAGAATGGATTGAATGCAAGTATATCATGAGACAACTATGGAAAGGAGAATAAGTTTCACCAATGCGATACGTTGTATTCCGGACTATGACTCGAATCACTCGCACCGAAGAAATTTTAGGTACATTTAGATATGCAATAAAGTACTCCAAGGGGTAACAGAAGGAGTAAAAAAGGGTCGCATGGACTAGGGATAAGTACAAGGGACAATCGGGACTACTAAAAAGAACTTGTAGCACTTGAAGAGATGAAAGATTTAAAAGAGGAATATTTATAGGAAGTTCAATAATCTTCAAAGGAAAGGAAGATAGTGTGCCTATAGATAGCAGGACAACAGTACTACCTCAAATTAGGAAGTACCTCGTAAGTTGTGAAATTCCTAGTCGCTGGTTTTATCAATTGTGAGAGCGTATGACATAGAACTATATAAAACATCTCCATGATGAAATGGCGAACAGAATGGTGCAAGGACGACGATAAGGAGCCGAAGAAGAATGGAGGTTAGTTTAAGTCTCAATTAGTCACCGGTATAAGTGAGCTAAGGACTTAAGGAGGGAAGCATACTCGTATTAAAGGAAAATTGTGATTAAGTAGGATTTTATATTAGTTCTATGTTCATGGGTTTATTTTGTAATTATGTTAAAATTGAGAAGAGGAAATTGGTGGAAAAGTTCAAATATGAATATGATGATATTGTAGGGAATTAAGGGGTCCGACCAAGGAATTAAAAGGAGATGATATGGTATGTATATAAGGTCGACTAGTACAAAAGGGGATAATCTAAAATAGCACTAGAGAAACAAGCAAGGAAAGGTGCCATAACTGAACAAGAGAGTTTGTCTACTAGTAGAGAAATAAAGAGCAAGTAAAAAGGATACAACAATTAAGAATACTCGCAAGGTCGGCGGAGAGCCGTAGCGATCATGAGCCAAGACCACCTTAATGAGAACAAGAAGATAGTTGGATATCAGTTGAACATCGGTTACATACATAAGGAAATGAGGATATGAAACTAATGGATGAGTTCGACAGAACATGAAAGAAGACTGATGAGCTCATATTATAAGAGTATGAAGATTAGGGTCTAAAGGAGGAAAACCATTTCAAGAAATCAATGATAGCATCGTAAGCTTGCAAGCTACAACATTCGAGGACGAATGTTTTTAAGGAGGGAAGGATGTTACACCCCGTACTTGCGAAGAAGCACTTATCAACTTTGAGCGTAAGTATGTTGAACTATGGCTAAGTAAAACAACTTTGAAGTATAAGGAACGAAGTATTATTAAGTACATTTTATGAGTAAAGGATGTATATGAGGAATTTCAGAAGGTCCTATAAGGAAAATGAGTGGAAGAAGTTGAATTAGCATGACTTGGAAGAAGATGAGCGCTACTTTGAACGACAAGAATGAGCGAACTTGGGGAAAGAATATCTTTTAGTAAATGAAGAGTTTTGAAGTAAAGCAAAAGCCTAAATTGAAGTTCATGAAATATAGTTTCTAATGCAACAAATCGCTCATCGATACGAAGTCGGAGTAGAGAATTATGGACGTTACCAGTCAAGCTGGTTGAGCAAAAACGTGTAGCTACAGTGCGCGACTCGCACAGCTACAGTGCATTTCATGTGCGCTGCAGTACCCGAAAATTCTAGGTTAGTGCCAACTGATCCCAGAACATTATAAAAGGGGTTTTACCCCTTATTTTTTCATCCAAACACCCCTAAAACCTTACCTAACCCCCTAGAACATTATCTCAACTTCCTCCATAGAATTTTAGCCCAAATCAAGTGAAACCCTGGGATTTAGGCTCGGGAAGCATATAAGGTGTTGTAGTTCTTGTTCTAAACAATGAATCTCGACGAATCAAAGGAGGCCGCTGAAGATAAATAAGATTCAAGCCCTACCAACCTTGATTGAGGTAGGGATATTCCTTATTATCGGTATTGTGAATTGTACCATGGAAATTTAGTTGTTAAAGCTTCGTAAAGTCTAGTGATTGGTTGAGAAATTGGGGAAACATCGCGTGGGATGTTTTATTGAACATATTGATGTTGATGATAATGTTTCTGATATTGTCTTTGCTATTGTCATTGTTTTGTTGGTATTGTGATATCGAGCTAGGGATATAAACTGGGAGATGCTGTCCAAATTTCAGCAGATTCTAAGGGGATTTAATTTGAAGGCTTAAAACAAGCATATGACGATAAGCGTAACAATAGTATGAATTCTCTTGGATGTAGATTTAGAAGCTTGGAAGGATAAGTGTTAAGTAGTTAAGGAGACCAAAAAGGTATGTTAAAGCTAGTCCCTTTCTTTGTAAAGGCATGATTCTTTTCTTATGAGCCCATACATGTTGTCCATAATATCCTTATTCCAAAAAATCTATAAGTTCATGACTCTCAAAGTTCTTCTATTGCTAAAGATAGATGTTTCCTATGATGACAATGATGATGATGATCCCATTTCTAGAGATTCCAAAGTTTGATCTTTGATGCTATTATGAGATTATCAAACTTATTTCATGAATTTCTTGATTTCATTCATTATTATTGATCTCACCTTATGATAATTGTTCCTTCAAGGTATGATATAGCGATGATGATTGTTCCATAATATAAATTGGATGTTACCGACCTTATGTCACTCCGATAAAATAGTAACTTTTATTTGGGCTCTCATGCATGCTACTTATATTATATATGTATATATGATATAAGAAAAGATGACGGCATTATATACGTATAACCACCTGATCAGTTGGTATACTATGATATCGTCCCGGACGCTACTCTGATATCATCCCGGATGCGGGATATATGGGATAAATGGATCGGGCCGTTCATTCTGCGAAAACATATATGATGATGATATAATATATGATGATATAATATATTTATGGATCGGGCTGCACGTTCCGCAGCACTATTATGTTATATATGTATGAGAAATGTTTTTGTGAAAAGGCTAAGCATGCATGGTCTCCGCCTTATGAGACAATCAGATGTACAGGTTATCTTTATCTCATGTTATGTTCCATATTTCTTGTTATGTTGTTATTCATGCCTTACATACTCAATACACTGTTCGTACTGACGTCCTTTCTTATGGACGTTGCGCTCATGCCCGCAGGTAGGCTGGGAGACGGATCAGATCCGTAAGTGTTTTATCAGTGGATTCTCAGGAGCACTCCACTTACTTTAGAGCTGTAGTTTATTTGGTATTGGTCTTTATGGTCACTTATATTCTATGTAGAGGATTTTAGACATGTGCGTACAGTTAGACGTTTCATAACCCCACCGGTTCATATTGTTATATAATATTTTAGTAGCCTTGTCGACAGGTAATGATGGGCATAGTTGTTGAGGATTATATAGAAATGTGTCGTTATCTTTTGGCATATGCCCTTACAGATCATAATATCCATGAGCTATCTTTGTGGTCCACCTAGAGATGATTATGAGATGTATGCTTAGAGGTACTCGGTATGTTAGCTTCGGGTGCCCGTCATGGCCCTCTGGTTGGGTCGTGACAATAAGGCGGATACCATGCATGCTTAGATTTATAAAGAAAATATTTTTCATACATATATAACATAATCATTAGCCCACGTCCGGGCCTCCTGCGTCCGGGGTAACCATCTCACGCCACCCACTAATGGTGCTGCCCGGCCTTATAGGTACGGTGTTATTATCATTATCCATAAGCCGCCCACCGTAGTGGTGCTGCTCGGCAATATAGGCACGATGTTATTATCATTATCCATAAGCCTCCCACCGTAGTGGTGCTGCCCGACCATATAGGCAAGGTGTTAGAAAATATATACATATATATAAAGTATGCATGAGAGCCCAATTAAAAGCTACAACTCTATCGGAGTGACGTAAGGTCGGTAACCTCTGATTATCTTATGGAACAATCATCATCATTATATCCCACCTTAAAGGAACAAGTAACATAAGGTGAGATCAACAACAATGAGTAAAATCAAGGAGATCATGAAATAAACTCAACAATCTCATAATAGCATCAAAACTATAACCTTTGGAATCTCCAAAAATGGAATCATCGTCATCATCATTATCATCATAGAACATACTTATCTTTAGCATCATAAGAAACTCTAAGAATCATGAACTTCTAGCTTTTGGGAATAAGAATTTTATGGAAAACACTATAGGTTCGTAAGAAAGAATCATGCCTTTAGAAAGAATGGGACAGCCTTAACATACCTTTTCGGTCTCCTTAACTACTTAACGCTTATCCTCCCAAGCTCGTAAATCTACATTCAAGAGATTTCATACTATTGTTAGGCTTATCATCATATGCTTATCTTAAGCCTTCAAATTAAACCCCTTTTAGAATCTATCGAAATTCGGGCAGCATCTCCCCTGTTTATATCCCTAGCCTGAAATCATAATACCAACAACCAACAACAATAAAAACAACACTAATATCAACAACATCATCATCAATACCAAAATACTCCATAAAATATCGCACATGATGTTTACCCGATTTCTCAACCAACTAATTCATTGTACGACTATTTAATAGCTTTATCTTCGTAAATACACCTAAATCACTATCAATAAGGAGAGATTCTTACCTTATTTCCACTAGTGCTGCAATATCTTCGATATCTGCCTTGTATCCAAGCCAAGATTCACCACAACACGATACTATAATCATAACTATACACTACCCAAACCTAAATCCCGAGATTACACTTGATTTGGGCTAAAATCTATGGGTGGAAGTTGGGAGAATGTTCAAGAGGTTTTAGGATATTTTTGAGGGGTGGTTTGGATGAAAATAAGGGGTAAACCCCCTTTTATATTGTTCTAGAGTCGGTTTGCACCGACTTAGAATTTTTGTGCACTGTAGCTGGCGCGTTCGTGTGCTGTAGCTGGGCTCGTCTCTGCTCCACCGGCCTAACTATGAGCAGTTTGTTGCGTTGAAAACTAGACTTCATGAACTTTTTTTTTGGGATTTTACTTTACCTCAAAACTCTTCATATGCTAAAGGATATTCTTTCTCTAATTTGGCTCAAAATTATCGTACGAAATCTTGCCCATCCTTTCGCTAAAATTCCAACAAGTTAGTTTCCTTGATTCATTTGTTCTCCAATCCTTCCATGACCTATTACATGAACTTAAACCCCCATAACCATACGATAGGCACATATAACCTCATATATCCTAGGAAATATCTCCAGTGTCTACAACTGAACAACTAACACCTAACGAATCTTAGCGTACAAAACTACGAAGTGTAACATGATGATTCGGGAGCCAAGTATTAAAATCTTTATGAGGTGCGTATTTTCCTCAGTGAGACTCCTATCTAAAGTACAGAAGAAATATTAAATGCTTAGAGAATAAGGCCGGTTGAAGAGAAAGAAGTTAAAAGCGAGGGAATATTTTGTTACAAATAACTGGAATCAGATAAGAAGTGATGATAGTAGCAAGAGGTTGGTAGAAAGATAAGTGGGGCACCTGAATGGAGATGCGAAACTACCTAGGGTCGTAAGATAAAGTATGGTAATGTGATAAGTTCGTAGCCAAGTAAAACAATAGGTAAAGGAAGTACATGGTGAGTTGTGAAGAGGAATATGTTATGAGACTAAATCTCCATTACGAGATTTAAATTGACAAATGTTAACAAAATATATCAATTAGATGATTTAGCTCCCTGAATCAGGAAGTATCGATATTGAAAAGTACCCTAAGCCATACTCTATACGAGTCAAAGGCTCGAGAAATTGTTATACCAGTAGGTATTTCAAAGATTGTTAATTAAACCGACGTATGAATTACAGTACTCTCGACCGCATTTTTCACATTTTTTAAATAATGCTCGGAACTATGTCAATATTGGGCTTGTTTTAAAGATTGTATTTTAAAAATAAGTATTACAAATTTTGTCTTCGTCAGAAGTTATTTTACGAGGAAGTTTTAAACGAACACGTTTTTTAAAGAATATGTATTTTTTTTTTATAAATAAATGCATTGTTTAGGAAAGGTGTTTTCATTAAAAGAAGGGGCTGATTTAAACCTTTTAAAAACCTAAGGGGGGTTTTCTTTTAAAAAAAGGGGGAGTGGAAGTTTATTGAAAATAAACTCCCCCCCCCCCCCCGCCCCTCCATTATTTCATTTCACCCCGACTTCTCCTCTCCCATTTCTCAGGCGATTTGTTTGTATTTTAGGGTTCCTCCATCGATGGCCATTTCAGGCCAATCCACGGCTGTTCCTCGCCGGATTTTTTAGGGTTTTTGTTCCTTATCATGAGTCCTCGTGATTCCCAGGTTCAATTTCATTAGATTTGTATTTTTCTATACCTAATTGAATCCTATTAAGGATGTTACCCTAGGTTCTTTTGTGTTATGGTTGCCATGGGCAGAGCCATGAGCTCTTTGCCATCTTGTGCCCTATAACACTTGAAGAAGGAACCTAAGGGGGAATTTCCTACATGGGTTCATAGTTGGGTACGATTTTGGGGAATTTTATCTTTTTTTGTACTATGGTACCATTATAGGGTGGTAATTTTGTTTTATTTATGACAAGGCATGCTATCATAATATTTTTTGATTTTTATTTGTTCTTTTCGGGCACATTTAGTTAGATTCTTAGCTGTATTATTGTGACTATGTGAAATTTTTGTTGGAAAAAGTACCATTGGTACAAATGTGCTGAAAATGGGCTTTCTCCTTTAGAAAATTTGAAATTTTTTAGGATAGGGTTTTGGGAATTGGAGGAATTTTCGGTTAACGGACTAAATTATTTCCTTTTCTATCCCTAGCATTTTTTTTTGCTGGCTATAAATAGATAGTTAATTGTTGGAATAAGGGTCCTCTTTTTTTGAAAAATTCCAAGATATACACTTGAGCCTATATACATACACTACTATATATAGTCTGATATACTACTACATACAGTCCAATATACTACCATATATACTAGGATTTTAACAATACAAGACAATACACTACCTATATACACAATATACTACCCTAAAATACTAAGATATATTGAGGTGAGGGTCTGTTTTTTTTTTTTTTTTTTTGGGTTTTGAGGCTGTTTGGTGTTTGAAGTTGACTCTAATCCCCTTTTTGATCTTTTGGTTCCCCTAAAGAAAGGCAACAACTTTTTTCTACCCTATTTACTATGCTTTGATTGTTTAAAAATGCTATTTTATACTCTAATAGTTTGAGAACTGCCTAGATGTGTTCTTATGTGTGATACTGCTTATTGGCCTGCTTTAGTGTTCATAATTTTGTTATTGAGATTTTAGTTGATTTGAAGTTGTTAATGTGATCTGTCATTTGTTTGTTTAGGACTAAGATGGTTTTTGATGTCTCTTTGTAGTTTGTTCTTGTGTTTAATGGTGTTAACAGGGTTTCTAAGGTCTTTTTAAGATAAAAACAGTTCTGAGAAATTAATAAATGAAAAAGTAAGGGGGTTTCTAGTTATAACTTACAGTTACATTAAGCTTGTTGTTTGTTCCAATCAGATTTTGAAATACTGAACCTATTTTGGTCTTGAGGTCTCATGTGTTATCTTATTGCTGTTTAACTTATCCCTTAAGACCACACCTCTATGGTCTTGCACTGTCTATGTGACCCCCCCCCCCCCCCTTTATTTGTGAACCTTGGTTGCCTATGCTATACTATCTTGTTTCTCTAAGTCCTTGGAAGGATATGCAATTTGTTGTATCTTGTCATAGTGTGATTATGCCTTGAGTCTCCACTAGTGTTGACTGTTTGCTTGAATTTTACCTAAAGGTGTCTTGTATGTGACTTATGTGCATTAAATCTTTTAGATCGGCCTGATATGGAAGGGTATGCCCTTTTCCATGAGGTTTTTCCCTTTATATCCAGGTATATCATTGGTATATTTGGGTATATTTGATCCTTATACTCAGAAAAAATTGAAAAAAATTGAAAGTATACCAAGTGGTATATCATGTATGTCACTGTTGCAGCTCAACATTTAGGAAAAATTAGGGTAATAGGGGTGGTATATTGGCCTGTATATCATGTATATTCTTATTGGCATACTTAGGATTATTTGATAAAATTGTTGTTGGGCCTTAGATTGGGCCTGATCTCCAGCCGCATATGCTTAATTCTGTTTTTTCCGAGATTTAGGCCAATAATGGCCACTGGGTTGCGTCTTCTTATCTCTGATTTATTTTTACTATTGGGTTTGGCCCAAACGTGATAATGTAATTTAATTTTTGGCTTTGCAATAGTAATTAGGAGTTTGATTTTTAGCATTTTAATATTAATCATTGAATATCTACTAATATATGTATACCCATTTGTATTTCTACCCCCAAAATCAGTTGGTGGGCTTCCACGAGGCCCGCTAACACCATTAGATCGAGTCAAACAAATACGGAGTGCAAACTGGAGCATACGTTGGATTAAGGACCTGAAATTGCATTTTTACTTTCTCTCTTGGGCTTGGTCGGCCCAAGTCCCTCAAACTTTTACACTTGTGCCTTTCAATTATGATTATATGAGCTTTAAATTTTAGATTTGGGACCCTTATGTTTAAAACTGTGTATTTGAGTCACTAAAACACTTTTATACATCAATCGACGCTAATACTGTGTAAAATTGGAACAAGACTGCTTTGGACTAATAAAGGACTAAATCTGCCTGATTTTGAAAAACCTGTGGACTTAAATTGACATTTACGGAACTTCGGGACCGGATGATGTAGATCGTTTTGGGGACTTTACGGATTGATTTAATACAATTGAGACTTGTGTAAAATTTGTATAAAACTTGTGAAAAAATAGACTAAAACTTGTATAAAACGGAATAATTTAGTTATGTAAATCATGGTTTATACACGAATACTATAGTATGTCAAAACTATTTTATATATAAAACTATTTTCAATACTTAAAACACTTTTTTCAAAAACTTTTTGAGTGGACTTATGTAGAGTCCTACCTAGACTAAGAGCCTTTGGGTATTAGCCCAGGTGTTCAAGTCTGACACCTGCGTTCAATTTTGAACAAAATTATACTTCAATGATTTCTTAAAAAATGTATTTTTGCATGTGAATGACACTCTTTTATTGCGAAAATCTAGACTTAAGCAGTTTTTTGTCAAAAAATAATTTATAATCATAAGGCACACTATTAGAACCCGTAGGTAAACCGCGATTGAGCGGATCCTTAATACCGGGGTGCCTAACACCTTCCCCGGGGGATCACCAGAACTCTTACCCAGACTTTGGTACATTAGGTTTCTTTTAAATAATAGTTTTAAATGAGCCCTTTTCGAATCGATTTTCCTAATTTCCTAAAAATTAGGTCGCGACTCTAAAATGTATCCTTTAGAGCACCATTAAGTGGTTGGCGGTTTTTCCGACTTTCCCGGTACAATTCACAACCGTACTTCCCCGGGACACCTCCCTCCTTTTATGACGTATGTGTGATCCGGTTAAACTTAGAATTCTCAACGCCCGCTACAGATGGCTACTTTGCTGGGGACAATCTAAGGTTCTAACCATAAGGGTTTCAAATTATTTGTGTGTTTGTATGATATAAATCATTTAAGTGATATAAATTATTTATGTGTTTAAATTTCCGCAAAATATAACTGTCATTCTTGCATGCATACTTTGTTACACCCTGTATTTTCGAAAAAGCACTTATCAAATTTGAAACATAAGTACGTTGAGTTATGGTTAAGTAAAATCACTTTGGAATATAGAAAAGCATTATTAAGTATTTTTAATGAGTGAAGGGTGTAAATAAGGCATACCAGAAGGTTTTATAAGGAAATGAGAGGAAGAAATGGAGTAGTACGACTTTGGAGAAAGGATGGGTAAAATTTCGTGTGAAAATTTTGGTCCAACTTGAGGGAAGAATATCTCTTAGCATATGAAGTGTTTTGAAGTGAAACAAAAGCCTAAAATGAATTTCGTCGATTCTAGTTTCCAATGCAACAAACCGCTCATCGATAAGACATCGGAGTAGAGAATTATGGACGTTACATGTTTGGCTGACAGAGCAGAAACGCGTGCTACAGTAACTGCTACAGTGACCCCCCTAATTTGGACCTTATAAAAGGGGTAAAACCCCATTTTTTTTCATTAAAAAATCAAATTGGGAGCTAAGCACCATAAAGGGCAATTTCATCATAAAAAAAGTGAGGGTTTGAGTGATTTTCAAGTGGCGAAGCGTTAATCAAGCCGGATAATGCAGGGTTGTGATTCTAGAATTATTTTGTGTTGGATTTGGCTTGGATTCAAGGTGTAATCTTGAAGATATTATCGTTTGGACAAGAAAAAGGTATGAATCTTTCTCTTTTGGTATTATTTAAGGCTTATTTACGAAGATAAAGTCGTTAAATAATTGTATAGCGATTTGGTTAGTTATGGAAGTTGGAAAACAGCGTGTGGGCTGCTTTATGGCACATGTTGGTGTTGAAAGTGATGTTGTTAATGTTGGTATTGATGTTGTTGTTGTTGGTTGCTGAATTACGATTTTGGGCTAGGCATATAAACAGAAGAGATGCTGACGAAATTTCGGCAGATTCTAGAAAGATTTATTTGGAGGCTTAGGATAAGTATATAACAATGGATCTAATTATAGCATGAATGGTCAGAAATAGGTGGGAGAGCCGAGGCGTGAATTTTTAGGTATGTTAGGGCTAGTCCCTTTCTTCTAAAGACATGATTCCTTTCTTATGAATCCAATAGATGTTTTCCGAACGTCCCATTATCCCTTTCTGTGAATCCATAAATGTTTTCGAAGAATGTTCTTATTCTCAAAAGCTAGAGATTCATGAATTATAGAGTTCTTATGATGCTAAAGATAAGCATGTTTTATGATGACGATGATTTTATTTCTAGAAATTCCTATGTTATAATTCCCTATATATTTTCACAACCTCCTTACTTTCACAATTTAGAAGTTTATGATTCAAACTTCTTTGGCATGAATTACATAAAATGAACAAACGACGAACATATGTGACTCCAATGAACTCTAGTTCTCAGTAGTACTTGACATGGCATTTGTCTTTGGTCCCCCAAGTGTAGTTCATCCTATCTATTCTCTCGAATCCCAAATGATGATTCATTTTGTACATGATTTCCCCTAATACTAAGTGTTCTCACCTCGATAATAATTCCTTCAAAAGATATCCTGAGATAACATGATTTTGTATCCAGAAAAGAATCTTCATATAGGATTGTGAGTTACTAATGAAAGGTTTGCATTCATATACATTTTCATTGCATCATTTTACCGAGTCCCTTACTAAAGGGCTGAGTACGGTAACATATTTACATTTTACCAAGTCCCTTACTAAAGGGCCGGTTACGGTAACATATTTACATTTTACCGAGTCCCTTACTAAAGGGCCGAGTACGGTAACAAATTTTCATTTTACCGAGTCCCTTACTAAAGGGCCGGGTACGGTAACATATTTATATTTCACTAAGTCCCTTACTAAAGGGCCGGGTATGGTAACATATTTACATTTTACCGAGTCCCTTATTAAAGGGCCGGGTACGGTAACATATTTACATTTTACCAAGTCCCTTACTAAAGGGACGGGTACTGTAACATATTTACATTTCACCGAGTCCCTTACTAAAGGGCCGAGTATGGTATATAAGTATGTATATGATTTCACTCACCGAGTCCCCTAATGGCCGGGTATGGTATACCGTGTATATGTATGCGTGACTCATGCATAAGGTACAAATGCATTGGTATCCCTTGATTATTATACTTATCTCCTGTCTTCTTTTCACTCAGTCATGATCTTCATTACTGTACTTCATGCTTTACATATTCAGTACATTTTCTGTACTGATCCCCTTTCTTCGGAGGGCTGCGTTTAATGCCCGCAGGTACGGATACTCGGTCTGGTGATCCTCCAGCCTAAGACTTTTGCTCAGCTGCTTGGAGAGCTCCATTGGTCCGGAGTTTGACTCATTTTGGTACAAATCCTTTGATATAGACTCATGCAAATCCAGGGGTACGGCGGGGCCCTGTTCCGTCGCGTTTCACTATTATACTCTTAGAGGTCTGTAGACATGTGTGGGTTGTATATATGTTTTGTTCAGCTATATCGACGTGGTTCGTTTTGGATATTCCCGTATATAGTGGCAGCCTTGTTGGCTTGCATATTTTGCTATGTTTTGGTTAGGTGTGACTCCTCAGGAGACAGGTTCATTCTGGTATGTGACATTATGAGTCTACAACATGCTTTTACAAATTTCCATATTGTTCTTAATTTCAGTCTGATTATAGCTAGTCGGTTCGTATATGAGTGTCCAGCTCAGGCACTAGTCATGGCCCATCGGTTTGGGTCGTGACATACTCCACCACTCCTGGCATTTATTTTATATTTTTTCAAAGGATGATGATGCGGGATGATCTGCGGTCATACCTTCACTAAAAAACCTTTAATATATTCTTTGGAGGTCGTCTCTAAGGTCGAGTAGGTATGCGGTCATCCCACAGCCTTAGAGAGCCCACCCCCAGGTTGTCCGCTCGGGTAACCTATGTCATTCTTTTGAAAATCACTCTAGAATAATAAGCGTAAAGCGAAGCCAAATCCTTACTGATATAGAGCATACTGACCATAGACCGTTTTGGGTATCTCAGACCTACCTGAATCGGACAGGAAAGACACCCTACTGTGTCCAGATGGTGTAAAAAACTGAAGACACTGCATCCCACTATTTGCTATTTGGAAGCATTATTGTGCCAAGTGTGAAGTAAATTGCTGTTCCTGGGGGACGGGAGACTAACGGTGTCTTATCTTGCAGATGTCTACCGATGTGCAGTTTGATATAGTTGTGGGTCCACCTCCAGGTTTAGTGATATGGTGGAAAGGTTTGACTAACGATCAGAAGAAGGAAATCAAGAGTTGTGTGGGGCATCTGTCTTCGTTGATGGATATGACAGAGGATCCGGGTTTTTTAGAGATCATTACTAGTTATTGGGACGATGACAGAATAGTGTTCAGATTTGGAAAGATAGAAATGACTCCTACTCCAAAAGAAATTAGAGATGTCCTGGAAAGTGTAGGAAGCACTATCATATCCAAAAAGAAATTAGCCCAAAATATCCTTATCCCTCACAAACCCACCCTAAAATAAATCAAAGACATGTTTGCTATCAACAAAGCCGACTGGGCGCAGGGGCCCATTATAGCCTTCGGAGAGTTATATGGGAGGTATTCATCCAAACAGGGGTACGAAGACCACATCCTTGAGTTTTCATCACCCCAATCCTGGGAGGCCAATCAAACACTAGCCTTTATCACTTGCCTATTGGGAACCATGGTATTTCCACAAAATGTCTCCCTAACTGTTGATACCCGGGTTGTTTTTGTTGCCCATGCTGTTCTTAGGGGAGTCCGAACAAATGGGCTCACCAAATATTTTGACATTATCCCAATTATCCTATCAGACATATGTCGAGCTTTAGGAAATGCCGCGACCATTGTTACTACTTCCACGGTTGCAACCTTTTAGTCCAATGGTGAATACTTAAGCATTTGGATAGGAGCAGCTTACCTACTCGCCGAGATCCGGCCCTGGGAGAGAATAATTTGGGAGTTGCTACTATGCCTTGTGGGGTTCAAGATAAAAAAAGGATGGGCTCACATCTTTTCCAGACTGAGAGAAGAACATATCAGGTGGAGGGTGCTGAATTTTCACTGCATGACTATTTGTGTTAAGAGCCGGAGACGTCCGTATTTACCACTTATGGGCATTAGGGGAATCAAACCCTACACACCGTTGAGAGTTCATAGACAATTTGGTATAAGACAAGTCATTCCGAATATGGGTAATATGGTAGAGTTTGTATGAGATTATGAAGAAGGTCGCATCGAGGGAATAAAATATGCTCAGAAAGATTGGAAGAATGTAATAAGAGAAGGCAAGTTAGATAAGGATCCAAACAGTCCAAGCCGTGATGAAAATTACTATGAGCGGCTTAGGGATGAGTTAGCTGATACTACCACTCCAGGACTATATCTGCATAAATTTTCGAAGGATAGGGAAGCCGTGAATGCAATCCAAGTTAGGAGAATGAAACGGCAAATGGAAGGAAGAGAAATGGATCATCAAGCAAAGATAGAATATGATCAAAAGATAATTGAGAGTTTGACAAACGAAGCAGATGAAGAGCTTTGAATGGCTTGACATTTTTGTTAAGGAATCCATAGATATAGGGACGTCATTGCCTGACAATCAGAGGGGTCAATGGATCAGGACGGCATTGATGCCAGCACACGTAGCCATCCAGACTGCCATCTGAAGGACCAAGAAGGCGTGAGATGATAGTGAGCAGATTTCCGTCCGTGGAGTGGACTTTTTCTGATTATTGCATTTATTTTAAAAGCCTTGTAATCCCACTTAGGAAAATATCGTTAATGAAAAGCACTGGGATTTTATCTGTGGGAACAATATATTTGTTTTACATATGGCACAATTTTGCTTCACACGCTAGTAGCCTCGGAGCAACGAGGTATAGGAAAGCGAATTATATACTATCTAAATGCTTACTTGATATATCTGCTTTGTGTGAAAATCATGTAATTTGTTGAAACTCTTGATTGGTCCACATTCCGGCCACTACCCAAAAGAAAAACCAAAGAAAATAACCATCAAAACAAATTTAGATCCATTTTTAAAAGGTTGATTTGCTAATAGGAAATGGAGACTCCAGACAGCATGAGTGCAACTGCACCTTACGTCAATCTAGTCAATGACGAGGAGGGTGCGGAAGCAGCAAGTGAGAAAAATCGACAATGGGATGAAAGAATGGCTTTGGCCACTGCTAGAATGAAAGAAGTTGTACAAACTACTGAGGCGGCCAATGAAAAAAATGAAAGAAGCGTAAAACTCTCCTAGCTTATGTTGAGGAACTAACAAAGCAACACCCTGCCAATCGGGTAAAATGGGGGAAGACGCCTGAAGCACCACTTAGGAGTTATGTTTCACTCAGCCAACAAGAAGGACTTGACCCCATACCCTATGGAGAAGACAAGTTACTTATCCCTAATCTGAAATTTTATGGAGACCCGTGCGACCCTCAGCTCTAGAAGCCTCCTGTTTCATGCACAATTGTTCTTAAAGGCACAAGATCACTCAATTGGGGTGCACCATTAGAATTGTCAAAACAAGAACTCTCGAAAACTTTGGGGAGCATTGGGGCGTACGCACAAAGCCCAAATCTGTTACCACCATGCGCTCCTTTCATGGGTTACGTAAAAATGCCTCTACCACCGAGGTCAATCAGGTCATACTGCCAATGAGTGTGTAGCATTAGAAAGAAAGCTTACCCAATGGATTGATCAAGGGAGAATTAGCCAACTATAGGGGCCCCACTCTTTTCTGACTCATGACCAATGAAGAACCCAGAAAGGATATCAATGGTCAGGTCCTGGAGAAACAACTTTTCCAAATTTGAGGAGTCGTACGCCAGGATACACTTTTTACTATGCAGCGTGAAGAAGATAAGGGCGGTGCCACAAACCTACCAGGGTCACCCGGGATCCTCGAAAGAAAGAATTTGCATAT
>NC_081348.1:57115619-57131282 GCF_029784015.1 Lycium ferocissimum | reverse complement strand
ATATATATGTCTTGAGATGTGTGTGTGTAGTGGCGGACCTTGTCGGCTTGCGTAGATTTATATATACATATGTTTTGAAATCCGTGTGTTATGATAGCCTTGTTGGCTCGTGTATGGGTTTGGGACGTTCCCTTATGTTATAATAGTCTTAGGCTTATATGTACGATGTCGTCGGTTGAAAGTTGTAACTCCTCGGGAGGCAGTTCTTTGTGTGTATGTATATATATGTGACGAGTTTTGAGACGACCTTGCCTTTTTTTATATATATAAGTTCTTTATTATACTAGTCGTGAGAGATTATAGTAATAGGTGTATACGAGTGTCCAGCTCGGGTACTAGTCACGGCCTACGGGGTTGGATCGTGACAATATAGAAGGATAAAAGTAACCTGAGCCATCTGAGAATGTACATATGCAATGCATGAGTTTAAAAATCATATGCAAGTATATACATATAGTAGCATCATCATCATATCATCATCATCCTGAGTATGGGACATCCCGCATCCGGGGTATATCATAACATGCCCACTGCAGTGGTGTGCACATCTACGTGCCTACCCGGACGACTATAGCACGACGCGGTGTAGTAAATAGTGCAATACACACACACACACAGATATATATATATATATATATATATATATATATATATATATATATATATATATACCGACGACTATAGCACGACGCGGTGTAGTAAATAGTGCAATACATATATATATATATATATATATATATATATATATATATATATATATATATATATATGAAAACTCGTATCAACATCAAGAAACCATTAAGTGAAGGTTATTTATCATAACCTTTAATCAATCAGATAATTAAGGCATTAAAATTTGAAGCACAAAGCATAGGAATGTAGTGAATTATTATAGAACGCTCGTGTTCATGTTCTAGTTGGATTCGTGCCAAAGAAAGAGGTAAACAAACACCTTACATACCTTAAATTGCCGATCCGCTATTTAAACGAATTCCTTATTTTGATCCCCGCTCGTCCCTTGCCCCTACATGGTGATATATGACCTTATTTAGGCCTTAATTGTTCATACACCAACGCATATATGATGTATCTTTGAGACTATTTAATTTAGGGTTAAGGGAATTGTCTGTCGAGAATGGCAATTAGTTCTTCCTTGTAGGTTAGGTTCTCTGTGACTTGTATATCATTAACATGTATGATTTTTGACACCTAATTTTTGACCTCCCATAATTTATTTTAGTCACTCTGAGGCCTTGGATACCAAACAGAGTGAAATATGTATTTTTAGAAGCCAAAATGATTTTATAAAAGGTTATTCAGATAATATTTTACCATTTTAATTGGTGAAATAATTTCTATAAATATTATAAATCATTTATAAATGAATTCACACATTTTTATAATTTACCACAATTATTCACTTAATTGTCTAAATTGTTAAAATATTAATTTGCAAAGTATTTTACTCTGTTTAATGCAAAGAATCTGGTTAATTAAATAAATTAACTAGTTTTACCCCTCAATTCTTGTTTAATCAATTTATTCAAATTTTTTCATAATTAATTAATTATTTAATTGTGATTAATTCTGAAAATTGCCCATTAAATGGCTGTAATTGAAAAAAATCAATTAATAGCACAATTATGGCCCAATTGAAAGTCAATTTCCATAATTGAGGTCATTATTGCAAAATTAGCTTTTAAATTGTTATTTAGTTTAAATGTGACCTTGCATGAAAGGGCCAAAATCATTGGTTTGATTAATTACAGTCATTTTTGCAAATGGCACCTTAAGATGGCTAATTGGACCAAATAAGCCATAATTGAAATAGCCTAGTCTTAAAATTAATGCCATTTAAGGCCATTGTTTGCAAGATTAGTCTTTAGTTGCTTAATTAGCCTTGTTTAAACGTAATTAAAGTCTAACTAATTAGTCTTTGCTTAATTTTGGTTATTGATTAAAACAGGTGTCAAAATATGGCATATATACACATGTATACATGGATATACATATAATATACATGTATATCACATGTATACATCGGTTAGGCCCCCTTATGTTTAAAATGGGATCGAGGCCCAGTCCAATTTGAACTTGACCTGGCCCATCATTGATTAAAGAGGGTAATACCCTCATTCCCTTTTTCATTTTTGTATGCCTCGCCCAAACACACCTCAGACCACCCCTTCCCTTTCCCTTTAACGCGAAACCCTAGCCGCCCCTCCCTATACCCTCTCTCCTCATCACCCTCGCTAAAATTAGCAAAGTTTCAGGCGGGAAAAGTATGTGCTCCTGTGCTGTGTTAGTTTAAGCAATAGAGTATGTGTTTATCTTGGTTTAGTTTTACTTAACTTTAGCCTAGTTTGTTTAATATGCCTTCACATGTTAATTTAGATTGACTTGGCCTATATTAAAGCATGCTCTTATATTTTTGGTTTGTTTCAATAAAGCATATTTGTATATTGACCTGACCAAGCTTGATAAGATTAACCCTTATGTCATAATGTTTAGTTTTAAAAATAATGTTGATCTGATCCCTGTTTGTTTTCCCCTCTAAATACCTAGTGCAGTCTTGTTATAGTCTTGTTTAGCCTATGTTAGCTGTGTTCTGATAATGTGATAAAAAGGGAAGGGATACTAAGAGGTTTTAACCATCTTAATGATCAAATGCTAGCCTGTTTTGAATCATTTTCTTCACCTAAAGTGCTGGGTTTTTCTGCTTATGCATAACTGAAATCTCTGTGGACTAAGTGCCTAAGGTTAAACTAATGATATGCTTATATGCCTCCCAAATCTATGCACTGAAAATCATCTTGTCCTTACCTATTCTCTGAATTGATTTTTTGTGATCTACTGTTGTGTTGTTTGGTGAGACTGCGCTTGGTTTAGATGGATAAAATCTGATAAGCATGACTGATATGTGTTTAATTGCAGTGTTGATTGTTTGTGATAGTTGTTCAGTTAAAATGTTGGACTTAACTTCCTAATCTAAATACATATTGAATTGGTTCTTAAGTCCTTTTGTTAGCAACAAGACAGATATACCAAACAACCTTCTTGATTCTGAACCAACTTGTATTAATGATTGACTTTAGGCAAATTCTCATACTTGTTCATGCTTAGGCTTAACCATTTATGACTCATATTCTGATGCACTGGACTGTCTCCTCTGTACTGTGTTTTGTTTTGAATCAAACTCTGCCTTTGAAATGTATTTAAGGGTAAAAAGAATGAACTTCATGTTTACTGGACCTGAACTGAATCTTTTGATATTAAAATGACTTATGGCTTAACTGATTAATGTCCAAAACCTCTGTATGTTTCCTGAATCATCTTGTGCCAAGTTATAAGGTCTATGTTGCCTGGTTCTATTGTTGGTCTAGTGTCATAAACTCTAAAATGTGTCAAAGGGGATTTTGAGTTTAACCCACTGCATCTCTGAACCAGCATTAGTATTTTGTCAAAGTTGTGCACTGAATGTTTGAAATGCCATGTTGAGATAAACTTGCTAAATGTGTTGCTTGATCCTGTTACTAAATGAAACCTATTCATGCCTACTCAACAAGCCATATGAGTACACCACTTAGTATGATGTCTGTTTGAACTTGTATGAAAGATGGGATTATTATGTTCTGTCAACTTACTGAAAAAGAATAACAAAGTGCATGATATGTAGTCTCTACTAGGTCTATCTGTGTCTGATTAGTATGAGAACTATTTCTCTTCATCTCTTTTTTCATTATGTGCTAATTAATGTGACTTCTTGACTCCAAATTTGGTATGAGAGTATGTTTGAAGCAAGTCAATGAAATAGGGGATCTGTAGGGACTGCTTTGTTTTATTTAATGTCAAAACCTATATTTAGATGTGATGTGTGTGCTTTTGTTTTATTCCTACATCTTCCTGAAGTGTGAGTTAAATGTTTTAGTCTTCTTGCACTCCTTTCTTGCCCATTCTAATTTTGAATTTTCCGAACATATGAGATATACACCTGATATACAAGGTATATCTAGCTTCGTATACACTCCAGTGTATATGAAGTGGTGTACCCAATGTATATAAGTGTATATCCTTCCTTGTTTTTTTCTTTAAAATTGATTGATGATGTATAATACTTATGTCATTGCATGACTGTTTGTCACCCCCCAAAACCCACCCTAGACGTGACTGGCATTTGACGTCATGAACAACATCGGAAGAACCTAAACAACACAATAATAATACTTGAACCCGCCAGGTTCAACATTCGCCTCCAACAGTTTATAAAATAAATGTAACAGATCATGAATATATGAATTAAATTAGCGGAAGTCTTTATAATTTAAATAATTCACCCAAAACATGATAGTGTGCCCAAAAGAGTTAAACGACAACTCTTCTTCTACCCACATTCGAATGTATACTAAGGAGCTTCTAAGAATAAGGAATAAATGTCTAACCCATCGGGGCGCAGCCCGAAAACTAGAATAAATAAAGGGAATTAAATAAATAGAGTGTCCCACGAATGAATGTGTGGGCTCACCAAATCAGCAGCACAACAAGTCCTTCCTAAACGCCTGGAGTATCAAGAACCTGCTCTTCTCCGTTACCTAACATACCATAAAAAACAACAATGGTATGCCTGAGTACTTCGTACTCAGTGAGTGCCTCGGGGACAATAAGTAATAGGAAAATAGAGTACATAATACATAAAGAAATTAGTCCTGAAAATCATGTGAACCCAATATGAAAGTTATTCAATTTATGTATCTCAATAATAAGTATCAAAACCAATTATAAAGCCTATTGTTGAGTTACAACTTCAAATATGCCTTTTAAATCAATTAAGATAGTCATCAACAATTCCATAAGAGAATAAGAATGTCAGACATACCAATACAGGTCCAAGAATCAAGCATACCGCGTATAGCGCACCACACCGGAACATATAATTCTTGGTGGCTATCCTTCCTCCTGAATAGCTAGGCATAAATTTGTCACACCCCGATCTCGATCAGGGTGTGATGGGCACCCGACCCTTACCTAGGGCCGAGCGAACCCTCTGACTCTTATTCCATGCGTAAGATTTTTTTTTCTAAGTCAAATACATCTGATAAAGCTCACTAAAGTATTCTTTCTGTTGCTTTCCGAGCAATTCGAATTTGTATCGTATAAAACTTATATCATAGTACAAATCGACACATTAGCCTATAAGGCCACCGACAGACCGACTTCGGTACCTACGACTCGTCCGCAAAGTCTCTAACCGTGATCGAAATCCCGGCACGTGTACTCGGACTCGAGCCACACTCCGAGGGCCAAATGGAGCTTGCCAACTTCGCCGGAACATCTTCTATATTAACCTCGATCCGTTCGGGTGTGCTTGCGCGGCATGAACGCAGCCCCCGAAGAAGAGGGGTCAGTACGAGCAATGTACTGAGTATGTAAGACATGAACAGTAACAACACAGTAAGAGCTGTAGAGCATATCATGTAAGGAGAGTATTCTGTACATATGGAACATTTCACGTGTAAAACTGTAACCTGTGCAGAGTAATAACTGTATGGAAACATAGACCGTATCATAGGATAAAGGGGTAACCTGTACATGTGTGTGCCACTCAGGGCGGATGCCATGCATGCCTAGCTTCTTTCTCTTTTTCTGAACACGGTGTTCCTTATTCTTGTACATAGAAAACAGATACATTTCGGAAAACGGTACTTTTTACTTGCAGTTCGCCGAATTCATCGGCTCTCCCACCCCCCTCCCCCGGTGTCCCAAATATATCATATTATATATATATATATATCACATAAACGTACGCCGCGTACGGCTCTCCCATATCCGCGTCCGGCATCCCGCGTCCGGATGATAAGGGTCGAATCGGGTGGACACGGTTGCCCTCCCCATTCCCCACATATACGGTGTATACACATACATTTATTAATATCGGTATTATATACATTATCATATAAAAGATGCATGAGAGCCCAAGGAAGGTCATGTGTCCATCGGAGGACGTAAGGTCGATGACCTCCGATTGTATTATGGAATAACGGGATCGCTTTGTCTCCTTGAAGGACGAGTATTTTAAGGCGAGACTACCAACGAAGAATAGTACTAGGAGAAAACATAGTATGATATCATGGGCATCATAGACGTCAATTCATAGACCTTGAAATCCGTAGAACATAGTGTCCTAGCTAAGAAGTGGAGATAAGGATCAAGAACTAGTTTGTCACCTTTGTATTCACATTGAATCCTTTGCTTAGAAATCTTGGTCATACTAATCGTAGGCATATTCCCTTTTCTACATCATCGTTATCATTATTGCCATAGAAGTATTCTCATTGGGATAGGTATAGTACTTGTCGGTTGATAACGTATAGGGATCAAAGGTTTCTTTTGGATTCACCAAAGTAAGTCAAGCGGAACAATAAGGAAAATCCGGGAAACAATGGGCCCACCTCGGGTCAAATGAGGCGGCGTACCAAATTTACATATGTTACATGTCATGGCATTACCTGTGAGGGTTTTAGGTTAGTCGAGTCCTATTTATGCGAGCTCTAGAGGTTTAGGAAGTTCTTCCAACTTTCTACACAATTTTTAATTCAATTCCACTGAATGAAAAAGGGGAAACTTTAGGTGCGGATTCTGGAGGGTGGAAGGGTCCCCGAGGTTCTTATCCAACATATTACGTCTAAGACATGCCATAGAAAAAAAAGGTGAAGTCTTACATACCTTTTCCGCCTTGTACGCCGCTCCAAATTGACTTCCAATTTCACCAAAATCTACAAATTGGTCACATATGCCAAATAGTAATTTGAACCTTTAGCGATTGAATCTTGAATTGACACTTGCCAACAGAAATTTCGACAGCATCTCCCCTGTAAAGGCGCCATCCCACCAAGTTCCACTTGGCCAATTTCAATCAACAACAATCCGGGAATTTAACCCGGCCAAACTATCCACAACAATTCCAACAATTATTCTAGCAACACTTATAGCATTCAAAACAATTCAATCAACATACCATTTCACCCAACACCTTCCAATTTCAACAAAAACGATAACGACTTAATTCTTTCTTCCGAATTCACATACTTCATCAACCATTCCATACGTTTACATTATCATTTCCATTAATACAAGAAACTATGTTGAAATCACACAATGTTCCAAATCAGTCCGCTACACTTACTCCTTCACTTTGGATCATCCAACATGCATTTCATGCCATAAAATTCATAACAACGACAATCAAAATACTAAATAACATTAACTCTTCATGTCTACCCAAATCAGCCCATACTCTAAATTACAACACCAACATCTTTATTTCATGCATTTCATTCATTTCAATATATTACCACATGTTCCAACGTCCAATTTACAACCATCCAAACATGCTAAATAAATTAGTTTTTCACTTCTACATCATGCTACATATACACGGCCACACCATACAATACTATAATTTCATGAACTTCATTCCTCTACACACTTCACAACATACACAATCATCTATAACGTATGAAAATGAGGATTAAACCTTACCTTCTCCACTCCACTTCTTCACTCTCTCTCGGTTAAGGGCTTCCATTCGCAAGAACGGATGGTTTTCTTGTTCCAACAACTAGCTCATGATAATAAGGACCTTCCAAAGGGTTGAAAAGCTTGAAGAACAAAATTTTTCTAAGCAAATTCCATAAGGGGCTGTTCACCAACCTTCATATCGCACCCTTTGCTCTTGTCTCAATTTTTCTTGAATTTTCCATGGTGAAAATGACAAATTGTCTTGCCTTCATGACCCACACACATATATATATATATATATAAGTGGAAGCACATGGCCATCATATGGCCGGCCAAGCTTCTCCATTTCTTTCTAGATTTTTCTTTTTCTTTCCCTCCAAGTTTCTTGAATTTTCTAAATAATAAAAGATGAATCACATGCTTACTTAGTCATCTTTTAATTACTTGTATTATACACCCATGTGGGCCATAGCCCACCTTGAATTATTTTCAACAAGTCATGCATAAAAGTTTCCAATTCCAAATTTGCCCTTAAATTTCCATAACAATAATATTTATAAGCGACTCGCGCATTCAAACAAAACCGAGAAATGGCCTTGCCCTTAACTTCCCGCGATTGTCTTAAAATATTCCGACGTGCAAAATGCGGGATATAACATCCTTCCCCCCTTTAGAACATTCGTCCTCGAATGTTCAACTAGTCGTACGGAGTCTCATAAGCACCTCGGGGGAGCTCCCTTTTCAAAGCTATTTCCACCCTTCATATTAGCTCTTAAGCTATCCAATACCGTTCTCTTTGTCATACTCTTTCTTTTCATATACGTCCATTTTCTGGCGTCGCACTACTCAAAGTTTGTGCGAACTTCTCATATCACCTTGAACATTATCCGAACTTCTATCCACTTAGTGTCGGTTTTCCCATCCTTACTAATTCACTTTAATGAGGGGTCTCAGTTGTAACCCAAGCATTCATACCAAACACACTACCGTCTCAACTGTCTCTATCTCATCCTTACATTTCTCTCACCTGCTTCCCCCCTTTTTGGGGCGCACCCATACCATTATCCATTCATACTTCGTCTCCTATCCTCATTCCCAATCTCAATCTACAGTGGAATAATAACAGCTTACTTGGCAACACTTGTACCATTTACTCTTGCTATCACTCGAACTTCGGTACCTTTACTCGATTAATGCTTTTTGTAGTGACTTCAGTTGTTGGGATTCACATGTCCACCGATACAATCATATTCAGAATATCCTACACCTTCATATATATATATATAATCACTATCAACTAACCCACAAAATATTTCCAAACACTGTTCAAGCCTATCCTAATTCCCGGGGCTGTAATGCATTTTTCGCTTTTCTTTACCAAGCAAGTTCGCCTCGTCCTACGTGTCTTCTTATGGTCTCCAACCATCCCGTATATCCGGTTTTCCTTAAACTACCCCAGCCTCTTCATTTGTCTCTTATGTCTCAATTTATAGAATTTCTCGTAAACTTCCCAGGGGGTCACCCATCATGGAATTGCTCCCACCGAGCACGCTTAACCTTGAAACTTTGCTGAAATTTGATGCCTTAACGCTGATATTTTTGCGTCCGCTTCCTCACATGACCTTTATTACATGCTCTGGGGCAAATCGAAGTCTTACAGCTTCCGAAGCATTTTCGTAACACGTCCTTTTCTCTTCAATTACTATTTTGCCCTTTTCGACCCCCAGCATTCACCTCCCACCTGTATGTATGTCCATTTCTCCCGTCCGGGCTTCCGGATCCTCGAGGGTAGCGATCATATTCGCCGCCATGCCGGACCCATAACCTTTCCAACACGTCTCATGTTTTTCTTATTCGCGGTATTCTCTTTCGCCGCTTCTTTCCTCGTACGGGAGGCTTATATAAGGAATTTCTTCTTCCTATGACTTGGCTCTATCGCACGATCTAAGACAGAAAGAAGGTCAACATTTCCTAGATGCCCCGCAGCCTCCCGTCTATAGATGTGGCCGGCTTCACATCCATAAACAGGACTCTACCGGACACGACTTTGCGTACAACCCTTGGACCGACCTCGCTCGATACCACTTTGTCACACCCCAATCTCGATCAGGGTGTGATGGGCACCCGACCCTTACCTAGGGCCGAGCGAACCCTCTGACTCTTATTCCATGCGTAAGATTTTTTTTTTCTAAGTCAAATACATCTGATAAAGCTCACTAAAGTATTCTTTCTGTTGCTTTCCGAGCAATTCGAATTTGTAACTGTATAAAACTTATATCATAGTACAAACCGACACATTAGCCTATAAGGCCACTGACAGACTGACTTCTGGTACCTACGACTCTGTCTGCAAAGTCTCTAACTGTGATCAGAAATCCTGGCACGTGTACTCGGACTCGGCTACACTCCAGGCCAAATGGAGCTTGCCAACTTCGCTGGAACATCTTCTATATTAACCTCGATCCGTCTGGGTGTACCTGCGCGGCATGAACGCAGCCCCCGAAGAAGAGGGGTCAGTACGAGCAATGTACTGAGTATGTAAGACATGAACAGTAACAACATAGTAAGAGCTGTAGAGTATATCATGTAAAGAGAGTATTCTGTACATATGGAACATTTCACGTGTAAAACTGTAACCTGTGTAGAGTAATAACCGCATGGAAACATAGACCGTATCATAGGATAAAGGGGTAACCTGTACATGTGTGTGCCACTCAGGGCGGATGCCATGCATGCCTAGCTTCTTTCTCTTTTTCTGAACACGGTGTTCCTTATTCTTGTACATAGAAAACAGATACATTTCGGAAAACGGTACTTTTTACTTGCAGTTACAGACGCCGAATTCATCGGCTCTCCCACCCCCCTCCCCAACAGTGTCCCAAATATATCATATTATATATATATATATATATCACATAAACAGACGCCGCGTACGGCTCTCCCATATCCCGCGTCCGGCATCCGCGTCCGGATGATACTTTTGAATCGGTGGACACGCTTGCCCTCCCCATTCCCCACATATACAATATATATACACATACATTCATTAATATCAGGTATTATATACATTATCATATAAACAGCATGCATGAGAGCCCAAGGAAGGTCATGTGTCCATCGGAGGGACGTAAGGTCGATGACCTCCGATTGTATTATGGAATAACCGGGATCGCTTTGTCTCACCTTGAAGGGACGAGTATTTTAAGGCGAGACTACCAACGAAGAATAGTACTAGGAGAAAACATAGTATGATATCATGGGCATCATAGACGTCAATTCATAGACCTTGAAATCCGTAGAACATAGTGTCATAGCTAAGAAGTGGAGATAAGGATTAAGAATAGTTTGTCGCCTTAGTATTCACATTGAATCCTTTGCTTAGAAATCTTGGTCATACCGATCGTAGGCATATTCCCTTTTCTACATCATCGTTATCATTATTGCCATAGAAGTATTCTCATTGGGATAGGTATAGTAGTTAAAACAACTGATAATTTGATATAGGGATCAAAGGTTTCTTTTGGATTAGCATGAAAGTAAGTCAAGCGGAACAATAAGGAAAATTTGGGAAACAATGGGCCCACCTCGGGTCAAATGAGGTGGCGTACCAAATTTACATATGTTACATGTCATGGCATTACCTGTGAGGGTTTTAGGTTAGTCGAGTCCTATTTATACGAGCTCTAGAGGTTTAGGAAGTTCTTCCAACTTTCTACACAATTTTTAATTCAATTCCACTGAATGAAAAAGGGGAAACTTTAAGTGCGGATTCTGGAGGGTGGAAGGGTCCCCGAGGTTCTTATCCAACATATTACGTCTAAGACATGCCATAGAAAAAAGGGTGAAGTCTTACATACCTTTTCCGCCTTGTACGCCGCTCCAAATTCAGCTTCCAATTTCACCAAAATCTACGAATTGGTCACATATTCCAAATAGTAATTAGAACCTTTAGCGATTGAATCTTGAATTGACACTTGCCAACAGAAATTTCGACAGCATCTCCCCTATAAAGGCGCCATCCTACCAAGTTCCACTTGGCCAATTTCAATCAACAACAATCCGGGAATTTAACCCGGCCAAACTATCCACAACAATTCCAACAATTATTCTAGCAACACTTATAGCATTCAAAACAATTCAATCAACATACCATTTCACCCAACACCTTCCAATTTCAACAAAAACGATAACGACTTAATTCTTTCTTCCGAATTCACATACTTCATCAACCATTCCATACGTTTACATTATCATTTCCATTAATACAAGAAACTATGTTGAAATCACATAATGTTCCAAATCAGTCCGCTACACTTACTCCTTCACTTTGGATCATCCAACATGCATTTCATGCCATAAAATTCATAACAACGACAATCAAAATACTAAATAACATTAACTCTTCATGTCTACCCAAATCAGCCCATACTCTCGGCTACAACACCAACATCTTTATTTCATGCATTTCATTCATTTCAATATATTACCACATGTTCCAACGTCCAATTTACAACCATCCAAACATGCTAAATAAATTAGTTTTTCACTTCTACATCATGCTACATATACACGGCCACACCATACAATACTATAATTTCATGAACTTCATTCCTCTACACACTTCACAACATACACAATCATCTATAACGTATGAAAATGAGGATTAAACCTTACCTTCTCCACTCCACTTCTTCACTCTCTCTCTCGGTTAAGGGCTTCCATTCGCAAGAACGGATGGTTTTCTTGTTCCAACAACTAGCTCATGATAATAAGGACCTTCCAAAGGGTTGAAAAGCTTGAAGAACAAAATTTTTCTAAGCAAATTCCATAAGGGGCTGTTGGCCAGCCTTCATGGCCGACTGCACCCTTTGCTCTTGTCTCAATTTTTCTTGAATTTTCCATGGTGAAAATGACAAATTGTCTTGCCTTCATGACCCACACATATATATATATATATAAGTGGAAGCACATGGCCATCACATGACCATCATATGGCCGGCCAAGCTTCTCCATTTCTTTCTAGATTTTTCTTTTTCTTTCCCTCCAAGTTTCTTGAATTTTCTAAATAATAAAAGATGAATCACATGCTTACTTAGTCATCTTTTAATTACTTGTATTATACACCCATGTGGGCCATAGCCCACCTTGAATTATTTTCAACAAGTCATGCATAAAAGTTTCCAATTCCAAATTTGCCCTTAAATTTCCATAACAATAATATTTATAAGCGACTCGCGCATACAAACAAAACCGAGAAATGGCCTTGCCCTTAACTTCCCGCGATTGTCTTAAAATATTCCGACGTGCAAAATGCGGGATATAACAAAATCACAACGGACTATGTTGTATGCGGTGGCTATCCTTCCTCCCGAATAGCTAGGCATAAATCACACCCCCGGTACCGAACCCAGCGGTGGCCACTCTTCCTCCCGAATGGCTAGGCATTAACACACTAGGATCCATAGTGACTACCCTTCCTTCCGAGTAGCTAGGCCAAACACAACAACAAAGTTCATAGCATAGAAGCCGATTCATAATTTGTCTCAAGGTAGTCACACCATCAAATAGCATTAAAGCTCATTATGCCATTACGAAAATCCACAATTTCATAGATAATCCTGAAAACGTTTCCACTTCTTTAAACAAGATTACTTTGTCATAGTTCCTTTGTAAAATCATCAATACCAATAATTAACCATCATCATTAAGCATCTCTCATAAAGGAAAACATTCATAATATCTTATACATATATAAGGTTTGTTACAATCTAGGTTTAATGTGGGCTCGTCCCCTCACGCACATTAACCATTAATCAAAACATGTAATAGATTTCAAGAGTGTAAATCCATTTCATCATATCATTCAAAACATGCCTTTATAAAGAATCAATCTTTCGAGAGAGTTTGTAAAAAGAGACATACAAATCACCTTTATAGTCAAAAATGATTTTAAAAGAGACATACCTCAAATCCCGCTCAAACGCACTTTCCAAGACTCAATAATCTCACTACAATGGTTTTAGATGATAAAGATTAGAACTTGAATAGTTTCTTGAAGTTTTCTTCGAATTTCGAAAACTAGGGTTTTTCGCAAGCCTTAAATCTTGTTCTTGAAGCTTATGGAAATCATTGGTGGATCCTAACCTCTTTGTTTATTCTATACTAGTTCAAACAACAATAATAATCTCATAAAAGCAAGAGCCTTACCTTTTGAATTTATCCCACACGCCTCTCTTCTTCCTCTTCTTGAATATACAAGAACTTAGGGTTTTAGAGAGATGATTTGCTATCAAGAGGGGATGGATATGGTATGGGAATGATCAATATTGAGTGAGAACTCACCTTAGGGTTAGAGAGACTTTTCTGGGTTCTTTTCCTCAGAAATATTGATTTGAAACGAAGTAGGACTTAAAAAAATTCGGAATCAGAAAATAATTCCCGATCCGTGCTGAGTCCGCATCGTGGGTTCAGCACCTGATCATGTCTTTATTTTGGTCCGCAGCTGAGTTCTTCCGTGCTAGGTCCGTGACGCTGGCCCAGCACATTTTTTTCTTTTTTGACAATTGACCTTCGCTCAGTAAAACAATCATTACTTTTTGTACAAAACTTTGCTTGGGCTGGGAGAACTACCATTGGAAAACTATTTCAAAGATATACAACTTTCATCCGGAAGTTTTTCCTAATTCACAACATATTTTCATGAAAATTGCCCAGAAGACAGACCTACCAAAACTTAGGCGAATTTAAGAGCCCTTAAGAAATTCAACTGTTGGTTTCGCTTCAAAACGACCATCTTCCACCCGAATTCATCAAGAATGGATTCATATAGGTATAATATCATCTTAACATTGGATTTTTAGACATACAGACCTAACTAGAATTTACGGGATGTTACATTATCCCTCCCTTAAGATCATTCGTCCCCGAATGAAAGTCATGGCCTAGGATTATTTACTAAACCTCAAATTTCAGAATTTCAAGAGTTCTTCTAGCAAGGGGAAACATCCTCAGAGATAACATATGACTAAACATATAACGAACGCATCATTCAAGCCTAAACTCAATTGTGAGATTTATACTTTACTCTAAACTTTCACAAGAAAATAAATCTGAAAGGTTCAACACATACCTGTAGTAGGGAACAAGTGAGGATATCTTTTCTTCATGTCCTCCTTTGCTTCCCAAGCAGCTTCCTTAGTGTTATGGTTTCTCCATAACACTTTAACCTACGCCACATCCTTTGTTCTCAACCTTCTAACTTGCCGATCTAAAATCTGAACTGGCTCTTCTTCATAAGACAATGCCTCATTAATTTCAATCTGTTCATGATTCAACACGTAGGAAGGATCGAGTTTGTACAATCTCAACATCGAAATGTGGAACACCTCGATGAACCATGGACATCTCAAACCCAGAATCTCAACTCGTAAGCTACTTTCCCAACCCTTTTCATAATCTCGTAAGGACCAATATAGCGAGGACTAAGCTTGCCCTTTCTGCCAAAACGCATTACCCCTTTCATAGGTGACACTTTCAAGAAAACCTTATCACCAACAAGAAATTCCAACCCCTACGCCTCAGTCCGTATAAGACTTTGTCTACTTCCGTGTGGTCTCGCTCCCCGCACAATAAGATTTACCTTCTCGATCGCCTACGAACCGAATCGTGGCCCAACAACTCTACTTCCGTTGGTTCGAACCAACCATTGGAGACCAACAACGCCTTCCATAAAGAGCCTCATAAGGAGCCATTTGAATACTCGCTTGATAGCTATTGTTGTAAGCGAATTCCACCAAAGGTAGGTTTTCATCCCAACTTCCTCCAAAATTCTCCATCTACAGTTTCATCAAGCCTAACCCCAAGACTAGCAAGCCTTTGAATCTCTTTCCCTACGAAGATGTCATGAGCACGCAAAAGCTCAATGTGCCTACGGATTTTCTACACAAAGCATCAGCAACCATATTAGCCTTACCAGGATGATACAAGATACTCAAGTCGTAATCTTTTAACAACTCCAACCATCTCCTCTGTCTGAGATTCAACTCTCGCTGTTTGAAGATGTATTGCAAGCTTTTATAGTCAGTAAAAACATCATAATGCTCACCATTCAAATAATGACGCCAAATCTTAAAGGCAAATACAACGGGA
>NC_081348.1:57098413-57115519 GCF_029784015.1 Lycium ferocissimum | reverse complement strand
TTAATGGTCTTGAAATAGAAGAAAATCCTTCCACAAATCTTCTATAACGACACCTGCTAATCCCAAGAAGCTACGGACCTCTGTAGGCGTTGTAGCCCTTCGCCAAGTCTTCACAGCCTCAATTTTTTGAGTGTCAACTCGAATGCCGTCAACTGAAATAATATGAGCTAGAAATGTTACCGAGTTTAGCCAAAATTCGCATTTTGAAAATTTAGTATACAATTCATGAGTCCAAAGGATTCCAAGAGCAATACGCAAGTGGTCGGCATGCTCTGTTTGAGTCCGGGGATATACTAGGATATCATCAATGAACACTATCACAAATAGATCTAATTGTTCATCAAATTCATGAACACCGCTGGGGCATTTGTCAACCCGAATGACATTACTCGAAATTCATAACGACCATATACGGTTACGAAAAAATGTCTTCGAATGTCTCTTTCTCTAACTCTCGCATCAGTGATAACACGACCTCAGATCTATTTTGGAAAACTACTTGGCACCCTGTAATTGATCAAAAAATTCATTGATTCTCGGAAGAGGATATTTATTCTTTATCATCACCTTGTTTAACTGTCTATAATCGATGCACATTCGTAAAGAACCAGCTTTCTTTCTCACAAATAAGACAGGTGCTCGGCGATGAACTGGGTCTAATGAATCCCTTCTCAAGCAAATCTTTCAATTGAGCATTTAACTCTTTCAATTCTGCAGGAGCCATTCTATAGGGAGGGATAGATATAGGTTTAGTATCCGGTAACACATCGATAGCAAAATCAATCTCCCATTCCGGTGGAAGGCCTGGGAGTTCTTCGGGAAATACATCTGGGAACTCATTCACTACCGAAATAGATTGGAGGGTTGGCGGCTTAGTTTCGGTGTCATGCACTTGGACTAAATGACAGATATAGCCCTTGGCAATCACCTTCCTCGTTTTGAGATAGGAAATAAACCTGCCTCTTGGAGATACTATGTTAACCTTCCATTCAAGCATTGGTTCGCCCAGAAATTGGAACCGAACTATTTTCGTTCTACAATCCACGTTAGCATATCACGAGGGCAGCCAATCGATGCCCATAATTACATCAAAATCCAGTATTCTCAATCAAATCGACTGTAGTCTGGCGATCGCATACTACCACCACACAATTTTTGTATACCTATCTAGCTATTACTGGATCACTAACTGGAGTAGATACCTCGAAAGGTTTAATTGGTTCGGGTTTCACCCCAATACCGCTAGCAATATAGTGATATAAGATAACGTAGAACATGGATCAATCAATGCATAAACATCATGAGAGAATATGGATAGTATACACAACCACATTCGGAGAGGACTAAAGATCCTGGCGTCCGGCTAAAGCATAAATACGAGGCTATGGAGGGCCACTCGAATTAGGGGCTCCCCCTCGAGGCTACGCACGATGCATTGAAGTCGAGGGGTCTGCCCGACGGCGCGCGAACGAAGAAGGAACTGCTGTCGATCCGTGGGGTGAGGCCCCAGACTCTATACGCTCATCGACAGACAATCACGCATCATATGCCTAACATAACCACAGGCATAATAAGCATCTGATCCTCGGTGACACTGACTCGAATGTAATCTGCTGCACTAACTGCATCGCGGTATCGGTGGTCTCCTTTCACTAGAATCACCTCTGGCGAGGAGCGAGACCCTCGAGCTCGACCCCGGACCGAATAAATGGGGCGATCGGAATCTCACTGCTGCCCGAATCGAGAAGGTGCCTTGGTTGCGGAGCTGGCGGAATATCTAGAATCTTTCATTGCCGATGACCCCCTCTGTACTCGCTAACATCGGCGGTGCGACCTCTTACTGCGCACTCTGTCAATGTCGCGCTCATCCCTTTGCGGTTGTTCTTGCTCTTGCATTATGGGCGTGGGCCTGGATACGGGAAATGTCCATCCCCTCCTGTAGTGAAGCTGTCAGGAAATCTTTAAACAAATGTGGCCTTAAGCCACTTACAAATCTATGTACTCTGTCTCCCATATCGGCTACCATATTGGGAGCATACCGAGCCAATGAATTGAAACGAAAGCTATATCCCAAGCACTCATATTTCCTTGCTTTAGATTTAGAAACCTATCAGCTCGGGCCCTTCGAACCTCGGGTGGCAAATAATGATGAAGGAAGGCATCTACAAATTCTTGCCAAACCAGGGAAGGCACATTTTTCTTCCTTGAGGCTATCCAATTATTATACCATAGAACAGCGACGTCCCGCAATCTATAAGACGCTAACTCCACTGACTCAGTATCGGAAGCATGTATAATCCTCAGCGTCCTCAACATCTCATCGATAAAACCTTGCGGGTCTTCATTCGGCTTTGACCCGAAAAATTTCGACGGGTTCAAACTCATAAAATCACGGGCTCTGGCGCTAGTGGCTGTCACCGAACACACTCTGCCGGCGGGCACAGGCGATAACTCGTGTGTCAACAACTGAATGGCCTCGGTCATCTGTTGATCGGAAGCACCCGGTGGAAGCTTGCCGGTGGAAGGCCCAGAAGTGCGCTCCTCCGAGCGGGAGGAGTGTGAGGAGGTACGAGATGGAGCCTCGTTATGAGACTCGCCTTTTCTATATGTCCCACGGTGACTACACGGTTAACGACTTCTGCCGCGGTCTTACCCTTACCGGGCGGTTGTTCTTTTCTCTTCACAGCATTCTTTGAAATCATAAGGCACAATTAGGGAAAGGAAATCTTATAATATAGCTCTATCGTACGATCTACTAAGAAGAAAGACAGTCATTTTTCCTAAATGTCCTGCAGCCTCTTGTTTATAGGTGTGGCGCGCCTGCGCCCCGCTAAATGAGACAGCACAACGCTGGACACGGCTCGTAGACACACCCTAGGACGGAACTGCTCTGATACCACTTTTGTCACGACCCAGCCAGTGGGCCATAATGGGTACCCGAGGCTGACTACTGAGCATCACTCATCATGCTATCCATCATACCCCACCTATACACACATAATCACCAAGGCAATACATATATAGATGCATAAGCCCTCACGGCTGCAAAATAAGATACAACAATATACACTGGGGAGATCACCAGACACTTGCTGCCCACACATATGTATCTACCAGCCTCTAACTGGAATACTGAACATAAGGACGCGATAGGACCCCGCCATGCCCGAATGTGTACACAAAAGAATATAAATCAAAACTGCACCTCCTGAGTAGAGAAGTGCTCCTGGCAAGCTAATCTGGCTCCTAAGAATCTGGACCGTCTACCTATCCACCAGTGGGCATGAACACTGCGTCCAAAGAGAAAAGGATGTCAGCACGAACATTGGCACTAACTGTAAGGCTTGCAATGCCTGCATAACAAAGGAATATAGGAAGCATAAGAAGGAAAGATCACTGTAACTGCTTGCATCTTGAGGCGGCATCATGCATGCTAACTTATCACTAACAACATCATGTCATGCATGCATATGTAAATTACCCGACCATATAGGTACGGTGTGATCATCATTAGCCCGCGTCCGGGGTAAACATCTCAAGCCGCCCACTAGTGGTGTACGCGTACCATCCCAGACATGGTGTAATCATCATCATAGTACCGCTCGCTTTGTCGTAGTGGTGACTACCTGGCCATATAGGCACGGTGCAATCATACATATACATCACGTGAGGCATGCATGGGAGCTCCAGTAAAAGCTATAACTCTATCGAAATGACGTAAGGCCGAGAACCTACGATTACCTTATGGAATAATCATCATCGCTAAGCCTCACCTTGGAAGAACTAATATCATGAGGTGAGACGACAAGAAGAAATAGCATCAATGAGCTCATAATAATAGGATTATCAAACTCATGAAAGCATCATTATCCTCATTATTGTCATAGAGCATATCCCATCACTATCTCGTAGGAAACTTTTAATACTCTTTAGCTTTCGTCTTTAGCTTCCATCCTTTGGGATGTAAGAAGGTCATGGGAATTACCGGAAAGAAATCACAGTATATAAGAATCATGCCTTTGAAGGAAGGGCTAGCCTTACATACCTTTACATCGCTCTAGCTCTATCGATTAATTGCTTCCCTCCAATACTCACAATTCTAAATTCAAGAGAATTTGTACTAAGATTAGATAATCGAAAACATCTATAGGACACCCATGATAACATAATCAATAAATTCTTCAAGTTACACATTGTTTACTTCTTAAATCCGCCTTCAAAGTCATCCATAACCATACCTCTTTATTACAACATCATTTTCATTCCCATATAATACTCCTTTAACATCATTTGTATTATTCAACACAAAATTGTACTCATAACATGTCAAGAACTATGATTCAAGAGTATCACTATTTCCATATTTGTACTCCATATTCTCTTCCCTTCCATAATTCAAGTCTTTTAACCTCTCAGTATTCTTAATAACATGGATTGAACATAAAACTTACCTTTGATGATGTAGGAATGGACTCTGGATGTAAATACTTCACTTGGAGAAAACCCCACTTCAACAGCAAAGAGATTCTTGGTTTCCACAAACCCTAGAGAGTACTCTTGCACTTGATTTTACTAATTCTTGGTGTTTACTTCTTGATTTCCCTTGGACATATGATAATATAATGAGAGGATTTTTCTAGAACCTTCAAGACTTGGAGAGAGAATGAAATCTGAAAACTTAGGGTGTAACTCGTCTATTTCTAGGTGGAACCGGAAAGTTCCAGATAAGTGGTTCGATAAGCTGGTCGACGACCCGTCGACGTGTCGACGGTCCGTCGACTTGGTCCGTCGACTAACACCTGAGAATCTCTGATTGCTGAAGCATGTTGACGGTCAGGTTGTCAGTCCCATCGACGTGTCGACGGTCCGTTGACTTGTTTCGTTGACTGACGCTTGCAGGTCTGAGTCTGTAGAAACATATTGACGGTGCATAGTGATGATCCGTCGACATGTCGAAGGCCCTTCGACAGTGACTGGTGTCTGAAAAATTTCCCTGATTCAGTTGAGATTTCGCTGATTCGATTTGTTCAACTTCTAACCCCGTAAATCACCAGGAATACTTGTTGGTACACTGTGTTTGATATTCTCTACCTTAACTATCTCCCGCGGGCTTCCTTCTCTTACCTCAAATGTCTTTAGAATCTTAATTAGAATAATTGAGCATCAGTTTTTACTAGCAGGGATATTATATACACCTTAGCTTACGTTGTCCTATTTACGGCATAACGACATGTAATTTTCTGAGGTGTAACAATGGGGTTTCTAAGATCTCTTTAATGTAAAAATAGTTTTGAGAAATTAATCAATGAAAAAGTAAAGGGGTTTCTAGTTATAACTCAAAGTTTCATTAAGCTTGTTGTTTGTTCCAATCAGATTTTGAAATACTGAACCTATTTTGGTGTCATGATACTGCTCTAGTGAGTTTGAATCTTATAATAGCTTTAAAAAGAAAGAACCTCCTCATTGTTGACTTGAAGTACTGTTCCATTAAAATATTATCTGATCCTTCTGAATTTTTGTGGTTTTCTATGAAGCTTGTTTTTGATGAGGTTGTTCTGTTGAGTTTTATTGAAGTTTATATGGTTAAAAGATGTTAGCACTCTTCAGATAATAACTGTACTGGTTTAATAGTTTAAAATGGATAAACAGTGTTGTTTTTGCTCATTTTTTTGTATACAAATAAAGTTTTTTCTGAAAGTTCTTTTCTTTAAAAAAAAAAAAATAAAAAAAATAAAAAAAAAAAAACAAGTTCAAAAGAGAGGAAAGTTGTTGTTGTCTAGTATTTTAAAGGTCTGATTACTATAGCTTAGTTTTGAAGTTAGAACTTAGTTAAAAGGATGACACACTTAGTTAACTAATATAAGAGTTAAAAGGAACTTGATGGCTGCTGTCTTAGTTATTCATAGTAATGTTCAAGCCCAAAAAATAATTAAGTGACTTAAAACCAGGGTTCATACAAGTCAAAACACTTAGTTGACTTATCTTGGCAAATCAGTTTCAAAATGGACTTAAATGTTTGAAAACTCCTCTGTAGTTTTGGTCTGAAATAGATCTGTTTGACCTTATGTCACTTTGTCATACAATATTGGCTACTTGTACTGCCTAAAGTTGTTGGACCCTTTTGCTCTACTTGACTGTCAATGGCATTACCTTTACTTGAATCTGTTTGTTCTTTCATTTTGGTAGTCTGGTTCACTCACTTTTGTCCTAAGTGCTTTAAAGGTTAAATAATGGTTGTGTTGGTTGTAAACCTTAAGATTTCAATTAGTTTTATGGTATACACAGTTTAAAAGGCTCTACACTAAGGTTTAGACAATCATCCTACCATTTAACACTGCCTACTGTGGCCTTTCATGTGCATTCACTTGCTATTTTGAACAAAGAGGGGTCTGGTTTGTTGCCTATCATTGTGTATTGTTACTGTGTCATCACCTATTGTCTCAAAGTGAAGCCCAGACTAGTGTGTCTCAGGCTCTGCTTGTCCTCTTACTGTTTAGTTGTTTTGGAGTTACCTTATGTCATGACCTTGCCCTCTTTGTTGTCAGTTTGGTTCTGGGAATGTTTGATGTCTCTGGGATACACTAGCTTTGATTTTAAGTGTCCATTTGCCATTTTGAGAATTTGATGCCCCTTACCTGTGTGTTAATGTCTACCCATGCGTAGTCTAGCCTATCAATGTTTGTCTTTTAAGTCATAAAATACTCTTCAAGTCTACCTACTTGTTTGTTTCTTCAACTTAAGTTGACATAAGTTAATTAGTCTAAAAACAAACTAAAACTTTGCATTAAAACTGAACCTCTCAGGCTGATCAACTGTTCCTAACTGTTTAGCACTAAAACTTTGAGAAAAAATGGTTTTAAAGAACCAACATTGACACTTAACGTCACTGATTTTTCAACTGCACTTAAGATCATTTAACTCATGATAGGTGAGTGAATGTGTTTGATGTTGAGTCTAATATATCATGCCTGCTTTGAGGTCTCATGTGTTATCCTTATTGCTGTTTAACTTATCTCTTAAGACTACACCTCTATGGTCTTGCACTGTCTATGCGACCCCCCCTTTATTTGTGAACCTTGGTTGCCTATGCTGCACTGTCTTGTTTCTCTAAGTCCTTGGCAGGATTTGCAATTTACTGTATCTTGTCATAGTGTGATTATGCCTTGAGTCTCCACTAGTGTGTTTTGCTTGAATTTTATCTAAAGGTGTCTTGTATGTGACTTATGCGCATTAAATCCTTTAGATCGGCCTGGATATGGAAGGGTATGCCCTTTTCTATGAGGGTTTTCCCTTCATATCCAGGTATATCATTGGTATATTTGGGTATATTTGATCCTTATACTCAGAAAAAATTGAAAAAAAAAATGAAAGTATACCAAGTGGTATATCATGTGTATCACTCTTGCAGCTCAACATTTCGGAAAAAGTGGGGTAACAGGGGTGGTACATTGGCCCGCTAACACCATTAGATTGAGTCAAACAAATACGGAGCGCAAATTGGAGCATACGTTGGATTAAGGACCCAAAATTACATTTTTACTTTCTCTCTTGGGCTTGATCGGCCCAAGTCCCTCAAACTTTTACATTTGTGCCTTTCAATTATAATTATATGAGCTTTAAATTTTAGATTTGGAACACGTCACTAAAACACTTTTATACATTAATCGACGCTAATACTATGTAAATTTGGAACTGGACTACTTTGGACTATTAACGGACTAAATCTACCTGATTTCGAAAAACCTGTGGACTTAAATTGACATTTCTGGAACTTCTGGGACTAGACTGATGTAGACTATTTTGGGACTTTCTGGATTGATATAATAGAATTGAGACTTGTGTAAAATTTGTGTAAAACTTGTATAAAACTGGATAATTTAGTTAAGTAAATCATAGTTTATATACGAATATTATAGTATGTCAAAACTATTTTATATATAAAACTATTTTCTATACTTAAAACGCTTTTTTCAAAATCTTATTGGGTGGACTTATGTAAAGTCCTACTTAGGCTAAAAGCCTTCGGGTATTAGCCTAGGTATTCAAGTCCGACACCCGCGTTCAATTTTGAGCAAAATTATTCTTCGACGATTTCTTAAAAAATGTATTTTTGCATGTAAATGACACTCTTTTATTGCGAAAATCTAGACTTAAGAAATTTTTTGTCAAAAAAAATAATTATAATCATAAGGCACACTATTAAAACCCGTAAGTAAACAACGATTGAGCGGATCCTTAATACCGGGGTGCCTAACACCTTCCCCAGGGTATCACCAGAATCCTTACCCAGACTTTGGTAGATTAGGTTTCTTTTAAATAATCATTTAATGAACCCTTTTCGAATTGATTTTTCTAATTTTCTAAAAATTAGGTAGCGACTCTAAAATATATCCTTTAGAGCACCATTAAGTGGTTGGTGGGTTTTTCCGACTTTCCCGGTACGATTCACAACCGTACTTCCCCGGGACACCTCCCTCCTTTTATGAGGTATGTGCGAGCCAGTTAAACTTAGAATTCCCAACGCCCGCTACAGCCATCCTCCCAAAAGGGGAGATAGTATGATAAAGTATCGAAACATAATCACATGTTGGTTTAGCGATTGAGTAAGTAAGAAGGGTTACAACGAAGAGTTTCAAGGCAAATAAGATTGTGTTATCCAGATTCTACGGATGTGTGATGACTATGGAATGATATGTAAATATAAATGCTAAGAGAATAGTAGCAACCTCCTAGCTAGAGGAGTTAAGAAACAGTGAGAGCTGCTAAATACATGAGGCTCAGAAAAGAATAGCTTGAAGTATAAACAAACACAGAAATGTATAGGCCCAAGAAGGGTTATTCAAAATTCATGAATGAAAGGGTAAGTCGAGTCAACAACGGGAGATGATTTATGTAAAGCTCAGAAAGAGGCTAGTCAAGAGGCCGGACGAGCCGTCGGACGATACAGAATTGCACACTAAAGAATGGTTCAAGAACCTGAAGTTTCAGTTTCGCAAGTAAATGATTGTAACTCTCAGAAGATATTTCAGACATGAGTAATGGAAAATAAGATCTAGTGTACAACACTTCTGAAGTAAAAAGGGGCATGAAACCTATGACTAATGCAAACATTTAAAGCTTGTGTACAAAATTAATAGTATCAGAGTAAGGATGGAAGTGGAAGCAGTTACGAATAATTGTGGGCCTTTTAAGGGAGCCTGAGATCCTACAAGGATATATAATATTGTCACGACCTATTTTACCTAAGCCGTGCGGGCACTTACCTTCCCACCTTGGCACGTGAACCCTCAACCCAACAATAAATAAAGACATCAATAATGAATAAATCGAGCGAAAAATAATACAAGTTTGGAATAATAATACATAAAGTATCTATGTCTCTGAATAGAATAGGACATAATGATAGAGGAGTCTTCAAGGCAACGAACGACCATGCTCACCCTCGAAACTCGGATATAATGCTGAAGCGACTATCAACCACGTGTCACAGAACCAGATCCGACCTGATACTCTGCATTCATAAAGAAATGCGACAAGTGCGAATCGGTACAAAACAACAAGATCTTGGTAGGCATCATCGGCCGACTAAGCATAGCTAACACAATCCAGATAATAAAGCAGATAAGCAGATAAACCAACAAGTATAAATCTATGTAATCACATCCAAGTATACGTCATCGCCTAAGTAAAGCATCTAATCCCAAATGTGCCTAGTCTGAACGTATCCAATCCGAATCCAACATCACAAGTACAACACCAAAACATCTCAAAATCAAGCCATAATGCAATGCAATGCAATAGTGTATGAATGCAATGAAATGCAATACAAATGCTGTGTACTCCGGACGGAAATATCACCATCTCGGTAGCACAACCCAGTGTGACTCACGAAGTCTAAGTGCCACCCGTCCCGGATCTTTGCCCAACAGACAGACGGGACCCTGGATCTTTAGCCATGGGGGGTTCTCACCGGTACCACTCTGGGGGACCCGCGGAGTCCATGCACTCACTCAATCAACGATTCCGGAACTAACATCGGATATCGGCCATCTCACGTCACTCAAGTAAAATCGAGCTCAAAGACATCAAAGTGTCTCATCAAGTATCATCAGTATCTCAACAGTGTATCATGAAAATGAGAATGAGTGCAATGCATGTATCAACATCAATAATCATGCTCAATATCACAAGTACCGACAATGGGTACGCCAACAATATATCCGAATCACAAATACCAACAGTGGGTATGCCAACAATATAACCGAATCACAAGCATCAATAATGGGTACGCCAACAATATCGTAATCAAGATGATAAAACAGAAACCAATATCTATCAACAACTCATGGTACGAGCCATCACAATAGAACAATCAAATCACAACACAACGGGGTGGCTAGCCCCAACACATAACAACCACCAACCTAAGGCAATATCCAACCCAACTTCATACCCAAAGGTTCACATGCTGTCTCCAATAATATAATCTAAATATGTGCTTCGCTATATGAAGTCTCACCAAAGGAAAGCCATAAACTACCTGGATGGCTGAATTGCAACACCAACAACTCACTCCTTTGCCTTGCCTTTCCGCTGAACCTCAGTACCAAAATATTCTAAGCATAATCGAAATCTAGATTAGAAATCATGAAGAATGATACTAATATTGGTACCATCCAATTTAGGTCAATTCTAACCCTAGAATTTGGGGAAATGGGCACACAAGGGCAAAATTGGAAATTCGGAAGCAAAATATCAAATTAAGCACTAAGTGATCATAACCCAACCACTAATTGCTAAATTAACTCATAGATTTACCCAATTTGGAATTTGAAGCAAAACCCCAATTTAGGTATAAACCCTAAATCTTTGATTCCGAAATTCAACACTAAAAAATGGAAGATATATGATTAACAAGCTTAGATTCATCAAAATCTAACATAAACACCATCAATTTTATCATTAATAAGCCTAGGGAAAAGTTCATCAAAACCCTCTTCCAACTTCCATTACTAAGGGATTATTAAAGGAAAGGGAAAATCTAAGATGATTATGATTAAAAGAAGAGCAAAGGAATTAGCAAGATTTACCTCCAAGAATATTCCCAAAATATCTCCAAGAACAGTTCCCCAGAGCTCTAATTTCGAAATGGAAATAAATGAGGGTCTAAAGGCTTTTAACACTTCATTAATTATACACATTGCCCGTCGCCCGCTTTAGCGGCACTGGGACTGCCCCAGCGGAGCCGCTTCAGCGGTCACGCTTACAATCCTTGGACCGCTCCAGCGGCACCGCTGCCGCGGTGCTGGAGCTGCCAAAACAGGCACCAGATACCAGAAACTTACCCAAGTTTCACCATTTGATCTGATTTTTTTACTAATTCCCGAGGTCATTTGCTCACATACCATGAATAAAGACACACATAAAAACACGCTACGAACGAGCTCGTGGCCTCAAAATTTCAAATGGAGGTCTCATTGATCGAGTCAACTCCCAATACCTTAATTCCAAATTACCAACCCAAGTCCCAAAATGCATCCGAGTGCATTGGGAACGGAACTAGATATACATACAGGTTCTAAATGACTATTCGGACCTCTTGAAATCGACTGATTTCCAAAAAAGGTCCGTTTACCCAAAAGTCAACTTTGGGTCTACTATTTTTCACTTAAAGCCTATATTTCACAAATGTTGCCTGAATCTGGCCTAGACACCTCAGAAAGCGTGCCAACGGTCTCCTCGGGTTAAAAATGAGCTAATCAATGCTCGGAAAAAGGGAAAAAATGTTGAAATGAACCAACTGGATTGTTACATTAGATACCAATTGAACCGCCACTCGTCCTCGAGCGAAGAAAAGAAGAAAGTAGGGAAATACCTGAATCAATAAACAACTGAGGATATCGGCTACGAATGTCGGACTCGGTCTCCAAAGTAGTCTCCTCAACATGACGATGCTTCTATTGCACCTTCACAGCAGCAATCTCTTTTGACCTCAACTTCCGAACCTGTCTATCCAAGACCGCAATAGGATCCTTCTCATAAGTCAAATTCTCATCAAACAATATAGAATCCCAATGAACAATGTCGGTACTATCGACATGGTACTTCTTCAACATCGAAACTTGAAAAATCGGATGAACTCCCGCCAAGCCTGGCGGCAATGCCAACTCATAAATTGCATCATCGATACGGTCAACAATCTCAAATGGGCCAATATACCTGGGGCTTAACTTTCCCCTCTTACCAAACGTCATAATACCTTCATGGGTGAAACCTTCAATAGAACCTGGTCATCGATAGCAAACTTTAAATCCCGGACCTTTCGGTCCGCACACATTTTTTGCCGAATCTAAGCTGCCAAAAGCTTGGCCTGAATAACTCTCACTCTATCAAGGGACTCTCTTAATAGATCCGTAATCCAAGGCCGAGCCTCGAATCCATGAAACCAACCAATCGGTGATCTACATCTCCTACCATGTAAAGCCTCAAAAGGGGCCATGCGAATACTCGAATGATAACTGTTGTTGTACGCAAACTCTACCAATGGCAAGTGCTAATCCTAATGACTGCCAAAATCAATAACACACACTCTCAATATATCCTCGAGCACCTGAACTCGGACTGGCTATCGGTCTGGGGATGAAAAACTATACTAAGATCCAATCGGGTACCCAACTCCTCATGAAACGCCCTCCAGAAACGAGAAATGAAGATAGTACCCCGATCAGATACAACAAAAATAGGAACCCCATGCAACCTCACAATATCCCGAATGTACATCTTGGCTAACTTCTCCGCGGTATAGAAAACCTAAACTGGAACAAATTAAGCGGACTTAGTCAACTGAGAAACTATCACCCAAATAGAACCAAACCTGCCAAGGGTCTTCGGAAGACCCATGAAAAAATTCATGGTAATCATCTTCCACTTCCACTAGGGAATGGGCATCCTCTGAAGCACCCCATCGGGTCGCTGGTGCTCATACTTTACCTGCTGACAATTCCCATACTTAGCCACAAAATCAACTATATCTCTCTTCATCCGACGCCACCAATAATGCTGTCTCAAGTCACGGTACATCTTAGTCGCCCCCAAATGAATGGAATAGAGAGAGCTATGAGCCTCAGACAAGACCAACTGAATCAAATCACCAACACGAGGAACGCACACGCGCCCTCTAATCCTCAGAATGCCCTCAGAATCAATCACGACCTCCTTGGCCTCACCTCTCAAAACTCTATCTCGAATTTGCTCAACTGAGCATCCTTAAACTGATGAGTCCTAATTCGATCCAATAAAGATGACCTCGCCTCTATACAAGCTAAAATCCTGCTCGGGGCTGAAATATTAAGGCGAACAAAACTGTTGGCTAGAGTCTGAACCTCCATGGCTAACGGACGCTCAGAAATAATCAATCGAGCTAAACTCCCCATACTCATTGCCTTGCGACTTAAGGCATCAGCCACCACATTGGCTTTCCCGGGATGATACAGAATAGAGATGTCATAGTCCATCAGGAGCTCCATCCATCGGCGTTGCCTGGAATTAAGATCTCTCTAGATAAACACATGTTGAAGACTACAGTGATCAGTGAAAACCTCATAATGAACACCGTACAAATAATGCCTCCAAATCTTCAAAGCGAAGACCAAGGCCAATAACTCTAAATCATGGGTAGAATAATTCTTCTCATAAACCTTCAACTGACGGGAAGCATAAGTTATCACTCAACACTCCTGTATCAACTTAGCACCCAAGCCCATATGGGCGGCATCACAATAGATAGCGAAATCCTTACCCTCGACAGGTAATGCTAAGATCGGGGCTGTAGTAAAAAAAAGCTTGAGCTTTTGAAAGCTCTCATCACAATCATTCGTCCACTGGAAGGGAACGTCTTTCTGGGTCAATCTGGTCAAGAATGAAGCAATAGCAGCAAAACCCTTCACAAAGCGTCGGTAATAGTTGGCCAAACCTACAAAACTATGAATCTCAGTAATAGTAACGGGCCTCACCCAACCCCTCAAAGCCTCAATCTTCTGTGGATCAACTATAATTCCATCCTTAGACACAATATGGCCCAAAAATACTACAGACTCCAACCAGAACTCACACTTAGAAAACTTAGCAAACAGGCTACGTTTCTTTAATAACTCAAGAACATAACGAAGATGGCTCTCATGTTCCTCTCTATTCTTGGAATACACCAAGATGTCATCAATAAACACAATCACAAAGGAATCAAAGAATGGCCTAAAGATGCCATTCATCAAGGTCATAAATGTAGTTGGGGCATCGGTAAGCCCAAAAGACATCACTAGAACCTCATAGTGGCCATATCTTGTCCGAAATGCTGTCTTTGGAATTTTCTTCGCCCTGATCTTTAACTGGTGATAGCCGGAACGCAAATCAATCTTCAAAAACACCGAAGCACCCTGAAGCTGGTCAAACAGATCATCAATATAAGGCATAGGACACTTGTTCCGAACAGTGACCTTGTTCAACAGGTAATCAATACACATCCTCATGGTCCCATCCTTCTTCTTCATGAATAACACAGGAGCACCCCAAAGGGAGACGCTTGGTCTAATGAATCCCTTGCTCAACAAATTCTGTAACTGCTCCTTAAGGTCTCTCAACTCAGCAGGTGCCATCTGATATGGCGAAATAAAAATAGGACGAGTGCCCGGGTCTAAGTCAATACAAAAATCAATGTCGCGATCGGATGGCAAACCCAGTAGATCCGATGGAAATATCTCCGCTAACTCACTCACAATAGGGATAGACTCAAGGGGTAAAGATGCAATAGTCATATCATGAACATCATCCAAATAAGCTAGACATCCCTTACTTACTAACATCTTCGCACGAAGAAAGAAAATGATCTTCTTCAGAGCGGGACTAGGAGTACCCCTCCACTCAAGCCTTGGGATGCCCGACATGGCTAAGGTGACTGTCTTGGCATGACAGTCCAAGATCGCGTGATAAGAAGAAAGCCAAGACATACCCAATATATAATGAAAGTCAACTATATCGAGAATCATCAAATCTACCCAAGTGTCATACCCCATAAAAATAACCAAACAAGACCAGTAGACTCAATCAATAATCACAGAATCTCTAATAGGAGTAGACACATGAACACGTATATTTATGTTATCACAAGGCAAATCCCCACTAACGGCATGAAATGCAGATACATACGAATAGGTGGAGCCAGGTGTTATATCCCATATTTTTGTACATTGGGATATTTTTAAGTTAATCACGACAAGTTAAGGACAAGACTATTTTGGGATACGAGGTAAAGACTTTTAATCCCCGATTTTGTTTTAATGCACAAGTTGCTTATAAATTTTAATTGGTATGGAAATGTTAATGAAAATTAGGGATTAATTAACCATGATTAGATTATTAAGTGGGATTAAGATTTAATTATTTCACTAAGTAGCCATTAGTGGCCGTGTGGGCCCCACCCATGGCTTGGCCAAATTTGATTGGCTCAAGCCATGAGTGGGACACATGTCCAGCCCATGGACATCCTATATATAGTAAGTTGATGACTCATTCATCAACCATTTACTCACTTGTTCATCTTGCACCTTAGAAAAACATAGAGATAGAAAAAATGGCTCTCGGCCATGGCTGAGTTTTAGGAGAGTTTTCAAGCTTTGATCCAATTAATTATCTTGGTGTTTCTAATCAAATGAAGGTCATGGAAACAAGGATTAATCATGGAAGGGCAGCAAGGATCCTTGTCCTTTTAATTTACAAATTCTAGCCGTTGAAGGGTCAAGAGTTAAGGTAAGAATTGATCACTTCCTATATGTTTTAGGTTGAGTTTGGATGCATTGTGAACATATATAAATGTGAATTGGATGTGCAAAAAATTGTGTATGTTGATGTTGAAAAGCTATCCAAGCCGTAGGGCTGTTTTAGGAGAGAATGATGAATTGATTTTACTTAGAATTTTGATTGTTATTGTCATGGATTCTATGATAAGAATGAAGGATTTAATGGTTCAAGTTGGAGTTGTAATTGTTTGTGGGCTGTTGTAGAAGTTAGTATGTTGTTAGTATAGTTCTTGCATTTAAATGAATGATGTTGTAACGTGTAGTTGTTGGTATAGTTTATGAATTTGGATGAAAAGAATGTGTTGTTGTTATTCTTGTTGAGCTTGGAAGATTATATGTTGTGTTGTGTGTTGGTTGGGCTATTTTGGAGTGTTGTACGGGTTGTCCGGAGTGTTCTCGAGTCTTGTTTGAATAGTCTCGGGTCGGTACTTGAACATACGATTATTGATATTGGCTTGGTTGTATGTGATTGGTTTGAATATAAGGGAGACGTCGTCTAATTATCTAGAAAGGAGTTATTAACGTAGAATACGTTTTGAATCTCCCCGTAGCTTAACCGTAGTCCTTGACGTCTTAATATAGGTTGAGGCACTATTGGGCAGCGAATACGTGTTGTGTTGCGAGTAAACGCTAAAGGTATGTAAAGCCTATCCCTTCTTTCTTTTGGCATGTCCTAGATATAAGTAAGATAAGATATGAGCTTTGGGGTAATTCTATTCATGAGTTCCGAGCATGTTTTATGATTCTTATTCACTTCGATATTAGAATTCTTAAAATAGTTGAGCTCTTGCCTCGAGCTTTCTATATGATCGGGTAGTAAATGATACATGAAAGTCCCTATTCTGAAAAACTCCATAATGACTAATGACCATAACTTTTATAAATTTGTCTCGTATTAATTTGATACATGTCTATGATCCACGAGGCGTTATTTGACATAGTTCGTAATGATATTCATAAAGTCTAAGTGTGACTATTATCACGATACTCGAGCGTTGATTAGTCTACTTATCTATTGAGTCTCAAAAGATGATTATATGTATATGGTTACTCACTACTCTGCTCGTGCATACTGTCATTACATCTTTCACCGAGTCCCAGGCCGGGTATGTTATCGTGCACAGTTTCAACTCGCATTGTTCATAGTCCCTCATTAGATGACGTAGGGTATGGTATATACATATATGATGATATGATGATACGATATGATGATATGATGATATGATGATGGCACTGAGTCCCATGATGGGCCGGG
>NC_081348.1:56979388-57098313 GCF_029784015.1 Lycium ferocissimum | reverse complement strand
TTATAATGACTAATGACCATAACTTTTATAAGCTTTCTCGTATTAATTTGATACATGGCTATGATCCCTGAGGCGTTATTTGACATAGTTCGTAATGATATTCATAAAGTACTGAGGGTGACTATTATCCTGATACTCGAGCGTTGATTAGTCTACTTATCTATTGAGTCTCAAAAGATGATTATATGTATATGGTTACTCACTACTCTGCTCGTGCATACTGTCATTACATCTTTCACCGAGTCCCGGCCGGCATGTTATCGTGCGCGCCACCGCATTGTTCACCGAGTCCCTCACTAGAGGGCCGAGTATGGTATATACATATATGATGATATGATGATACGATATGATGATGGCACCGAGTCCCATGATGGGCCGGGTATGATATACATGTATATGACAGCTTCACCGAGTCCATAATGGGCCGGGATATAATGTATGATATAGGCATGCATGATTTTATTTCATAAGACACAGTATTGTACGTGATTCCTTGATTATCATACTTGTCTCCTGGAATCTTTACTTCAGTTATGATCTTTCTTATTGTATTTAATGCTTTATATACTCAGTACATATCTCGTACTGACCCCCTTTCTTCGGGGGACTGTGTTTCATGCATGCAGGTACTGACGCTCGTTTTGGTGATCCGCCAGCTTAGGACATCTGTTCAGCTATCTTGGAGTACTCCCTTGTCCCGGAGCCTAGATTTTTGGTACAGATCCTTCTGTTGTATATATGGTTATCCAGGGGTACGGCGGGGCCCTGTCCCGTCATATGTTACTGTTGATACTCTTAGAGGTCTATAGACATATGTGTGGGTTATATATATATGTTGTCCAGCTGTGTTAGTATGGCATATGTTTTGGGACGTTCCCATTCGTAGTGGCAGCCTTGTCGGCTTGCGTATGTATATATGTTTTAGGATGTTGTGTATAGTGGCAGCCTTGTCGGCTTGCGGATATATAGTTGGGGCGTTCCCACGTGTTATGATAGCCTTGTCAGCTTGTGTTCCATGTTATCTGTTGATGTTTGTAACTCCCCCGGGAGACAGGTTGCTTGATATATATATATGCGACAGCTTTGAGACGATGCCTTGTTTTCTTTTAGTTCCTTATCATGCTAGTTCCGAATTGATTATAGCTAACAGGTGTATATGAGTGTCCAGCTCGGGCACTAGTCACGGCCTACAGGGTTGGGTCATGACACCAGGATCAAATAACACATATGCTGCTCTATGACGGATAGAAATGGTACCTGAAATCACAGCATATGAGGCCTCTGTCTCGGGCCTACCAGGAAATGAGTAACAATGTGCTCCACCACGCCTAGTCTGAGATCCCCCACTCGTACTCTGAGAATCACCTCGACCTCCAGATAATATAGGACTCCTCGGCGGTTGATAATCTTACCTGGGTCAGGGAAATCTCCTAGCAACATGCCCAACCTCTCCAAAAGTATAACATGTAATAGGAAACGAATGCTAATACATAGAAGCTGAAGACCCGAATAAAGCAGCCCTATCCACTGGTCTGGAGAATGAACTCTCGGGAGCTCTCTGCCTAGGTGGCTCGCTGGGGGAAGCCTGTAATGCTGAATGCATAGGAAGGTTGGAGTATAGCTGATGCTGCCTCGAAAATTGACCCGCGCCCCTCGAACCAGAAGCCCCAAAACTGCTAGTCTGACATGGCCTTTTGTCACCACCACCAAAAGCACGGGCCTTAGCGCTCTCAACCATAGAAGTATGCTCGATAATGGACTGGAAGGAAGCCCCCATAAACTCCATCTGAAGACAAGGAATTTGTAGAGAGCCCACTAGTCCCCCAATAAAATGGAGTAGAATAACAGGCCAGATATAGAAAATGGGTCACATAAGACTCCAAAGACATGCCCCTCTGCTCAAGATGCAAAAACTCCTCCCTACGCGCCTCTTGCAAAGACCGGGGCCCATACTTCTCAAGGAAGGCCCGGTAAAACTGAGTCCAAGACAAAGGAGGGGAACCCTCAGGTCTCCAACCCACGAAATACCTCTACCGCGTCTTCGCGTTGTCGGGAAACTAGTAGGATACATAATCAACCCCGTGGGTCTCGACGATCCCCATCCAGTGCAGCAACTCGTGCATATCAAGAATAAACTCATAAGCATCCTCAGCCGAAGTACCAGAAAACCCTGACGGCTCTAACTTTCTGAATCTCCCAACAAGGTCCTAATCAGAAGCAGTCATAATAGTGCCCTCTATGGGCCTAATATCATCACCAGGAGCGGGTATCGTATCAATGAAAGGAGCCATAGCTGCGGAGGGATGTGCTACCCGCGTAGGTCCATGCTCAGTGGTCTGCCCCCCAACTCTAGTCTGTGTACCCCCGCCAAGAGTAGTAACACAAGTTGTTGCCTACTGGGTATCAAGATAAAGTAAGACTCTAGCCATAGAGACATGCATGGCTAGATCCGAAGTAACCTCAGGCTGCGTCCGTGCTGAAGCCTCGCCATCCTCTGTGGCCTGGCCTCGATCCGACTGATACTCAAGCTTGGGAGATAGAGACCTCTCTTGCCGCTACCCTACTGTGGGAGCCCTGCCCCTGGCTAGGGCAGCCCCACGGCCTCTCGCTCTACCGTGTCCCCTGGCTGTAACTCACTCTCCAATGCCAGCCGCAGCTGCGGGTTCTGGCACCTGACCTCGGGCCATTGTAGCTCGATTCCTCACCATCTATAAGAGAAGAGATAAGAGTTAGATACCAATTTGATCTTTCCAGGTACCAATTAGAATAAAGCAAAGACGAAAGAATAAAAAGAAAGTGAAATTTCCTAAATGTCCTATAGCCTCTCGTAGATGAGTACGGAGCTCATCGTACTGATCCATGAGACTCTACTAGACATGCTCTTGTATTATAGACCGGGTAACCTAGGGTTCAGATGCCAACTTGTCACGACCTATTTTGCCTAAGCCGTACGGGCACTTACCATCCCGCCTCGATAAGCGAATCCTCAACCCAACAATAAATAAATACATCAATAATGAATAAATCGAGAGGAAAAGTATAGATACTTAAGTATCATGATATAGATATATAGAGTAGAACAGTTCAAAAATAGTAATAATACCCCCAGGGTCTAGTTTGGATAATACAAGAGAATCTAAAAGGAAAATAATACTAGTCTGGAATAATAATACATAAAGTATCTATGTCTCTGATGTAACGACCCTTCCAGTCATTATGGAAAATATAGGGTCACCCCACCAAATAGAGCCTTCCGAAGGGTAGAACGAGCCAGTAGAACTCGATTTTGTAAGCTTAAGAGCTGAAATTTGACTTGCTTATGATTGTTGTTTAATTGTAATTCAGTCCGTCGGGGGGTGACGTAGGAAATTAGAATTCCGTTGGGGATACCGAGGCCATGGGTGGATTCGTATGACGTTTTTATGTCTGTGTGCATTTTTTTGTGTTTGTAAGGCTTTAGATGAAATGTGGAGAGAAAGGGGAGAAAACGGGACAAAAGTCGAGCTCACTGCCCAAATGGCACTACTGCGGTGGTGGGAGTACCGCTTCGGAGGTGTCACTGTAGCGTTGAGTGGACCGCTTCCAGCGGTCATCCATTTCTTTAGTGGCCGCTGTGGCGGGGGATGGGCCGCTACGGAGATACCCCTGTAGCAGGGGATGGACCGCTATAGCGGTGAGCGAATTTCTTTTGCGTCCACTATAGCAGTCACTTGGTCGCTATAACAGGATGACTACAACGGTGAAACGACCGCCGCAGCGGTCAACAGGGGGATAAAATCCCTATTTTAAAGACTTAGTCTCATATTCTTTATTTATAATATCCCAACACAGTTTCCCACAAGCACCTAGGGTGAAAATTCAAGCTAGGGTAAGAAAACTCTTGAGTGTTAAGTTTTATTTATTCCTTCCAACCATTACATATCATCTTCATGATTATCATCACTCTTGTTGGTCTTCAATGGTGGAATTATAATAGAAACCCTAGAAATTGTTAAACCTTCTAAACTTGATGGGTTATGGTTATTATCACTAATTTATCATCTACAGGAATGGGTTAATTTCTCTTAATCATGAATTTAATCCTTAAAGCCATAAACTAAGTGAATTGAGACCTAGGGTTCTATAAAAATGGTGTCTTGACCATGAAAACTGATTGTAGTGGGAATGTTGATATAATATTGTTATAATTTGATGATTAATAATTACTAAGGCTCTTGATAGGTTGCTTCACACATAGAAAATCATCCACCCATTGGAATGGGGTAAAGGGAAGGGTATTCTTGAATTGTTACTTGTGATTTGAGTAATTGTGACTCATTGAGTCTTCTATTTCTAGACTTTGAGCTTTTACGAGGCTTTAAGGAGAGGAAAAAAGCGTAGCGGAGTGACTTGCGTTATGTCAGCTCTACGTTTGAGGTAGGGTACGGTCTACTTGAGTTAGACTTTAGTTAGTTGATTGTATGTTTTGTGAATCCTTTAGGAGAAAGCACGTTGAGTTTTCATGCATGATATTGTGTGGTTGAATTCTAATGTGAATGCGATTGATACAGGCTTCGTGCCACCATTCCTGTGTGTTTAATCTACAGTGGATGTGTTTGTGATGAGAAGCTAATATAATCTTCTCGGTGATATTGTGATGTGAAATGATGATGTAAGCATTATTAATGAGAAGGTAAGGAACACTGTCCTGTAAAGAGGTATGGAAAGGTACAAATGTGACCTAGATTATAGGCTCGTCATTCGATGTTCATTCCAGAGCAGAGGTTTATGCTCGGGTCCAAGGAGTAGATCCGGAACGAGTGGTACATGGACACTATGGGTCCCTTGCAGGTTATGGCTACTGAGCAATGACATCAGTCAGCATGTATGTATAGTGATGTGGTTATTATGGTAAACTTATTTTCGTGTGGCTTTCGTTGATTGTGATTCTTGATGTCTTAGTGACTTGATTGTGTTTATCCTTAGTTGATTTGTTATGGGTTATTGATATTCTTGTTTGTTGGCTGGCTTGTTTATTCTATTGATTTTATGAGATATACATGATACTAATCTTAGTTGGCCTATGATATTTACCGATACATAGTGCCTATACTGATACCACCTTGCTGCATTCTTTTGAGTGCAGATTGTGATATAGAGACTGCTACCCGCCCTCACATCTAGCGTTGAGGACGTTTACTGATAGATTTAGGGTGAGCTTCAATCCATGCCAAGCCGCCCAAGATCTTCCTCTTATGATGTCTTTTCCTATTCTGGACATTATGGATATTTATTAGACAGATTTCATTCTTTAGACATGTTTCAGATTAGACTCCTGGAACGATGACTTTCGAATTTTGGGGATTGTGTAATAGACAGACTTCCGCACTTATTTCAGTATTTTATGGCATGACTTATTTTGTTTATTTAATGCTTGAATGGGTAATAATTGACTAACTTGGTTAATATAAAATCGGACTTGAATGAACAGGTGATTGTGTATTGGTTCGCCCACTAGAGGTTAGTGTGGGTGCCAGTCATGGTGGGTTGGGTCGTGACAGAGTTGGTATCACAGCTTTAGGTTCCTCGATCTTATGGTACCAGGACATGTCTAGTAGAGTCTTGCAGATCGGTACAGAGACATCTGTACTTATCTTCCGAGATTTCTTTTGGACACTGAAAACTCCGCTTTTCTTTTCTTTTTCTTTCATGTTTAACGGTTCCAATTGGTATACTCTTGATATAAATTGGTATCTAAGCGTCTTCGCTCTCTGATAGCGAAGACACGAACGTGCGATGCCGACTCGATGAAGAAGTAGGCGGAGAGGAGGTGGTAGAGGGCGGCCCGGGCGGGGGGCGCCCCGGCGTCCCGATGGTTATGACCCCGTGCCTCCCGAGTTGTCCTGTGGGGCAGCGGGAGATGCGGCGGCACCGGCCCGGCCCGGCGGCGATGCCGGTTTCGCTAGGAGAGGCACGAGCTGCTCAGGGTTTACCAAATGCTATGGCGCAGGTGCTACATTGGTTGCATGGGTTTGCCCGGTACAGGCTATACGGCTCCCGACGAGTAGGGGCATAGGAAGAGCGGCGGCCCCGGGTCCGGATAGAGTACGAGGCTGCGGGGGTTCGAGATGATCTATTTTGGAGGTTCACTGAAATGAAGCCTCCTGTGTTCTATGGTACTGAGTCAGAGGATGCATATAAGTTCATCATCGACTGTCACGAGAGGCTCCATAAGATGGGGGTTGTGGACAAGTACGGGGTAGAGTTTGTGACCTTTCAGTTCTTAGGTGATGCCAAGATGTGGTGGAGGGCCTATGTGGAGTGCAGGCTAGCTGGGTCTCCTCCGTTGACTTGAGTTTAGTTCTATTCTGTGTCTTTTGATAAGTACGTTTCGCGTACTCTGAGGGAGCGAAAGAAGGATGAGTTCACTAATATTGATTAGGGGAACTCGTCTGCTGCTGTTTACGAGTCCCGTTTCCACTCCCTGTCCCGATATGCTCTTTAGTTGTTGCCCACTGAGGGGGAGAGAATTCGGCGATTCGTGAAGGGATTGAACAATGGACTTCAGCTATCAGCTCTTCAGCTTGTAGCCACTGGGGCTTCATTCTAGGAGGTAGTGGAGCATGTTCGTGTTGTTGAGGGCATTAAGCAGGAGAGTCCTGTGAAGAAAGTAGAGAAAAAGGACCGAAGGGCTAGGATTTTTAGCAACTCCTTCTCGAAGGTTTAGAGTTCGGAGGTATATTCAGGGCTAGTAGGTTCGGTCTGCGATGCAGGTGTTAGCTGGGGGCCCATCAGGGGCAAATTATCAGGCTTCTGATTAGCATGGAGGCTATACTGCTTCATCAACTTCTGTGCAGCGACCTATGCTAAACCGTGCATGTTACGACTATGGTGAGATAAGGCACATCAGGAGGTATTGCCCCATACTTAAACAGAGTGGGCAAGGGACTCAGTATCAGGCTCCTTGCGCTCTGTTTGCACCAGATCGAGGAGGTAAGGATGCGCACCGGCAGGGTGGGACGGCCACACTGCGGGTAGAGGTGGTGCCCAGCCTAACTGAGGCAGTCCTCAGGCAGGTAGAGGCGGACAGCAGTCCGGCAGTGGCGGGGCTCAGACTAGTCATGGTAATCACGGTGGTTCACAGGCTATAGAAGGGCACAGTCATTTGTACGCTTTCCCAGGTAGTCTCGAGGCTGAGGCCTCCGATACGATTATCACAGGTACTATCTCAGTTTATGATCGGATGGCTTCTGTTTTGTTCGATCCCGACTCTACTTTTTCTTATGTGTCTACATATTTTGTTGTGGGTTTGGATATGGTATGTGATACTCTTGATGTTTCTATTTATGTATCTACTCCGGTTGGGGATTCAGTGGTAGTAGATAGAGTCTACCCATCTTGTGCGATTACTTTTATGGAAAATAGTATTTGGGCAGATTTGATGATCTTAGACATGGTAGATTTAGATGTCATTTTGGGCATAAGTTGGTTGTCCCCGCATTTGCCAGTCTAAGACTGTTACCTTAGGCAGGCCTGGGGCACCTAGACTTGAGTGGAAAGGTAACCTTTGTCCCCTCGCTAAGAAAGTTATATCCTTTGTTCGCGCTACGAAGCTAGTAGAGAAGGGTTGTTTAGCATATTTGGCACATATTTGTGACACCAGTGTAGATACTCCATCTATTAATTCGATTCCAGTGGTATGCGAGTTTACGGATGTGTTCCCCGTGGACTTGCTTGGTATGCCACCAGACCATGACATTGATTTCAGGATTGATTTAGACCCAGGAACTCATCCTGTCTCTATTCCACCTTATACGGTGGCACTGACAGAACTCAGGGAATTGAAAGAGCAGTTGCAAGATCTTCTAAGTAAGGGGTTTATCTGCCCGAGTGCCTCTCCGTGAGGTGCTTCTGTGTTGTTTGTTAAGGAGAAGGACGAGTCTATGCGTATGTGTATTGATTACCGTCTGTTGAATAAGGTAACTATTCGGAATAAGTATCCCATTCCCCGTATTGATGACTTGTTTGACCGATTCTGAGCTTCAGTGTTCTCTAAACCGATTCTCAGGTCACGGTACCACCAGTTGAAGATTCGGGTGGTGGATATTCCTAAGATAGATTTTTGGACCAGGTATGGACACTACGAGTTCTTAGTTATGTCTTTTGGGCTTACTAATGCCCCACTTCATTCATAGATTTGATGAATAGTGTGTTTAAGCCATATTTGGACTCTTTCATAATAGTGTTCATTGACGATATCTTGGTGTACTCTAGAAGTAAAGAAGAGCATGAGAAACATTTGAGAATTGCTCTTGGGGTACTGCAGGAGAAGGAGTTGTATGCTAAATTCTCCAAGTGTGAGTTCTGGTTGTCTTCTGTGTCTTTCTTGGGGCATGTCATTTCGAAGAAGGGTATTATGGTAGATCCTCAGAAAATTTAGGCAGTCAGGGAGTGGGGGCCCATATCAGTTATAGAGATCCGTAGCTTCGTGGGTCTGGCTAGCTATTATCATCGATTTGTGAAGAGGTTTGCCTCTATTGCTTCTCATTTGACCCCGTTTGACTCAGAAGGAGATACCGTTTCAGTGGTCCTACGAGTGTGAGGAGAGCTTTCAAAAGCTCAAGACATTATTAACTACAGCAGCTATACTAGCATTACCTGTGGAGGGCAAGGATTTTGTTGTTTATTGTGATGCTTCACGTTCTGGTTTAGATGTTGTTTTGATGCAGGAAAAGACGGTGATTGCTTATGCTTCTCGGCAGTTGAAAGCGCATGATAAGAACTATCCCACTCATGACTTAGAGTTGGCAGCGGTGGTGTTCGCATTGAAAATCTGGAGACACTACTTGTATAGTGTCCATTGGGAGGTGTACACAGACCATCGCAAGCGTTAAAGATGTGTTCACTCGGAGGATCCGAACTCTAGGTAGGTAGCAGAGAGATGGATGGAACCGCCGAAGGACTATGACATCACCATTCTGTATCACCCTGGTAAGGCAAATGTAGTGACTGACGCACTGAGCAGGAAGTCAGCTAGTATGGGGAGTCTAGCTTGTTTGATTTCTTTGGATCGTCCGTTAGCTAGAGAGGTTTAGACTCTGGCTAACAGTTTTATGAGGCTGGATACATCCAGCACAGACAGGATGTTGGCTTGTATTGAGGCTCGATTGTCATTTTTAGAGCAGATTAAGGCTAAACAGTTGGAGGATGCTAAGTTGTGCAAAATACATGATAAAGTGTTACTGGTGAGGCCAAAGAGGTCGTGATTGTTGAGGAAGGCGTGCTGCGAATCAAAGGGAAAGTATGTGTGCCACGTATGGGCGATTTAATCAAGACCATTCTAACAGAGCTCATAGTTCGAGGTATTCCTTTCATCCTGGCGCTACTAAGATGTTTTGGGATTTGAGGAAATATTACTGGTGGACTAGGATGAAGCGTGATATTGTAGCGTTTGTTGCTCAACATCTGAATTGCCAACATGTGAAGTATGAGGATCAGAAACCTGGGGTTACACTTCAAAGGATGCCTAATCCCGAGAGGAAGTGGGAGAGAATAGCTATGGATTTCGTGGTGGGTCTTTCGAAGATGTTGGGAAAGTTTGACTCTATTTGGGTTATTATTGACAGATTGACTAAGTCTGCCCACTTCATTCCGGTGAAGATAACTTATGATGGGGAGAAACTAGCTACAATCTATATGCGTGAGGTGGTTAGGCTTCATGGGGTTCCTAGCTCCATTGTGTCTGACAGGGGCACAACGTTCACTTCCAGATTTTGGGAGTGTTTTCATGAGGAGTTGGGTACGAGGCTGGATCTAGTACAAATAAGCCCCACCCACGCCTCCGACGGGCGACCGAGCGGACTATTCAGGTCCTTGAAGACATGCTTCGTGCGGGTGTTATAGACTTTGGTGGGCATTGGGACCAGGTTTTACCTTTGGCCGAATTTGCATAGAACAATAACTACCACTCGAGTATCAATATCGCTCCATTTGAGGCGTTGTATGGGAGGAGGTGTAGGTCTCCTATTGGATGGTTCGATGCATTTGAGGTGAGGCCTTGGGGAACTCATTTTCGGAGGGAGTCCCTAGAGAAAGTAAAGCTGATCCAAGCTAAACTCCTAGCAGCGCAGAGCAGGCAAAAGGAGTATGCGTGTCACGACCCGACTAGGGGCCATGACGGGTACCCAGGGCTGCCACCGAGCACCACTCATAATACTACTCATTATACTCATCCTGCGTTCATTCATTATTCTCATGCCTTTAATCATAGGAAAACCCCTTTTTCACTTTGAAACATCTTTTCCTTCATATACATAAGCCCTTCAGCTATCAAAACCATATATATGCACTGAGGAAATCATGAGACCATACTACCCACACATATGTATCTACGAGCCTCTACTAGAATACTAGACATCTGGATGGGACAGGACCCCGTCGTGCCCAAAACATATATATATATATAAACAAAATAATAAATCAATGGAACCTCCAGAACAATGGAGTGCTCTCAAAGTTTGCTGACAGCTCCTACGAATCTGGATCACCTCCCTGTCTACCTATGGGCATGAACACAGCGTCCAAAGAAAAGGACGTCAGTACAAGCATTGTACTGAGTATGTAAGGCATGAATAAAATGAGCATAATAAAGAAGTCGTTAAACATAAGGTGAAGATATGACTGCTTAGCTTTTAAGAGTAAATGCATTTTAAACATATCACATACATCAACATGTCACATATATCATCCTCATTAACCCGCGTCTGGGTACCCTCATACGCGGCCCACTAGTTGTGTCATGTCTGGTCCTCTAGGCACAGTGTAATCACAAGCAGCCCGCATTAGCGGTGACATATTCGGCCATCTAGGTACGGTGGAATCGTATGCAGCCCGCCTTCGCGGTGAAATGTCCGGCCATCTAGGCACGATGGAATCGTATCATTATATGCATCTCATAACTTATCATCATTATACATTCGTCATAGAATATGCATTAGAGCTTAAAGATAATTTATAACTATATCGGGGTGACATAAGGTCGAGAACCCCCGATTACATTATGAAGTGATCATATTCGTCATATCGTACCTTGAAGGAACCAACATTGTAAGGTGAGTGTACACAATGAACAACATCAATGGATCATACTTAGGATCATTAACTTCATGGACATCATATCTTGCTTTATAATTCCTTAGACTTAAAATCATCAGCATCATTATCATGCTCGTAATGTATCTCTTTTCTTTATCTTATGAAAAGCTCTTTGTAAGCATGGGCTCATAATTTTTGATATGTAGGAAAATCATGGAAATATAGGAGGATTCATGCCATAGGAGTCATGCCTTAGAAAGAAGGGACTAGCCTTACATACCTTTTCATTTAGCTACTCTATCGCTTGAACGTTCTCCTCCAATGCTCACGTTTCTACCTTCAAGAGAGTTCATATTAACATTAGCTAATCGATCACATGAACATGCTTAACTAAAGCCAGAGAAAATTGGGTAGCATTTCTTTTGTTTATAAAACTTTCTCCATATCATATATCAACTCCCAAACGTCTATGACAACATTCATAATTTCACAAGCAACAATCTTCATTCACCCGCGTTATCCACATTTCCCAATTTCACTTCAATCCATCCATAACCATGGTCATAGTACACTATTACATTCACTCATATATGATGTTTATCTCATGTCCTTAATGTCATTTATAACATAACTATAATCACAACATATCAAGAATCATGACTGATTCTAAGCTACTACTCAAAAATGCAACTATTCTTACATTCATGAACCATTTTCTATCTCCTTCTACAATCCAAGTCTTTCAACCTCTCAATACTTTAAACAACATGGAATGATCACAAAAATTACCTCTGATAGTGTGGGAATGAGCTTTGAGTGGAAATACTTCACTTGAGCAAAACCCTAGTTCCACTTCCAATAAGATTTTTTGTCTTAGATGAACCCTAATGAGTTTCTTGCACTTGATTCTCTTGGTTTGATGAAGTTGATCATGAATTTCTCTTGAGTTATTGTGGAAGAAGTGTGGAGAGTTTTCTAGAGAGTTCTTGAAGTGTGGAGTGAGAAATGAAATGAATTAAATGAGGTTGGGGTCCCTTATATTAATCTTAAAATCTGTCTCGACTCAGTTTCACGGACCAACATACGGTCCGTATAATTTATATGGACCGTATGTGTGGCCGTAGATTTGGTCCAGTGAAGATCCCCATTCTGGGCAGAATATATGGCCTAACATACGGCCTTATATTTTATACGGTCGCATGTTGGACCGTATAATGCCCAAATTTTCCGAAACTCGTTCTCGCCGACTCGTTTGATCTCCAATCCTTATGGAACCTTCTTAACACTTGTTTAACACCTCATTAAAAATCTAAGGGACGTTATAACTCTTCTTTAAGACATCATTAAGCTATCTTCAACTTGGTACTTTGTGAATCCTTTCCGATACACCACGTATACCTCGCCTTTCTTGACGAACTTTCTTCTCTTACCTCGAATGTCTCTAAAATCTCAATTAGAACCATTAACTACTATTTCTTACTTATTAAAACATCATATACTTCGTTCCCTTCATTAGTCTATTCACTGTACATCAACAGGAAATTTTTCGAGGTGTAACATTCTTCCCCCCTTTTACAACATTCGTCCTCGAATGTTAAGCGCTCGGGAATTCTACAAAAATTTCGCCAGAGTTTTCCCTATAATATGGCACTACCATCCTGTCACAACAGCCCATAATAACAATGCCTCAAAGGGCCGCAACATCATAGAAATAATGTTTTGCCACACACGACCCAAATGCATAAAAAGGAAAACATATGTACCTCATAATCTTGATGTCTCATCTTGGATCTCTTCCGGGGGTTGAAATAAGTGCGGGTACTTAGAATTCATATTTTCTTCCACTTCCCAAGTCATCTCTTCTCGGTTGTTATTTCTCCATAAGACCTTAACTGAGGCTACTTCTTTTTTTCTAAGTCTCCGTACTTGCCTATCTAGTATGGCAATGGGCACCTCTTCATAAGCCAACTTTTCTGTCACTTGAACATCATCTACTGGCACGATCCTAGTAGGATCTCCAACACATTTACGGAGCATTGAGACATGAAAAATTGGATGGACTGATTCCAGTTCTGAGGGTAAGTCCAATTCATAAGCTACTTGTCCCACCTTGCGGACAATCTTATAAGGTCCAATATATCGAGGGCTTAACTTTCCCTTCTTACCAAATCTCATCACACCTTTCATTGGCGACACCTTTAAAAATACCCAATCATCAACTTGGAATTCTAAGGCTTTCCGTCGATTGTCCGCATAAGACTTCTGGCAACTTTGGGCTGTTAACAGTCGATCCCGGATAACCTTGACGTTTTTCACTGCTTGTTGAATCAATTCAGGGCCTATTCGCTGTACTTCTCCTACTTCAAACCACCCAATTGGGGATCTACACTTTCTTCCATATAAAGCTTCATACGGAGCCATTTGGATACTGGAATGGTAGTTGTTGTTGTATGCAAACTCAATAAGGGTAAGTGGTCATCCCAACTACCGCCGAAATCTAGAACACATGCTCTTAGCATATCCTCCAAGGTCTGAATAGTGTGTTCGTCTTGCCCATCAGTTTGCGGATGAAATGCTGTGATAAGCCTCACCTGAGTACCCAAACCTTCTTGGAAAGACTTCCCAAACTTAGCTGTAAATTGTGCTCCTCTATCTGTGATAATAGACATCGGAATACTATGGAGCCGTACAATCTCCTTAAGATATAACCTTGCATAATCTTCTGCTGAGTATGTAGTTCTGACTGGAAGAAAATGAGCTGATTTCCTAAGTCTGTCCACGATTACCCATATGGAATCATACTTGCTTCGGGAACGAGGTAACCCCACGATAAAATCCATGTTGATGACTTCCCATTTCCAAGTAGGGATTTCCATGGCTTGTAATAATCCTCCTGGCTTTTGAAGCTCAATTTTCACCTGTTGGCAATTTGGACATTGAGCTACAAATTCTGCTATGTCTTTCTTCATTCCATCCCACCAATACATTAACTTAAGAGCATGGTACATCTTTGTCATACGTGAATGAATAGAATACCAAGAATAATGAGCTTCTTCTAGAATTCGATGAAGTAGTTCCGCAACATTCGGAACACATAGCCTGCCTCGGTATCTAAGAATTCCGTCTATAGAAGTTTCAAATGGAGACTTCTCTTTTTTATGAAATGTGTCTCTATAGTGGCTCAACGGAGGATCTTCATATTGACGCTCTTTCACCTCCGTGTCCAAGGATGAAACAGTTGGATTATTGATATCAATTCCTGCACTGCCTGAATCAATTAGACGAACTCCAAGGCTAGCTAGCTGGTGGAGCTCACGAATTAATTCTTTCTTCTCCGGAGGAGCCTCACATAGGCTACCCATTGATCTGCGGCTAAGTGTATCAGCTACTACATTCGCCTTCCCGGGGTGGTATAAAATACTTACATCATAATCTTTTAGTAGCTCTAACCACCGCCTCTGCCGTAGATTTAACTCCTTCTGCTTGAAAATATATTGAAGACTCTTGTGATCTGTGTAAATACTAGCGTAAACACCATACAAGTAATGTCTCCACATCTTTAGTGCATGAATAACCGCAGCTAATTCGAGATCATGAGTTGGGTAGTTCTTCTCATGTTTCCGCAACTGTCTTGAAGCATAAGTAATGACTTTACCGCGCTGCATTAATACACATCCTAGCCCAATGCCAGAAGCATCACAATACACAGCATAACTATCTGGCCCTTCTAGGAGTGTTAAGACTGGGGCTGAAGTTAGCCTATCTTTCAATTCCTGAAAACTGCATTCACAAGCATCATTCCACTGAAATTTAGCTGACTTCTGGGTTAGCTTCGTCAATGGGTCTGAAATGGACGAAAACCCTTCCACGAATCTTCTATAATAACCTGCCAATCCCAGAAAACTACAGACTTCTGTGGGCATTGTAGGCCTTGACCAAGTTTTCACAGCTTCAATTTTTTGAGTATCCACTCGAATGCCATCATCTGAAATAACATGGCCCAAAAATGTCACAGAATTCAGCCAAAACTCGTACTTCAAAAATTTTGCATACAATTCCCGAGTTCGAAGAATTCCAAGAACAATACGTAGATGGTCCGCGTGTTCCCATTCTGTCCGAGAGTATACCGGAATATCATCAATGAACACTATTACGAATAGATCCAAGAGATGCCTAAATACATTATTCATCAGATTCATGAACACTGCCGGAGCATTAGTTAGCCCGAATGACATCACCCGAAACTCATAATGGCCATATCTCGTTCTGAAAGCTGTTTTGGGAATATCTTCTTCTTTAACTCTCACTTGATGATAACCTGACCTTAGATCTATTTTGGAAAACCACTTGGCACCCTGTAACTGATCAAACAAATTATCAGTCCTTGGAAGCGGATATTTATTCTTGATCGTCACCTTATTCAACTGCCTATAATCACTACACATCCGTAAGGAACCATCTTTCTTTCGCACAAATAGAACTAGTGCTCCCCACGGTGACGAACTAGGCCTAATGAATCCTTTTTCAAGCAAATCTTTCAATTGTGCCTTTAGCTCTTTCAATTCTGCAGGAGCCATTCGGTAAGAAGGAATAGAAATAGGCTAGGTGTCTGGCAACACATTAATAGCAAAATCAATCTCTCTTTTTGGAGAAAGACCTGGGAGTTCATCTGGAAATACATCCGGAAAATCATTCACTATCGAAACGAATTGGAAAGTTTTGACTTTGCTTCGGTAGCATGAACTCGAACTAGGTGATACATATAGCCTTTAGATATCATCTTTCTGGCCTTATGGTAGGAAATAAAACTACCCCTTGGAGATGCTGTATTACCTTTCCATTCAAGCACAGGTTCTCCCGAAAATTGAAATCGAACTACTTTCATCCGGCAATCAACATTAGCATAACATGAGGCCAACCAATCCATACCCATAATCACATCGAAATCTAGCATTTCTAGCTCAACTAAATCAACTTTAGTCTGGCGGTCACATATCACAATTACGCAATTTTTGTACACTTGTCTGGCTATCACAGGATCACCAACCGAAGTAGATACCTCGAAAGGTTTAATTGGCTCGGGTTTCACCCCAACACGACCAGTAATATATTGAGTGATATAAGATAACGTAGAACCCGGATCTATCAATGCATACACATCATGAGAAAATATGGATAGTATACCTGTAACCACATCTGGGGAGGACTCAAGATCCTGTCGTCCGACTAAAGCATAGATACAAGGCTGAATACCACCTGAACTAGACGTTTCTCCTCTGCCTCTGCCTCGGCTTGCTAGAATCTAGGGAGTCTACCTTATTGGGCGCACTGAAGAAGAACCAATCGCTGATCCTGTAGGCTGAACCCCACCTCTACCGTACCTCGAGGGGCAATCACGCATCACGTGCCCAGTCGGTCCACAAATATAACAAGCGTCTGATCCTTGGCAACATGGCACCGAATGTAACTTTCTGCACTGACTACATCATGGAACTGGTGGTCTCCTCTGGCTATAGTCACCCCCAAACTGGGAACCTGAAGCTCTCGAGCTCTGACCCTACCCTAAATAAATAGAGCAGTCAAATCTCCTGCCTGCAAATCGTGGAGGTGCACTAGTCACCGACTGGCCTGAGTGTCTAGAATATGACTGCCTCGATCCCCCTTTATAGTCGCTACCGACACCCATAGATCTGGCCCTCTTACTTTGTCCTCTATCAATATCACGTTCACCCCTTTGCGGATGCTGCTGCTCTTCTAGGTTCTGGGCATCAGACTGAATACGGGAAATATCCATCCCATCTTGCAATGAAGCCATCAAGCAGTCCTTGAACAAATGTGGCCCTAAGCCACTCACAAATCTGTGCACTCTATCTCCCATGTCGGCCACCATAGTCGAAGCATATCTAGCCAATGAATTAAACTGAAGGCTATACTCCCGGGCACTCATATTTCCTTGCTTCAAATTTAAGAATCTATCCGCCCTAGCTCGACGGACCTCGGGTGGAAAATAGTGGCGGATGAAGGCATCTACAAATTTTTGCCAAACTGGAGGAGGCGCATTCTCTTTCCTTGAAGATATCTAATTATTGTACCATAAGACCGCCACATCCCGGAGTCTATAAGATGCTAACTCCACAGATTCAGTTTCGGAGGCATGAATAATCTTTAATGTTCTCAACATTTCATCAATAAAACCTTACGGGTCTTCATACGACTTTGACTCGAAAAACTCCGGAGGATTCAAACTCATAAAATCACGAGCTCTGGTACTAACTGCCCTGTCACTTGGACCCGAACTCTGCCGCTGCGCCTAGGCGGCAACTAACTGTGTCAATAAGTGAATAGCTTCGGTCATTTGGTGACCCGAAGCAGCCGGTGGAGGAACTGTAGGCATAGGAGCTGAAACTGAAGCCCCCTCTTGTTCTTCTAAGTTAGGCAGAGTGGGAGAAGTATTAGATATAGCCTCATGGTGTGATTCACCCTCTTCTATATTCGTTGGAGGCTCCTTTTCTACCCGCCTTTCTACTGTAGTCTTGCCCTTCTGGGCGGCGGTAGCTTTTCTCTTTGGCGGCATTTCGAAAATCATAGCGCACAATTAGGGAGGAGAAAATCTTATAACACGGCTCTATCGCACGATTTCATGAGACTCTTCCTTATAAGTGTGGTGCACAACACACCATAAACAAGACTCTACTAGACACGGCTCGTAGACACATCCTAGGACAGAACTGCTCTGATACCACATTTGTCACGACTCGACTAGGGGCCATGACGGGTACCTGGGGCTGACCACCGAGCACCACTCATAATACTACTCATCATACTCATCCTGCGTTCATTCATTATTCTCATGCTTTTAATCATAGGAAAACCCCTTTTCACTTTGAAACATCTTTTCCATCATATACATAAGCCCTTCGGCTATCAAAATCATATATATACACTAAGGAAATCGTGAGACCATACTACCCACACATACGTATCTACGAGCCTCTACTAGAGTACTAGATATCTGGACAGGACTGGATCCCGTCGTGCCCAAAACATATATATATACACAAAATAATAAATCAATGGCACCTCCGGAACAATGGAGTGCTCTCAAAGTTTGCTGATAGCTCCTACGAATCTGGATCACCTCCCTGTTACACCTCAAAAAAAATTCCGTTGATGCACAGTGAATAGGATAACGAAGAGCACGAAGTATATGGTGTTTCGATAAGTAAGAATTAGCAATTGATGACCTTAAGTAAGATTTCAAAGGCATTCGTTGTTAGACGAGAAAGTTGCCAAGAGAAGGCAATGTATAAGATAGGTATCGGACGAGAATTATGAGTAACGAGTGGATGACGACTTAATGATGTTTTGGGGAAGAGTTATAACTCCCCTTAGATTGTTAATGAGGTGATAAACAAGAGTTAAGAAGGTTCCATAAGGATTGGAGATCAAACGAAGTGACGAGAACAAGGTCAGTGGACTGATGGGTTATACGGCCCATTATACGGACCGTATAATGTTATATGGACGGTATAATGGACCGCAGGACCATCACAGTGAAGGTCCCTTACTAGTGGGATTATACGGTCAGTTATACGGACTGTATAAATTTATACGGACCGTATAATGGTCACAGAGATGAGAGTTTGAAGGTCCCATTTCATGGTCACTTATACAGACCGTATAAGTGTCCATATAATGTCCCGACAAATCAGATTTTGGAGTTATTAAAAAGAGGACCAAGTTCATTATTTCATTACCATATTTCACTCCTTCTCTCTAGAACTCTCTAGAATATTTCTCCCACACAAATTCAAGAGATATTAGTGATCATCTACATCAAACTAAGTGAATCAAGTGCAAGAAATCCATTAAAGTTCATCCAAATCAAGAAATCCAAGTGAAGGTGAAACTAGGATTCTTCTCAAGTGAAATGTTTGCACCCAAGGTTCATTCCTACACCATAGAAGGTAAGTTTTATGACATTTCCTTGTTGTTTAAGATATTTGAAAGTTGAAACACTTGGATTATATAAGGAAATAGGAAATGAGTCATGAATTTAGGAATAGTGTCACTTTTGAGTAAATGTTTGGATTGAGTTATGATTCTTGATACATTATGATTATAATCATGTTATAAATGATGTTGAGAACATGGAATAGACCTTGTATGTGAATGAACAAAATTGTGTAATATGACCATGAATATAGATGAATTGAAGTGAATTGAGAAGTAAGGATAATGTAGTTGAATAAAGGCTATTGTGATGATATTGTGAATATTATTATTGATGTTTGGGAGTTGATATATGATATGGAGGAAGTCGTATAAATAAAGGAGATGTTGTCCAATTTTCCCTAGCTTTAGTCATGAATGCTAAACTATCAATTCTCTAATGTTAATATGCACTCTAATGAAGGTAGAAGCGTGAGCATTGAAGAAGAACGTACAAGTGATAGAATAGTTGAACGGAAAGGTATGTAAAGCTAACCCTTCTTTCATAAGGCATGGTTCTTTGGCTAAATATCTATCCTCCTATGAGCCTACGATATTCTCTAATGATCCTATCTATAAAAGCTACTAAGCTTATGATCCTCGATATGATACGATTGTACTAAGTTCCTTATACGACGAGTAATCCTTTAAGGATAGATGTAATGAATGACGATAATAAAAAGGCTAAAGATGCTTATGAGCTTATATGTATATGTGCCCGTGTGTGGCTATTATGAAACCCCGAGCTTATATGGCCGGGGTAAATATAGTAGATATGTATATACGTAATGCGCGTGCACCACTGCAGTTGGGTACGGATAACCCTGAGCCTTGGTAGGGCCAGGTATGTATGACACTGAGCCTTGGTAGGGCCAGGTATGTGAAACATCGAACCTTCGTGGTCGGGTATGCTATATAAATGTTGCGTATATGACATCAATATGAGTACGAATATGCTAAATATATGGAAATGTTATGTAAAGGCTATGTATATGCAATGCATACGATATGTAAATGATATGAATATGAGTATGAATGGAAATATGAATACGAATACGAAAATGGATACGAAAGGTAAATGAGTACGGATACGTAGACAGATACGGATATGGATGTATGTACACGGATACACAATAGAAATGGAATGTCCCTATGAAAGGCAAGTAAGTGCTATGACGATGATACTATTATCTCCCATCCTATGCTATTTCATATGTTGTTTACTAGGCTTTCATATTGATATTGATCATGCTTTACATACTCAGTACATTATTTGTACTGGAGTCCTTTTATTTGTGGACGCTGCGTCATGCCCGCAGGTGGCCAGGGAGATAGACTCGACCAATAGCCTCATTATTCAGGGACTACATAGCGGAGATCCACTTCATTCGGAGCTACAGCTTTTGGTATAAATTATTTTGTGTACATATTTATGGGCATGGCGGGGTCGTGGCCCGCCTATATGATATGACGTACTCTCCTTAGAGGCTCGTAGACATGTGTATATGGTTAGATATGTTTGGCCTTGTCGGCCTATATTTTGGGATATTATTTTGTCAGCCTCGTCGACTTATGTACATTTACATGGGCATAGAAGTTAATGATGATATAAGTGAATTGTCGCCCAATGAGATTAGAATGATGATGAATGAAAAGCATGATTTAACTTTGGGGCTCACCTAGATGTGATGTGAAAGTATGTTAAGAGGTGCCCGGGTGGGTTAGCACCGGATGCTCGTCGCGGCCCTCCAGTTGGATTGTGACAAAAGTAGTATCAGAGAAGTTTTGTCCTAGGGTGTGTCTACGAGCCGTGTCCAGTAGAGTCTTGGTTATGGGTGTGTTGCGTGCCACACTTATAAACAAGAAGCTGCAGGCATTTTAGGAATGAATGATCTTCTTTCTTCATAAGAATCGTGCGATAGAGCTATGATATAAGAACTTCTTGTTCCTTAACCGTGTGTTGTGTATTTCAGAAATGCCTGTAAGGAAAAAGGCTACAGCCGCCCAAAAGGGCAAGACGGTGGCAGAAAAGCGGGCTGAAAGAGCCCCGCCACCGTGTGTGGAAAGTGAGTCCCAAATTGCGGCTCGATCTCGGTGTGTTCGTGTGTGTATTGAGTGTGCTGTGAGGGAGCCTCCACCCCAACTTGACACCTCCGGTTCCTCCACCGGATGCTTCAGGCCAAGATGTGAAAGAGGCCGTTCATTTGCTTACTCAATTGGTTGCTGCCCAGACACAGCGGCAAAGTTCAGGGCAAGATGATAGGGCTATTAGTGCAAGGGCCCGTGATTTTATTAGTTTGAACCCTCCGAAATTCTTTGGATCAAAGCCGGATAAGGACCCTCAAAATTTCATTGATGGTATGTTGAGGACGCTTCGGTTGATACATGCTTCGGACATCGAATCGGTGGAGTTAGCGTCCTAAAGATTGAGGGATGTCGGGGTTCATTGGTACATGGATTGGATGGCTTCACGGGGAGCCAATGCACTTCCTCCGGTATGGCAAGAATTTGTAGATGCTTTTCTCTGACATTATTTGCCTCCAGAAGTTTGGCGAGCTAGAGTCGATAAGTTCCTAAATTTGAGGCAAGGGAGCATGAGTGCTCTAGAGTATAGTGTCCGCTTCAATTCGTTAGCTCGGTATGCTTCGGCCATGGTAGCGGATATGGGTGACCGAGTGCACCAGTTTGTGAAAGGCCTAGGGCCACATTTGATGGATAGGTGCTTGACTGCGTCCCTTCAGGACAATATGGATATTTCACGCATCCAAGCCCATGCTCAGAATTTAGAAGAAAGCCTGCAACAACAAAGAAGTGAGCGTGAGCATGATAGAGGGCATAACAAGAGGGTTAGATCTTCGGGTCCGATGAGTGAGTATAGAGGCGAGCACAGACAGCAGTTTTCGAGGCACTCAGGCCATTCTATGACTAGTGCGCCTCCACGGTATTCAGGCCAGAGATTTGATAGATCTACTCATCCCGAGCCGAGTCAGAGCTTTTCGGGATCTCAGTTCAGAGGTGATTCGGGTCAGGCGAGGCCACCCGTACCACGATGCTCCTAGTGTGGGAAGTTACATTGGGGTCAGTACAGATTTGGTTCAGAGGTTTGCTATTCATGTGGTCGACCGAGTTTGCTATTCGAGAGGTAGGACCCGGCCTTGGTCGATAGTCGGATCTTCATCATCTACACGCCCCTATGGGGCCGAGGTCACATGCGCCCGGCCGCCACCGTAGAGGTAGAGGGAGAGTCTCCGGTTCTGGCGGTCCTCGGCCGTTTTATGCTTTGGTGGGACGCCAAGATCTTGAGTCTTCTCCCGATGTGGTCACAAGTATATTATCGGTATTTTCTCATGATGTATATGCTTGGATAGATCCGGGCTCCACATTGTCATATGTTACTCCATATATTGCGGGTCGGTTTAGAGTCAAACCGGAGTCGATTAAACCTTTTGAGGTGTCCACACCCGTTGGTGAATCGGTAATAGCTAGCCGATTGTTATTTGTGATCATCATACTATGATTGACTTGCATGAGTTAAAAATGGTGGATTTTGATGTTATTATGGGCATGGATTTATTGGCTTGTTGCTACGCCAATGTTGATTGTAGAATGAAAATGGTTCGCTTCCAATTTTCGGGAGAACCAGTTTTAGAATGGAAAGGAAATACGGCCTCACCAAAGGGTAGGTTTATTTCCTATCTAAAGGCAAGGAAAATGATCACAAAAGGTTGCGTTTATCATCTAGTTCGGGTTCAAAATGTAGAGGCTGAACCGCCGACTCTTCAGTCAGTTCCCGTAGTAAATGAATTTCCGGATGTATTCCCGGAAGAGCTCCCAGGCCTCCCTCCCGAGCGGGAGATTGATTTTGCTATTGATGTATTGCCAGACACTAAGCCTATATCTATTCCTCCTTATAGAATGGCTCCCGCATAATTGAAAGAGTTGAAGGAGCAATTGAAAGACTTGCTTGAGAAAGGCTTTATTAGGCCCAGTTCATCCCCGTGGGGAGCACCCGTATTATTTGTCCGAAAGAAAGATGGCTCCTTGAGAATGTGCATTGACTATCGGCAATTAAATAAGGTGACAATTAATAATAAGTATCCTCTTATGAGGATTGATGACTTATTTGATCAATTACAAGGTGCCAGATGGTTTTCAAAGATAGATTTGAGATCCGGGTATCATCAAGTGAGAGTTAGGGAGAAAGATATCCCTAAGACAGCCTTCAAAACAAGATATAGCCATTTGAGTGCCGGGTGATGTCATTTGGGCTAACTAATGTACCGGCAGTGTTTATGGATTTGATGAATAATGTGTTCAGGCCCTTCCTAGATTTGTTTGTGATTGTATTCATCGACGATAACTTGCTGTATTCTAGATCTGAGGCAGAACATGCGGATTATTTGCGTACTATCCTTAGAGTTCTTCGAACTCGAGAGTTGTTTGCAAAATTTTCTAAGTGTGAGTTCTTGTTGAACTCAGTCATATTTCTGGGGCATATTGTTTCAGCCGATGGTATTCGGGTAGATAGCCAAACTATTGAGGTCGTGAAGACTTGGCCAAGGCCCACAACCCCTATGGAGGTTCGTAGCTTTCTGGGCTTAGCAGGTTATTACCGGAGATTTGTTGAAATTTTCTCTTCTATTTCTGCACCACTCACAAAGCTGACCCAGAAATCAGCAAAGTTTCAATGGACGGATGCTTGTGAGCGTAGTTTCCAAGAGCTAAAAGATAGATTGACTTCTGCACCAGTCCTGACACTTCCAGAGGGATTGGAAGGTTATGTTGTTTATTATGATGCTTCAGGCATTGGGCTAGGATGTGTATTGATGCAACATGGTAAGGTGATTGCGTATGCTTCAAGGCAATTACGAAAACATGAAAAGAATTATCCAACCCACGATCTTGAATTGGCTGTGGTGATTCATGCATTAAAGATATGGAGACATTATTTATATGGTGTCCATGTAGATATTTACACGGTTCATAAAAGCCTTCAGTATATCTTCAAGCAGAAAGAGTTGAATTCACGACAACAACGATGGTTGATTGCTAAAAGATTATGATGTTGGCATTCTATATCACCCCGGAAAGGCAAATGTGGTGGCTGACGCTCTTAGCCGCAGATCTATGGGAAGTTTGTGTGATGTACAACCAGAGAAAAGAGAAATGGCTCGCGAGCTCCAGCAGTTAGCTAGCATAGAGTTCGAGTAGTGGACTCAGGTAGCAGGGGAACTACCATTCAGAATTCAGCAGTCTCGTCGCTAGTAGTGGAAGTAAAGGAGCGACAATACGAAGATCCCATGCTAATGCATTACAGAGATACACTCCCTCAGAAAGAGGAGTCATCATTTGAGATCTCAGGAGACGGAGTTCTCCGATGCCGAGGTAGATTATGTGTTCCTCATGTGGCAGGTTTACGCCACCAGATATTGAGAGAAGCTCATTGTTCCCGTTATTCTATCCACCCCGGAGCAACAAAAATGTATCATGATCTTAAATCCATGTATTGGTGGAATGGGATGAAGAAAGATATAGCAGAATTTGTAACTCAATGTCCCACTTCGACAAGTGAAGATCGAGCACCAAAAGTCGAGCGGATTGTTGCAAGCTATAGAAATCCCAACTTGGAAGTGGGAAGTAATTAACATGGACTTTATTACAGGCTTACCCCGTTCTCGACGTAAGTATGATTCCATATGGGTGATTGTGGATAGACTCACTAAGTTAGCTCATTTCTTACCAGTCAGAACGACGTATGTAGCAGAAGATTATGCAAAGCTCTATGTTAAAGAGATAGTGCGACTTCATGGTGTTCCAGTATCTATTATCTCAGACAGAGGAACTCAGTTTACGACTAATTTCTGGAAGTCCTTCCAAGAGGGTTTGGGGACTCAAGTAAGCCTTAGCACGGCATTTCATCCACAGACTGATGGACAAGCTGAACGTACCATTCAGACTCTTGAGGATATGTTACGGGCACATATGTTAGATTTTGGAGGTAATTGGGATGATCACTTACCACTCATCGAGTTTGCTTACAATAACAGTTATCATTCTAGCATCCAAATGGAACCATATGAGGCTTTATATGGGCGAAAGTGTAGATCCCCAATTGGGTGGTTTGAAGCAGGAGAGGCTAAATTGATAGGGCCAGACTTGGTCCAGCAAGCCATAGAAAAGCTTAAGCTCATACAAGATCGGTTGTTGGTAGCCCAAAGGCATCAAAAGTCCTATGCGGATAATCGTCGATGTGACTTAGAGTTCCAAGTTAAAGACTGGTTATTCTTGAAAGTGTCGCCAATGAAGGGCGTTATGAGATTTGGCAAAAAGAGAAAGTTAAGTCCCTGGTACATTGGGCCTTATGAAATTGTGCGCAAGGTAGGCAAAGTGGCTTACGAATTAGATCTATCTCCTGATTTGGAGTCAGTTTATCTAGTTTTTCATGTCTCGATGCTTTGTAAATGTGTTAGAGATCCTACTAGGATCGTCCCAGTAAATGATGTTCAAGTGACAGAAAAGTTAACTTATGAAGAAATACCCATTGCCATATTAGATAGGTAAGTACGGAGGCTTAGAAACAAAGAAGTAGCCTCAATTAAGGTTTTGTGGAGAAACAATAACCGAGAAGAAATAACATGGGAAGCGTAAGAAATCATGAAATCTAAGTACCCACACTTATTTCAGCCCCCGGAAGAGTGCCAAGACGAAACATCAAGATCATAAGGTATGTATGTTTACCTTTTTGTGAAATTGGGTCGTGTGTGGCCAAATTCTATTGCTATTATGTTGTGGCCCTGTGAGGCATTGTTATTATAGGCTGTTGTGATAGAATGGTAGTGCCATATTATAGGGGAAACTCTGGCGAAATTTTCATAGAATTCTCGAGTGCGTAACATTCAAGGACGAATGTTCTTAAGGGGGGAAAAATGTTACACCTCGAAAAATTTTCCGTTGATGCACAGTGAATAGGATAACGAAGAGCACGAAGTATATGGTGTTTCGATAAGTAAGAATTAGCATTTGATGACCTTAAGTAAGATTTCAAAGGCATTCGATGTTAGACGAGAAAGTTGCCAAGAGAAGGCAATGTATACGATAGGTATCGGACGAGAATTATGAGTAACGAGTGGATGACGACTTAATGATGTTTTGGGGAAGAGTTATAACGCCCCTTAGATTGTTAATGAGGTGATAAACAAGTGTTAAGAAGGCTCCATAAGGATTGGAGATCAAACGAAGTGACGAGAACAAGATCAGTGGACTGATGGGTTATACGGCCCATTATACGGACCGTATAATGGACCGCAGGACCATCACAGTGAAGGTCCCTCACTAGTGGGATTATACGGTCAGTTATACGGACCGTATAAATTTATACGGACCGTATAATGGACCGTATAATGGTCACAGAGATGAGAGTTTGAAGATCCCATTTCACGATCACTTATATGGACCGTATAAGTTTATACGGACCGTATAAGTGTCCGTATAATGTCCCGACAGATCAGATTTTGGAGTTATTAAAAAGAAGACCAAGTTCATCATTTTATTACCATATTTCACTCGTTCTCTCTAGAATATTTCTCCTACACAAATTCAAGAGATATTAGTGATCATCTACATCAAACTAAGTGAATCAAGTGCAAGAAATCCATTAAAGTTCATCCAAATCAAGAAATCCAAGTGAAGGTGAAACTAGGGTTTTTCTCTTGTGACGTGTTTGCACCCAAGGTTCATTCCTACACCATATAAGGTAAGTTTTATGACATTTCGTTGCTGTTTAAGGTATTTGAAAGTTGAAACACTTGGATTATATAAGGAAATAGGAAATGGGTCATGAATGTGGGAATAGTGTCACTTTTGAGTAAATATTTGGATTGAGTTATGATTCTTGATACATTATGATTATAATCATGTTATAAATGATGTTGAGAACATGGAATAGACCTTGTATGTGAATGAACGAAATTGTGTGATATGACCATGAATATGGATGAATTGAAGTGAATTGAGAAGTAAGGATAATGTAGTTGAATAAAGGCTATTGTGATGATATTGTGAATATTATTATTGATGTTTGGGAGTTGATATATGATATGGAGGAAGTCGTATAAATAAAGGAGGTGCTGTCCAATTTTCCCTAGCTTTAGTCATGAATGCTAAGCTATCAATTCTCTAATGTTAGTATGCACTCTAATGAAGGTAGAAGCGTGAGCATTGAAGAAGAACGTACAAGTGATAGAATAGTTGAACGGAAAGGTATGTAAGGCTAACCCTTCTTTCATAAGGCATGGTTCTTTGGCTAAAAATCTATCCTCCTATGAGCCTACGATATTCTCTAATGATCCTATCTCTAAAAGCTACTAAGCTTATGATCCTCGATATGATACGATTGTACTGAGTTCCTTATACGACGAGTAATCCTTTAAGGATAGATGTAATGAATGATGATAATAAAAAGGCTAAAGATGCTTATGAGCTTATATGTATATGTGCCCATGTGTGGCTATTATGAAACCCCGAGCTTATATGGCCAGGTAGAATATAGTAGATATGTATATACGTAATGCGTATGCACCACTGCAGTTGGGTACGAATAACCCTGAGCCTTGGTAGGGCCAGGTATGTGAAACACCGAACCTTCGTGGTCGGGTATGCTATATAAATGCTATGTATATGACATCAATATGAGTACGAATATGTTAAGTATATGTAAATGTTATGTAAAGGCTATGTATATGCAATGTATATGAGATGTAAATGATATGAATATGAGTATGAATGGAAATATGAATACGAATACGAAAATGGATACGAAAGGTAAATGAGTACGGATACGTAGACAGATACGGATATGGATGTATGTACACGGATACGCAATAGAAATGGAATGTCCCTATGAAAGGTAAGTAAGTGCTATGACGATGATACTATTATCTCCCATCCTATGCTATTGCATATGTTGTCTACTATGCTTTCATATTGATATTGATCATGCTTTACATACTCAGTACATTTTTCGTACTGACGTCCTTTTGTTTGTGGACGCTGCGTCATACCCGCAAGTGGCCAGGGAGACAGACTCGACCCATAGCCTCATTATTCAGGGACTACATAGCGGAGCTCCACTTCATTTGGAGCTACAGCTTTTGGTATAGATTCTTTTGTGCACATATTTATGGGCACGGTAGGGTCCTGTCCCGCCTATATGATATGACGTACTCTCCTTAGAGGCTCGTAGACATGTGTATATGGTTAGATATGTTTGGCTTTGTCGGCCTATATTTTGGGATATTATTTTGTCAGCCTCGTCGACTTATGTACATTTACATGGGCATAGATGTTAATGATGATATAAGTGAATTGTCTCCCAATGATATTAGAATGATGATGAATGAAAAGCATGATTTAACTATGTGGCTCACCTAGATGTGATGTGAAAGTATGTTAAGAGGTGCCTGGATGGGTTAGCACCGAGTGCTCGTCGCGGCCCTCCGGTTGGGTCGTGACACTCTCTATCTACCTGTGGGCATGAACACAACGTCCAAAGAAAAGGACGTCAGTACGAGCATTATACTCAGTTTCACGGACCAACATACGGTCCGTATAATTTATATGGACCGTATGTGTGGCCGTAGATTTGGTCCAGTGAAGGTCCCCATTCTGGGCAGAATATACGGCCTAACATATGGCCAGTATATTTTATATGGTCAGTATGTTGGACGGTATAATGCCCAGCTTCCGAAACTCATTCTCGCCGACTCATTTGATATCCAATCCTTATGGAACCTTCTTAACACTTATTTAACACCTCATTAACAATCTAAGGGATGTTATAACTCTTCTTTAAGACATCATTAAGCCATCATCAACTTGGTACTTTGTGAATCCTTTCCGATACACCACGTATACCTCGCTTTTCTTGACGAACTTTCTTCTCTTACCTTAAATGTCTCTAAAATTTCAATTAGAACTATTAATTACTATTTCTGACTTATTAAAACATCATATACTTCATGCCCTTCGTTAGTCTATTCACTGTACATCAACAGGAAATTTTTCGAGGTGTAACAATGCGGACCGCAAGGTCCGAGATCTTGAGTTTGCAGAGGAAGAGAAAATGTTGTTGAAGGTCTCACCCATGAAGGGTGTGATGAGGTTCGAAAAGAAGGGCAAGTTTATCCCGAGGTACATTGAGCCGTTTGAGATCCTCAAGCGTGTGGGGTAGGTGGCTTATAAGTTAGCTTTGCCTCCGAGCTTATCAGGCTTTCCTCCGGTGTTCCACGTTTCGATGTTGAAGAGGTACCATGGGGATGGTTCATACATAATCCATTGGGATTCAGTTTTATTAGATGAGAATTTGTCATATGAGGAGAAGCCTATTGCCATCTTAGATAGGGATGTTCGCAAGTTGAGGTCCAAGGAGATAGCCTCTGTGAATCTTCAGTGGAAGAATCTTCCGGTAGAGGAAGCTACTTGGGAAACAGAATCTGATATGCGTAGAAAGTATCCTCAGCTTTTAGCCGAGACAAGTAATTTCTTCGAGTTTACTCATCTTTGTCCGTTCGAGGACGAACGCTGTTTTAATTGATATTTGATGTAACGACCCTTCCGGTCATTATGAAAAATGTAGGGCCACCACACCAAATAGAACCTTTCCAAGGGTAGAACGAGCCAGTAGAACTCGATTTTGTGAGCTTAAGAGGTGAAATTTGACTTTCTTATGATTGTTGTTTAATTGTGATTGAGTCTATCGGGGGGTGACGTAGGAAATTAGAATTCTGTTGGGGATTCCGAGGCCATAGGTGGATTCGTATGATGTTTTTATGCATCTGTACATGTTTTGTTTGTGTTTGAGAGGCCTCGAATGAAATGTGGAGTGAAAAGAGGGGAAACACGACAAAAGTCGAGCTCGCTACCCAAATGGCACCACTGTGGCGGTGGGAGTGCGCACGGCGGTACCACGCGCGATGAGTGGAGGCTGCCCGGCCATCCATTTCTCTAGTGGCCGCTGTGGTGGGCGATGGGCCGCTACGGCGATACCGCTATAGCGGGGGATTGATCGCTACAGCGGTGAGTGGATTTCTTTTGGGTCCGCTATAGCAGTCACTTGGCCGCTATAGCGGGACCACTGCAGCGGTGAAACGACCGCCGCAGCGGTTGATGAGGGGACAAAATCTGTGTTTTAAAGACTTAGTCTCATATTCTTTATTCATAATACCCCAACACAGTTCCCCACAAGCACCTAGGGTGAAAATTCAAGCTAGGGAGAAAACTCTTGAGAGGTAAGTTTCATTTATTCCTTCCAACCATTACGTATCATCTTCATGATTATCATCACTCTTGTGGGTCTTCAATGATAGAATTGTAATAGACATCCTAAAAATTGTTAAACCTTCTAAACTTGATGGGTTATGGTTATTATCACTTATTTATCATCTAAAGGCTTGGGTTAATTTCTCTTAATCATGAATTGAATCCTTAGAGCCATAAACTAAGTGAATTGAGACCTAGGGTTCTATAGAAATGGTGTCTTGACCATGAAAACTGATTGTAGTAGTAATGTTGATATAATATTGTTATAATTTGATGATTAATGATTACTAAGGCCCTTGATAGGTTGCTTCACACCTAGAAAATCATCTACCCATTGGAATGAGGTAAAGGGAAGGGTATTCTTGAATTGGTACTTGTGATTTGAGTAATTGTGACTCATTGAGTCTTCTAGTTCTAGACTTTGAGTGTTCTGAGGCTTTAAGGAAAGAAAAAGTTGTAGCGGAGTGACTTGCATTGTTCAAGCTCTACGTTTGAGGTAGGTTACAGTCTACTTGAGTTAGACTTTGGTTAGTTGATTGTATGTTCTGTGAATCCTTTAGGAGAAAGCATGTCTAATTTTCATGCATGATATTGTGTGGTTGAATTACTACATGAATGCGATTGAGTGATTCTGTAGGCTTCGTGCCAGTATTCCTATGTGTTTAATCGGCAGTGGATGTGTTTGTTATGAGAAGCTTATATAATTTTCTCGGCGATATTGTGATGTTAAATGATGACGTAAGCATTGATAACGAGAAGGTAAGTAACATTATCCTGTAAAGGGGTTTGGAAAGGCACAAATTTGACCTAGATTATGGGCTCGTGGTGCGAGCTTAGTTTAAAAAATGAGAGGTACATTGACATGGCCTGCATCCGAGGTTCGATCCGGAGCGGAGGTTTATACTCAGGTCCGAGGAGTAGATCCGGAACGAGTGGTACATGGACACCATGGGTCCCCTGCAGGTCATGACTACTGAGCAATGACAGCAGTTAGTATGTATGTATAGTGATGTAGTTATTGTGGTAAACTTATTTTCGTGTGTCTTCTATTGATTGTGATTCTTGATGTCTTGGTGACTTGATTGTGGTTATCCTTGGTTGACTTGTTGTGTGTTATTGATATTCGTGTCTGTTAGCTGGCTTGTTTATTCTATTGATTTTATGAGATATGCATGATACTAATCTTAGTCGGCCCATGATATCTACTGGTGCATAGTGTTTGTATTGATACTACCTTGCTGCATTCTTTTGAGTACAGATTGTGATACAGAGACTGCTACCTGCCCTCACATCTTGCATTGAGGACATTTGCTGACAGATTTAGGGTGAGGTTCTATCCATGCCAGGCCGCCCGAAGATCTTCCTCTTATGATGTCTTTTCCTATTCTGGACATTATGGATATTTATTAGACAGATTTCATTCTTTGGACATGTTTTAGATTAGAGTCCTGGAATGATGACTTTTGGATTTTCGAGATTGTGTAATAGATAGACTTCCGCACTTATTTCAGTATTTTATGGCATGACTTATATTTTTTATTTGATACTTGAATGGGTAATAATTGACTAACTTGGTTAATATAAAATCGGACTTAAATGAATAGGTGATTGTGTGTTGGTTCGCCCACTAGGGGTTAGTGTGGGTGTCAGTCATGGCGGGTTGGGTCATGACATCTGAATAGAATAGCACATAATGATAGAGGAGTCTTTAAGGCAGCAAATGGCCATGCTCACCCTGGAAACTCGGAGATAATGCTGAAGCGACTATCAGCCACGTGTCACAGAAGCAGATCCGACCAGATACTCTGCATTCATAAAGGAATGAAGCAAATGCAGTTCAGTACAAAACAACAATACTGGAAGGCATCATCGGCTGACTAAGCATAGTTAACACAATCCAGATAATAAAGCAGCTAAGAAGATAAATCGATAAGTATAAGTCAATGTAATCACATACAAGTATATGTCATCGCCTAAGTAAAGCATCTGATCCCAAATGTGCCAAGTGTGAATATATCCAGTCCGAATCCAACATCACAGGTACAACACCAAAACATCCCAAAATCAAGCCATAATGCAATGCAATGCAATAGTGTATGAATGCAATGCAATGCCATGCAAATAATGTATACATATGTATATCGGACGGAAATATTGACATCTTGGTAGCACAACCCAGTGTGACTCGTGAAGTCTGAGTGTCACCGGTCCTGGATCTTTGTCCAACAGACAGACGGGACCCTGGATCTTTGCCCATGGGGGGTTCTCACCGACACCACTCTAGGGGACTCGCAGAGTCCATGCACTCACTTAATCAATGATTTTAACATCGGATATCGGCTATCTCACGTCACTCAAGTAAAATCGAGCCCAGCTCATCAAAGTGTCTCATCAAGTATCATCAGTAGTTTAACAGTGTATCATGAAAATGAAAGTGTGTGCAATGCATGTATCAGCATCAATAATCATCTCAATATCACAAGTACCGACAATGGGTACGCCAACAATATATCTGAATCACAAATACCAACAGTGGGTATGCCAATAATATAACCGAATCACAAGTACCAACAGTGGGTATGCCAACAATATCGTCATCAAGATGATAAAACAGAAACCAATATCTATCAGCAGCTCATGGCATTAAGCCAGTACAACAGAACAATCAAATCACAACACAACGGGGTGGCTAGAACCAACACACAATAGGGCCCAACCTAAGGTAATATCCGACCCAAATTCATACCCGGAGGTCACATGCTGTCTCTAATAATATAATCAAAATATGTGCTTCGCTATACGAAGTCTCACCAAAGGTAAGCCATAACCTACTTGGGTGGCCGAATCACAGCACCAACAACTCACTCCTTTGTGTTTCCTTTCCGCTGAACCTGAAAACCAAAGTAGTATCAGCATGATTGAAATCTAGATTAAAAATCATGAAGAATGATACTAATATTGCTACCATTCAATTTAGGTCAATTCCGACCCTAGAATTTGGGAAAACAGGCCCACAGGGGCAAAACGGAAAATTCGGAAGCAAAATATCAAATTAAGCACTAGGTGATCATAACCTAACCACTAATTGCTAAATTAACCCATAGATTCATCCAATTTGGAATTTGAAGCCCCCCAATTTGGGTATAAACCCTAACTCTTTGATTTCGAAATTCAACACTAAAAAATGGAAGATATATGATTAACAAGCTTAGATTTATTAAAATCTAACATAAACACTATCAATTTCATCAGTAATAAGCCTAGGGAAAAGTTCATCAAAACCCTCTTCCAACTTCCATTACTAAGGGATCATTAAAGGAAAGGGAAAATCTAAGATGATTATGATTAAAGGAAGAGAAAAGGAATTAGTAAAATTTACCACCAAGAATATTTCCAAAATATCTCTAAGAATAGTTCCCCGAAGTTCTAATTTCGAAATGGAAATAAATAAGGGTCTAAAGGCATTTAACAATTCATTAATTATATACATTGCTCATCACCCGCTTCAGCGGCACTGGGACTGCCCTATCGGAGCCCCTCAGCGGTCACTCGACCGCTTTAGCAGTCCCGCTTAAAATCCTTGAAAGGCTCCAGCGGTAGGGCTACCGCCCCAGCGGTACAGCTGCCGCGGTGCTGGTGCTGCCGAAGCGGGCACATGACACTAGAAACTTACCTAAGTTTCACTATTTGATCCGATTTTTTGACTAATTTCTGAGGCCATCTGCTTATATACCATACACATAGACACACATAAAAATACACTACGAACGTGTCCGTGACCTCAGAATTTCCAACGGAGGTTTCATTGACTGAGTCAATCCTCGATAACTTAATTCCAAATTCCCAACCCAAGTCCCAAAATGCATTCGAGTGCATTAGGAACCGAACCAGATATACACACAAGTTATAAACGACCATCCGGACCTCTCGAAATCGATTGATTTTCGAAAAAGGTCCGTTTACCCAAAAGTCAACTTTGAGTCAACTATTTTTCATTTAAAGCCTATATTTCACAAAAGTTGCCCGAATACGATCTAGACACCTCGAGAAGCGTGTCAACGGTCCCCTCTGATAAAAAATGAGCTGATCAATGCTCGGGAAAGGGCGAAAATGCTGAAAAGACTATAATGACCAAACGGGTCGTTACAAATAATGAGCTTACAACTTAATGTTGAAAGAAAAGGTTCCATGGCAAGAGAAGCCAATGGTTGAGCTTAAAGGGGACAGAGTGCTCCAATGCATAAGTTGAATGTATTCCCCAGATATAGTTGGTTGTCATGGCAAGGTTGTGATGAAGGTACATTATTCCCGCTATTCTATTCATCCTGGTTCGACGAAGATGTACCATGATATTAGATATATTGGTGGAATGATATAAAGAAGGACATTGCCGAGTTTGTGGCACAGTGTCCCATTTGTCAGCAAGTAAAGATAGAGCGTTAGAGGCTTAGAAGGCTTGTACAAAGTATAGATCTAAACTTAAAAAATGAAAGATGATTAATATGAATTTCATTGTAGAGTCGCCTTACTCTTATCATAAATATGACACCATATAAGTGATGGTCGACAAACTTACAAAGTTGACCCATTTCTTGCCAGACCTCCCATTCACACGGGGAGGACTATGCAATGTTATATTTTAAAGAGACCGTGCAACTTCATGACATTCTAATGTCTATTATTTTAGATAGAGGAAGTTAGTTTACAGTAAACTTCTAGAGATCCTTCTAGAGAGATTTGGGAATACAAGGGAACCTTGGTGTAGTTTTCACCCCAAACAGGTAGCCTTGCTGAGTGTACAATTTAAACACTCGATGATATGCTACAGGCATGTATACTAGATTTCGAAGAGAATTAGGATGATCATTTACCCTTCAATGAGTTTGCACATATTAGTAGTTATCATTCCAGCATCAAGATGGCTCCTTTGAGGCATTGTATGGCTGAGAGTACAGATATCCTATCGATTGATTCACCGCGGGAGGATTAGAGTTACCTAGAATTTTTTTGGTCTACCAAGCTATGGAAAAAGTTAGCCCAGAGTCGCCAGAAATCACTTATAGATGTGCGACGGTAAGATCTAAAGTTTGTGTAAATGATTGGGTCTTCCTGAGAATGTCGCCAATGATAGACGTAATGAGATTTAGAAAGAAAGGTAAGCTTAGCCCAAAGGTGCATTGGGTCATGCAAAATTGTTCGAGGAATAGGCCAAGTGGCCTATGAGTTAGAGTTGCCTCTAAAATTGGAGTTTATACACCCAGTCTTTCATGTATCTATATTACGAAAGTGTTTTATGATTAGAGGATATTCGAGTTGAAAAGGTTGTAAAATAAATTAGATACAGCTTTGTGATGCTTTTTATTAAAATTGATGGTTGTGTGAAGCCAAAAGTTGTTGTTGATTGATTGTGGCCCTGTGTGGCATATATATTTTGTTTTCTGGCAGCATGACAGGTTGGATGTAGGCATGTATACAGAGGAAACTCTGTCAAAATTTTCATAACACCCTTAAGAGTTAGTTTCTCTCCTATACCCCTCTACATTCGAGGACGAATATTCCTAAGGGGGGAAGGATGTTACACCCCACATTTTTTTTTTGTGCTAGTATGACTCGTGAGTAAATTAATGAATGTACAGTGAGCCTAGGATCCCATATTTAGATTATAAGGAGTTGAAACAAGTGTTAAGTAAGTTTCATTAGAGTTCGGGGTTAAACGAGTCAAATAAAATACTTTCCGGCGAAGTTCGCCAAAGGAAAGTGGATTGTAATAGCCCATACTTTCGGGGTAAGAATAAAATATCTTAATATGATATGAAATTTTTTTATGAGTTATTTGAACCATATAATATTCATATGATAACCCTTGAATTCAATCAAGTTGTAAAACAAATTTGGCAAAGGTCATCGCAAGTTACGTTCATAAGTTCGTTTAAATTATGGTCAGATGTAGCAGATCTTTTCTCTCAATATACTAAGAGTTACGGGGTGATCCACCAATTAAATTGAAGGTCTAAGAGTCTAGCTTCCAACACATTAAACTATTCACCGATATGACATCAGAGTAAAGAGATATTCACGTTTTTACGAGACTGCACAGACAGCTCCTTTAGAGTTTCTTATGATATTAAAGGTAAGATGTTTTCTATGATGACAATGATGATGATGATGATTCCACTCTAGAGATTCCAAAGTTCATGGTTTGATGCTATTACGAGATTATTGAGTTTATTTTATGAATTTCTTGATCTTATTCATTGTTGTTAATCTCACCTCATGATACTTGTTCCTTCGAGGAGAGATATAGCGATGGTGATTATTCCATAATATAATCGGAGGTTACCTACCTTACTTCACTCCGATAGATTTATAGCTTTTAATTGGGTTCTTATGCATCCTTTATATAGATGTATGTATTTTAATAACACCATGCCTACATGGCCATGCAGACACCACTACGGTGGGCGGCTTATGGATAATGATAATAACACCATGCCTACATGACCGGGCAGTCACCATTTGTAGGTGGCGTGAGATGGTTAACCCGGACGCGGGAGGCCTAGACGCGGGCTAATGATTATGATATATACATATGTGTATGTGAGAAATGTTTTCTTTAGAAATCCAAGCATGCATGGTATCCGCCTTATGAGGCAATCAGATGTACATGTTATCTTTATCTCCTGTTATGTTCCATGTTTCTTGTTATGTTGTTATTCATGCCTTACATACTCAGTACACTGTTCGTATTGACATCCTTTCTTTTGGACGCTACGTTCATGCCCGCAGATAGACTGGTAGACGGATCTGATCCTTAGGAGTCCCATCAGCGGAATCTCAGAAGCGCTCCAGTAGTTCCGGAGCTGCAGTTATTGGTACTACTCTTTTGTATACATATACTTGGGTATGGCAGAGTCCTACCCCATCCTTATGGATTCATGTATTTTGTTTAGAGGCTCGTAGACAGATGTATGTAGCTAGATGTTCCTTAACTTTATCAGTCCTTGTTGTTGTATATATTTTGGTAGCCTTATTGGCTTATGCTTATGGGCATCGTTGTTGATGACTGTACTAAGTATGATATTCACGAGTTGTCTATGTGGCCCAACTAGAAATGCTTATGGAATGTTAGACTAGAGGTGCTCAGTAGGCTAGTACCGGGTACCCGTCATGGCCCTCTAGCTGGTTTGTGACATCTAGATCATGGGTTGGGTAGTTTTTATCATGCTTCCGTAACTGCCTTGAAGCATAAGTAATCACTGTACCATGCTGCATCAACATACAACCTGGTCCAATGCCTGAGTCATCACAACAGACAACATAGCCCTCCGATCCTTCTGGAAGTGTCAGCACCGGGCTGAAGTCAATCTGTCTATCAACTCCTAAAAACTGTGCTCACAAGCATCCGTCCACTGAAATTTAGTTTCTTTCTGAGTCAGCTTCGTTAATGGTGCAAAGATGGAAGAAAAACCTTCTGCAGACCTTCTGTAATAACCTCCTAAGCCCAAAAAGCTACAAACATTAGTAGGTGTTGTGGATCTTGGCCAAGTCTTCACAGCTTCAATGATGTGGGTATCCACCCGAATACTATCTTCTAAAATAATAGGCCCTAGAAAAGTTACCGAATTCAACCAGAACTCGCATTTTGAGAACTTTGCATATAACTCCCGAGCTTGGAGAATTTTAAGGACAGAATGTAAATGATCCGCATGTTCTACCTCAGATCGAGAATACACCAGAATATCATCAACGAACACAATCATAAACGAATCTAAGAAAGGCCTGAATACACTATTCATCAAATCCATAAATACCGCTGGAGCGTTCGTTAACCCGAACGACATCACCCGAAATTCAAAGTGACCATATCTTGTTCTGAAGGTCGTCTTCAGAATATCTTTCTCCCTAACTCTCACCTGGTGGTACCCCGATCTAAAGTCTTTTTTGATAACTATTTGGCGCCCTGCAATTGATTAAATAAATCATCAATTCTTGGAAGGGGATACTTGTTCTTTATCGTCACCTTATTCAGCTGCCTGTAGTCGATACACATCCGTAAGGAACCATATTTCTTCCTTACAAATAATACCAGTGTTCCCCACGGCGACGAACTAGGCCTTATAAAGCCGTTCTCAAGCAAATCCTTCAACTGCTCCTTTAACTCTCTTAATTCTGCAGGTGCCATTCTATAAGGAGGAATAGATATCTGCTTAGTGTCTGGTAGCACGTCAATGGCAAAATCAATCTCCCATTCTGGTGGAAGACCTGAAAGCTCGTCCGGGAATACATTCGAAAACTCATTCATTATCGGAACAGATTGAAGAGTTACCGGCTTTGCTTCTATATCTTGAACCTGAACTAGTGATAAATACATCCCTTAGCAATCATCTTTCTTGCCTTGAGATAGGAAATAAACTTATCTCTTGGAGATGTTGTATTACCCTTCCATTCTAGAACTAGCTCTCCTAGAAAATGGAAACGAACTATCTTCATTCTATGATCGACATTTGCGTAATAAGAAGCCAACCAATCTATTCCCATAATAACATCAAAATCTACCATATTGAGCTCAATCAGATCTGCCATGGTACGATGATCACAAAGATATAACCACACAATTCCTATAGACTCGTCTAGCTATCACGGGGTCACCAAAGGGTGTAGACACTTTAAAAAGGTTAATTGGCTCAGGTTTCACCCAATCTGACTGGCAATATAAGGAGTAACATACGACAATATAGACCCTGGATCTATCAATGCATATACGTCATGAGAAGATAATAATAATATACCTGTAACCACATCAGGTGAAGACTTGAGATCCTTCCACCCAGCTAATGCATAGATACGGTTCTGAGGATTGCTCGACCTGGACGCTCCCCCTCTACCTTTACCACGGCCCGATGGTATTTGTGAACTCTGCCCCACGGGGTGTACAGATGATGAAGAACCGGTTGCTGATCCCGTGGGCTGAATCATACCTCTACCACCTCTCGACGGACAGTCGCGCACTATATGGCTTGTCTGACCGCAAGCATAACAAGCATCTGAACCTAAGCAGCACTGTCCCGAATGTTGCCTACCACATCGAGTGCACCGTGGTAAAGGTGGTCTCATCTGACAGAAATCACCCCTGTACTGAGAACCCGGTGCCCTAGAAATCTGACCTGGTCCGGAATAGATAAGGCGGTCAAATCTCCTGCCTGCAAACCGCAGAGGTGCACTAACTGCGGAATGACCGGAGCATCTGGAATACTGCCCCCTCTGACTCCCTCCAAGCTCACTGACAGCACCTGAGGATCTAGCCCTCTTACTATAACCCCTGTTATACTCACTTCTCCATTGTTGCTGTCGTTCTTCCAAATTTCGGGCATAGGCCTGAATACGAAAAATATCCATACATTCCTAAAGTGAGGCCGTCAAACAATCATCAATCAAGTATGGCCCTAAACTATTCACAAACCGATGAACTCTATCTCCCATATCAGCAAACATAGCTGGAGTATACAGAGCCAAGGAATTAAAATGAAGGCTATACTCCCGAGCACTCATGTTCCCCTATCTGAGGTTCAGGAACCTATTAGCTGTAGCCCGTCGAACCTCTGGTGGCAAATAGTGTCCGAGAAAAGCATCTAAAAACTCTTGCCATATCGGGGAAGGTGCATTTATCCCTCTAGAAGTTATCCAGATACTATAACAATGAACCGCCACATCTCGCAATCTATAAGAGGCCAACTCTACCGACTCCACATATGAAGCATGCATTACCCGCAATGTCCTCAATATCTTATCAATGAAATTTTGCAGGTCCTTGTCTAGTTTTGACCCAAAGAATTCTGGGGGGTCCAAACTAATAAAATCACGGACTCTAGTACTGACAGCTCTAGCACCATGACCAGTACCTTGCGGCTGAACTCGAGCGGTTACTAACTGGGTCAGCAACCGAATAGCCTCCCTTATTTCCAAGCCTGAGGCATCCGGTGGAGGGACTGGAGGTGTTAGAGCTAGAACTGAGGCTCATCTATGCTCCTTTGGAGGGGGCGGAGTATGAGAGGATCGAGATGGAATCTCATTCTGGTACTTGCTCTCCTCTAAATTTGTAGGCGGCATCCTCTCAGTCCTCCTGCCTACTACTGACTTACCCTTAGAACCGCTGTAGTTTTTCTTTTCACCGACATCGCTGAAATGATGACACACGATTAGGAAAAAGAGAATCCTGATAACATGGCTTTATCGCATAATCTAAGAGGAGAAAGAAAGGTCAACCATTCCCAAATGCCCCACAGCCTCATATTTATAAGTGTGGCGCGTTTCACACCCATAAACAAGACTCTACTGGACACGGCTCGTAGACACACCCTATGATGAACTGCTCTGATACAACTTTTGTCACGACCCAACCGAAGGGCCATGACGGGTACCCAGAGCTAACTTACCGAGCACCTTTTAACATACTTCTCCTACTTATATCTAGGCGGACCATATGACTAACTCAAAAGCATCATAGTCTATATAATCACCAAAGACAGTGCCATATATACGAGCCGACAAGGCTGCCAAAAATAATATACAATATATTAACCGATAAATATACTGAACATCTAACTATGAGCATCTATCTACGAGCCTCTACAAAGAGTACAAAACATCATAAGGACGGGACAAGACCCTGTCATGCCCATATGTATACAAAAGAATAATACTGGCTAAGCTGTAACTCCAAGATAAATGGAGCACTCCTAAACAAACGCTGACAAAGCAACCCAAGGATCCGATTTGTCTACCCGCGGGCATAAATGCAGTGTCCACAAGTAAAAAGATGTCAGTACGAGTAATTTACTGAGTATGCAAGGTATGAATAATAATATAATAAAGATATGGAAGGTAACATGGGATAAGAGAGATAACATGTACATTTGGATGCCTCATAAGGCGGATGTCATGCCTGCTTAGCTTTAAAAAAAAACATTTTGCATACATCGGAACATGTAGCCCGATCCATATATCATATCATCCCGCATCCGGGGCATCCCGCGTCTGAGGTAACATCATAATCTGCCCACTGCAGTGGTGTGCACATCTACGTGCCTACCCAGCCAACTACAGCATGGCACTGTGTCATAAAATACATACATATATATAAAGCATGCATGACAGCCCAAATAACGTTGCAACTCTATCGGAGTGACGTAAGGTCAATAAACCTCCAATTTCTATTATGGAACCATTATCATCACTATATCTCACCTTGAAAGAACAAATACCATAAGTTGAGATCAACAATAATGAGTAAGATCAATGATCATGGAAAAACTCAATAATATTATGAAAACATTAAGAGCTATAAGCTTTCGTATCTTTATAAACAGAATCAAAATCATCACCATTATCATCATCAATATAGAAAATATTTGTCAACAATATCACGAGAACCTTGAGAATTATGAGGTTCTAGCGTTTCTAGGAAATAGGACATTAAGGATATCATGTATGGATTCACAATAAGGGAATCATGCCTTTAGAAAGAAAAGGGTTAGCCTTACATACCTTTTCATCTCCTCAACTACTAAACGTTTCTTCTCCCCGTTCACAAATCTACATTCAAGAAGATTCACACCAACGTCAAGTCTTGAAAATACTCATAAGTTAAAACAAGAATAATTAATAACCTAGCAAAAATTGGGCAGCACTTCCCCTATTCCATCTGCTTCCACCAAATTCCAAATCAACTCCCAAACAACAATAAAAACTTCAACAATACCATGATTAAGAGATTTCCTTCAAATTATATCCAATACAATCCCAAAACTTATTCCCAAAATCAATTTATAACAACAACTTCAACACAACCCCTTATATACTTGTATACAACACTTCCCCATCATCATTATTGCCCCTTATAAGAAGATTATACTCAAAGCATTCTAAAAATTATAACTCAAGTTAATTTGCTACTCAAAATATCCTCAAATTCATGTTTGAACTTCCTTTTTCTCTTTCTTTCCTCAATCAAGTTGTATAACAGTCAAACATTCTTAACAACATGTAATAGATTTGAAAACTTACTTTAATCACACAAGAGCAAGCTTTGATCAAATTATTCCATTTGAGTGGAGCCTCCAACTTCAACACCAAAGGAATTCTTCGACTCTACAAACCCTAGTGAGCCTCCTAACACTTGAGTTTCTTGATTTTCACCTTTTAATCCTTGATTTAACTTGGGTTTGGTTGGACATGTTTAGAGGAAGATTCTAGAACTTTCATGGACTTGGTAAATTGTAACATCTCAGATCTTCGGGCTAAGGTTTAATGCGTAAGATGAAAAGTATAATGGAATCAATATGGTAGATATAGGAAGTGTTTTGAAAACTAATCAACTCATAAGAAGAGTCTTTGGGCAAACGAAAGTTGGAAGCTACCCTACAGAGCGTGTTTTCAAGTGAGTTTGCACCATGTCTCACTTAAAATGAGAATACAGAAATATATATAAGGAATTTGGGAAAATGTGCTTCTTGAAAGTTGTATATCTTTGAAATAACTTTCTAACGGTATATTATGGAGGTCAAACAAACATATGTACAAAAGGTTATGCCCGTTTTACTAAAATAGTATTCTGCCGATTTACGGTAGAATCTACGGGCCGTAAAATTTATACGGGCCGTAGATTTGGGGAGAAAAATAGGTCCAGAAAGCCCAAATTACTGTAATTGATTTACGGTAGGATCTAAGGACCGTAAATCTTTTACAGTCCGTAAAATGGGGCATAAAACAGGTCCGACAATAATTTTAAAACTACGTTTTAAGGCTTTTTCACTTCATTCTTCACATCCCCAAGCCCTAGAACGACCTCCTACCCTCTCCCATCATCAAGAACACCAAGGTAAGCCTATTCTAATCATTCCAAGTCAATTCTAATATATATCCTTGTAATCTAAACAAGAAATCATCATTCCTAACCTAGGGTTTTCAAGAAAACCCGTCTCAAGGTTCAAGATTCAAGATTTTGGAAATCTTCTTCAAAGTTCAAGTCTTTAATTCAAGTTTTGGAGCATTACCAGGTATGTAGAGTTTCTATCCACATGTGGGAACATCTTTGTTCTTCCCCATACCACGTTCTTCCATGATCATACAAGTTACACCAAAACTAGGGTTTAGCCATGTTTATAATAATCCTAAGTACATGTACCATGATATACTATAATTGTATGATTACTTCATTATTGTATTCTTAATAGTCCCTTTTGGTTATTGAGAATCTGTCCGTAACCCATGAAAACTAATACTTTGTATTCCATAGGTTCGTACATGCAAGTTATTAAATGTAATGCTTATTTTCATGAATATCCTACATGTCTACAAGTTTTCATGCAATTATATTATATTATTATATCCATGATATGATACAAGATACTCATGTTTAATACAAGTCATGTTTTATGAAATTCATGGGATTCTTAGCCAACTATATCATGTTCATGTTTTTGGGAGTTGCACAGATTACCGAGAAGGTTTCATACTTGAAACTACATATGCCAACGTAGGATAAGGATCGCTCCGCCCAGTAGGAAGATTCCTTCATATTTTTCCCATTGAGGGATTTGGATCCATTCATGTCATGTTCACGTCTTCTAGCAAAGATCAGACGCCACCTGTTAACGTGGTGGTTACATGTCGGTTATATTAATGCTTTCCCAACATAAAATGTTTTTACCAATGTTATATATGTATTTATGTCCATGTCAGATACACATTTTCATGACCAGGTTTCAATTTCAGTTTCAGCTCTCATCATGTCATTTCACGTGCCATGTTTATTTCATTCAGTTGCTTTACATACCAAAACATTCAATGTGCTGACGTCCCCTTTCTATTACCCAGGGGCCTGCATTTCACGATGCAGGTACGAATTTACAGGATGACGGATCTACTCTATAAGACCATCCACGTATCAGCTTTTGGTGAGCCCCACCTTCTTCGGGGTTTAGTCATTATTTACTTTATGCTAGTTATGCATTTAAGGTATGCTGGGGGCCTTGTCTCAACAGTTACGTTTAGCAGTTCAGACTCATGTTAGAGGATTCATAGACTATAAATTTATGTTATGTCAGACGTTTAGAGTCGTATAGCCATCTTTGGCTCATTATCCATGACAATCCATATTCATGTTTTCTTAAAACAAGTATTTTATTTGATATTTATGATATCCCATGTTTAGGCTCATTATGTTTATGTCATATTCCGCTCATGCATGCCTCATGATGATTCAGCAAGCCATATGGTTCGCTCGGTCACATACCGTAAGGCACTGAGTGCCGTGTTATGTCCAGGCCATAGTTCAGGGCGTGACAAAGCTTGGTATTAGAGCCCTAGGTTCAAGAGTCTTACGGAGTCTCTGAAACCGTCTCCAGTGGAGTCATTTTTATATGTGTGTGGCGCCCACACATATAAATAGTTGACCACCAAGACATTTAAGATTGTCTCACTTCTTTCAGCTCTAGATCGTGCAATAAAGCTATGTTTTCAGAAATCACTCGGACTCGTGTGTTGTTTCCCGTTCTACTGAATACGCCTCGTCTCAATGGATGAGGAAGATGTAAACCTAATAATTATCGATGTGTTGCTTTTAAATGGAGTTATCAGGAATTATTCTAACTCGTGGCATGAAGCTTAGAGCAGTAAGTAACATTTTATTTCCATCGAATATTGAACATATCGAATCTGTAAGCGGCAAGAAGGAAATTCAAGACCCAAGACTTGCCAATTAGTGAATGGTGTGTTTATCAGGTGTTAGTACCATTTGAAAGACAAATTTCGGTATGGTAGCACACATAGGTTATATACCCTATAGAATAAGTTTATTTGGACTCTTTGACCATGGATCTATAGTATAAGGATGATGGTTCAGATTGAAGATCCTACGAGGTAACAAGTTATGAGGTTAACCGCAGCAGGCATAAATTGTCGACGGTAGTTTTGAGTAGGAAATAGCCTAAGAGCAAACCACCTGTAATACTAGAAAGTCTCGACTTTTTCAGGGATATATTTTTTTGCCATATGATCCATGCACATGACTAATAAGGGACTGAGTACGGTAAGAAAACCATGAGCAGACGATATTGAATTTTTAGCGATAGTTTTAAATTATTTAAGCTTATTCAGATCAGACCTAGGGAGTATGATGTTAGTAAGTTACTACAAGAAGCAGATATTACTATGAGATAAAAGATATGACAATTCCCTCTTAGGTTATGTGATTAAGCATTTATCCCCGACGTGTATAGTATGATATAAATTTGAAAGTGTATAGGGAGTTTGGGGTTAGTTGTTCCAATTTCTCATTTGAGACAGATGAAATTCCCTAATTGTGATCTATGTCTATAGTTCAAAAAGATAGTACACAACCCTAGAATAGAGTCAGATGAGGAGGAAAATTTAGAAATAACCTTATGCTTCACTTTAGTACTCAGAAAAGAATTAGAGAACATGATGCTAGCAAGTGGTTAACAGAAGTATAGTAAGTAAGTTTGAGTAGATACAATGAATTAGAAATTTTCAGCAGAGTTATTAGAAGTACGATTTGAGTTACCTAGTCAAGTTAACACTAGTGAGTAGGTAACCATCTAAATACACCAAAGGCATGTTAGAACCCAAAGGGTTTAAGTTATATTCGAGGTATAGAAATGGGTGAAAGAAGAAAACCATCTAAGCAGTAAGAGAGCAAGCTACAGAAGAAGAGCCTTTGAGAGTTATCAAAAAAGAGTTTTCCCCAAGACTGACAAAGTAAGTATATCAGTTATGTACATTAAGAATCCGTTCATTTAAGTAATCCAGTTTTCCCAGTAAGTAAGACTTGCTTGAAATAAGCCGAAGAAATGAGACTTTAGTGTTTTAGAGGAAATTAGCGGAACCCCTAGATGACCACTTATCGCTAACTCGAGGGATCCACAGGCTTTAAACGTCAGCTTTTGAACTAAGGGGGAGATCGTGCGATAAGGTGCTGATATAGATTATGTGTTTTGTAAGTTGATAGGTGTTAAGAAGATTATGTCAGAGGATCACAGTTTCATGTAGCCAAGATAAGGTGCGCATAATGTGATTTTTGTCATGTCGTTGAGATCAAGTACTAGGTAATTATGTTATGAGATAAGGTTCTAGATCGAATAGCGGGTTTCAAGGGTGTAACGGTTCCAATTCCAGACTAATTCATGCACTATGTGGTACTAATGCCCAGATGTACTCAACTCGTGCCTTTCGTACCTATATCATGCCCATTTTAGAGCTTTACACTCCATGTTTAAGATACAAGAATTAAGACCATATACGATAGTAAGCTATGCAAGGAAATGTCCTTTCATGTTTCGCACATAAGGTTGTGCTCCTGTCTAAACTTAAAAACTGCATTCATGTCCCACATATTTATTGTGCTTTTATACCCATGTCCACATTCTAGATTCTAAGTGATTCTCTATTATGATGTTGACGTTGATAAGGATCGAAGGAAGGTAAAATAATAGTTTAAAGACTAAGAATCCTATGGAACGCACAACTATTCCTTGGACAAGAGGAGAATGCCTTGGGTAAATGACTTATTTCGACATTAATGATGTACTACCTATGTTTTCACGTACTCATGTCCACGCTAGATTTATTCGAGCATCCACCTATAGAAATAGCATAATAATGATGCTGGTAGGCAATAATGAGAGTATGTCAGGATGGATATCCTATCCATGATTCTATGTAACTCATGCTTATGTTCCTCTGGCTAATGTTTTACGATCATGATAAAATGATTCCCTTTTTCTTTCGCTAAGTATTTATGCCTCGTTATGTTCAAGGTGTCTTTCTACCCATGTCTTAGATGCTCGAAGAACGGATTATTCCTACCTATAATCCATTCTTTCATGAACCTTATTTATAACAAGGGCGTTTACTCACGATGATAAGAGTAAGCTGTGTTGATGTTACATCCCGAAAAAATTTCGCGCTACCAAGACTATAGACGGCTTAGTATGAGCTCAAAGAAGAGTAAAGTTATACAAGGATTAAGGATGAAGATTATATTATATGATTAGTACATGGGAAGTTAAGCAAGTCGTAAGAAGGACCCTTAAGCCAAATGTGGGCATAAGCCTTCCAAAAAGGATAATTTAAGGAGATGTTTTCGGCTGATCTGAATTGAAGAGGCCAAAACGCTATTATAAGTTTGGAGTTTGGAAACACACTAAAAATGAAAGTTGTAGATAATTGAAATAGCTTTCCAACCATAGGTCGGGGGCCCTCATTCGATATCGGGATCAAACGTTATGCGCATTTTAAGATAGGCTGTCAGGGAAGGAAATTAACCCTGCGCGAACGCGCCAGAAGGTGGTGCGAACGCGCAGGGCAAGACCCTACAACTCAGCACGAACACGCCACGTGGCAGCGCGAACGCGCTGAGTAAATTTTAAGTTGGTCCAGGCAGGACCTGGACCGTTATAAAAAGGGGTCACCCCCCTCATTTCCTTATCCAAAACACCCCAAATCCTCTCTAATCTTCTGGAAATTTCCCCAAACTCCCAACACCCACTTTTAAGCCAAAATCAGGTATAATTGCCAAATTCTGATCCAGACGGCGTATAGTTGCGACTACAAAATCATATAGTGACGCGTTGTGGCTTAAGCTTAAAGTGAAGAAGTGAAGATATAGCGATATTATTGAGAGGAAGGTATGAATCATTTATTATTAATATTAATCTTGGTACCTTTACGGAGATAGAGCTTTTAAATAGTTATAAAATAATTTGGTTGGTGGAAATATTGGATAAACACTATATGGGATGTTTATGATGTATTTTGGTATTGAGAATATTATGGTTGATGTTGGTATTGTTGTTGTTGTTATTGGTCGCTGAATTGAGATTTCAGGCTAGGCATATAAACAGGGGAGATGCTGCCCGATTTTCGGCAGGATATAAAATAGTTTGCTTTGAAATTAGGGCAAGTGTGCGGTAATGAGTCTGACGTTAGTGTGAATCCTTTCGAATGTAGATTTACGAGCTCGGGCGGATAAGCATAGCTAATAGGAGGTCGAACAGGTATGTTAAGGCTCGTCCCTTTCTTTCAAAGGCATGATCCTATGTTATGTTTCCATATATATACATATTTCCCTGACCTCCTTGATTTCAAAAGTTAGAAGTTCATGATTCAAGGCATGACTCCTTTCCTGATAAGCCATAAATGTTTTCCAAAATGTTCGTATTTTCCAAACAAGAGATTTATGATTCTGTGAGCTCTTATGACAACAACGATGAACATGCTCTTACCATGATAACGATGATGTCAAAGATGATGATATTTCTATGATGATTATGATAATGATGATTTTATGGTTAGGGACCCCAAGCTTATGATTTCAATGTTATAATGAGAATGTTAAGTTATTTTATGATTTTCTCGATTTTATTCATTGTTATCGAACTCGCTTTATAATAATTGCTCCTTCAAGGTGGGATAGAGCGATGATGATTGTTGCATACTATAAATCGGAGGTTACCGACCTTACGTCACTCCGATAGAATCGTAGCTTTTCTTTGGGCTCTCATGCATGCTACTCATATTATATATATATATATATATATATATATATATATATATATATATATATATATATATATATATATATATATATATATATATATGGGGTTATGGGAAAAGGAAGAGGAGTTATATACACATAGCCACCTGATCAGTTGGTATATCATGATATCGTCTCGGACGCGAGATGCCCGGTTAAATGGATCGGACCGTTCGTTCCTCGGCACTATTATATTATATATATATGGATCGGGCCGCACATTTCGCAACAATATAATATATATATATATATATATATATATATATATATATATATATATATATATATATATATATATATGGATCGGGTTGCACGTTCCGCAGTACTATTATGATACATATGCATGAGAAAGATTTTATGAAAGGCTAAGCATGCATGGTATCAGCCTTAAGAGGCACTCAGATGTACAGGTTACCCTTGTATCTCATGATATGCTCCATATGTCTTATTATATTATTGTTCATGCCTTACATACTCGCACATTACTCCTACCGTCATCCTTTCTTTTATGGACGCTCGCGTTCATGCCGCATGTAGACAAAAGACGCGCCGATCTCTGTGAGCTCCATCGGGGCCGGCATCTTGAAAGCGCTCCGCTTGTTCCCGGCGCATACGATATTGGTACCACTCTTATGTATATATTTGGGCATGGTGAAATCCTACCCCGTCCTTGTGGATTTATGTATCTTATTTAGAGGCTCGTAGACAGACGTACGTGGATAGATATTTCGTAACTTTGTCCGTCCTTGTTGTTGTATAATATTTTGGTAAAACTTATTGACATATGCTTACGGGTATAGCTAGTGATGACTATATTGAGTAAAGCATACATGAATTGTCCACGTGGCCCACCTACTAGCGAGAATGGAATGTTAGATCAGGGGTGCCCGGTATATGGTACCGAGTACCCGTCATGGCCTTGAGTGGGGTCGTGACAAAAGTGATATCAGAGCAGTTCGTCCTAGGGTATGTTTACGAGCCGTGTCCAGTAGGACCCTGTTTAAGGGTATGAAGCGCGCCACACTTATAAACAGGAGGTTGTGGGGCATTTAGGAGTAATTGACCATCTTTCTTATCTAAGATCGTGCGATAGAGCCATTTTATCAGGTTCTCCTCTTTTCTTAATCGCGTGTTATGATTTCAGCGATGCCTGTGAAGAGGAAAGCTACAGCGGCCCAGAAGGGTAAGACGGTGACCGCAAGAAGAGTTGAACGGGAGCCACCGGTGGAGGTGGAAGAGGGTGAGTCTCATAACGAGGTTCCCTCCCGGACCTCCCATACTCCACCCGTGTCGGCAGCGAGAAAGAACTCCGGCCCGGCCGACCTCCGGGCCCACCGCCGAGCTCTCGGGCCGACGGATGACGAGGCTATTCGATTCTGTCGACCTAGTTGGTGGCCGCACTGGCTCAGTGGCAAGGTGTAGGCCAAGGTGTTAGGGCGATGAGTGTAAGAGCCCGCGATTTTATCAGTCTGAATCCTCTAGAATTCTATGGGTCGAAACAAAATGAAGACCCGCAAGGCTTCATAGACGAGATGCTGAGGACGCTGCGGATAATACATGCCTCGGATAATGAGTCAGTAGAATTGGCTTCGTATAGATTGCGAGATATGGCCGTCCAGTGGTATAATGCTTGGATATCTTCGCAAGGAGCAAATGCACCTCCCCCAGTTTGGCAAGAATTCACGGACGCTTTTCTATGACATTATCTACCACCGGCGGTCCGACTGGCTCAAGCCGATAAGCTCCTGAATCTCAAGCAAGAGAATATGAGCGCCCGGAAATATAGCCTCCGCTTTAATTCTTTAGCCAGGTACGCCCCAACCATGGTAGCCGACATGGTAGATCGTGTGCATCAATTTGTGAGTGGGTTGGAGCCACATTTGTTTAAGGAGTGCTTGACGGCCTCACTCCAGGATGGGATGGATATCGCTCGCATTCAAGCCCATGCGCAAAACCTGGAGGAACGGCAGCAGCCGCAGAAAGGTGAACGTGATTCTGATAGGCGGCGCAGCAAAAGGGCCAGATCTTTTGGTGTTGGCAGTGAGTATAGAAGAGGGCAGAAACAATAATATTCCAGGTATTTAGGCCAATCAGTGGCCAGCGCACCTCCTCGATTCTCGAGTAAAAGATTTGATCGTCCTATCTATTCGGGACAGGCCAGAGTTCTAGAGTTTCAGGGTCCCAGCATAGAGCCGATTCTAGCCGGACGAGACCACCCCTACCACGGTGTACTCAGTGTGGCAGGCCACACTCTAGACAGTGCCGCTTAGATATAGGTGCTTGTTATGCCTGCGGTCGGGTTGGCCATCTGATGCGTGATTGTCTACTGAGAAATGACGGAGACAAGGCTCAGCCTACCGGATCAGCAATTGGTTCATCATTGTCTGTGCGCCCTCCTAGACAGACTTCCCAGACTCCAGTAGGCCATGGTCGAGGCATAGGAGGAGCACCCAGTTCAAGTGGCTCTCAGAACCGTATATATGCACTAGCAGAACGACAGGATCTTGAATCTTCCCCAGATGTTGTAACAGGTATATTATCGGTATTCTCCTATGACGTGTATGCGTTGATTGATCCAGGTTCTACTCTGTCATATATTACTCCTTATGTTGCTAACCACATTGGGATGAAACCGGAGCCAATTAAACCTTTTGAGGTAGCTACACCTGTAGGAGACCCAGTAGAAGCCAGGCAGGTATATAGGGATTGTGTGTTCGTAGTTTGCGATCGTCATACTACTGCGGATCTACATGAGCTGGAGATGTTAGCTTTTGACATTATTATGGGTATAGACTGGCTAGCCTCCTGTTACGCTAACGTTGATTGTAGAATGAAGGTGGTTCAATTCCAGTTCCCAAGAGAACCAGTGTTAGAATGGAAAGGCAATGCGGCGTCTCCGAGGGGTCGATTTATCTCCTACCTCAAAGCGAGAAAGATAATTGCTAAAGGCTACATTTATCATTTGGTTCGGGTTCAAGACATAGAAGCAAAACCACTAACTCTTCAATCCTTTCCTGTAGTGAATGAGTTTCCGGACGTGTTCCCAGACGAGCTTCCAAGTCTACCACCAGAGCGGGAGATTGAGTTTACTATCGATATGTTTCCTGATACTAAGCTCATATCTATTCCCCCATATCAAATGGCCCCTGTGGAATTGAAGAAGTTAAAGGCGCAACTGATAGATTTGCTTGAAAAAGGCTTCATTAGAACCAGTTTATCGCCATGGGGAGTGCCTGTGTTTTTTTTGTAAGGAAGAAGGATGGTTCTTTACGTATGTGTATTGAATATAGACAACTAAAAAAGGTGACGATAAAGAACAAATACCCACTTCCAAGGATTGATGATTTATTCGATCAGTTGCAGGAAGCCAAGTGGTTCTCAAAAATAGATATGAGATCAGGATACCACCAAGTGAGGGTTAAGGAACAGGATATCCCAAACAACAACTTTTCGAACCAGATATGGGCATTATGAGTTTAGATTGATGTCATTTGGGTTGACTAATTCTCCAGCCATATTCATGAATTTAATGAATAATGTATTCATGCCCTTCTTGGATCTATTTGTAATTGTGTTCATCGATGATATTCTGGTGTATTCTCGATCAGAGGCAGAGCATGCAGACCATTTGTGTACTGTTCTTGGAATCCTTCGAGTCGGGAGTTATATGCCAAATTTTCAAAATGTGAATTTTGGCTGAATTCTGTGACTTTTCTGGGTTATATTATTTCCGCTGATGGTATTCGGGTAGATACTCAGAAGATCGAAGCCGTAAAGGATTGGCCAAGGCCTACAACGCCTACAGAGGTCCATAGTTTCTTGGGTTTGGCCGGTTACTATAGGAGATTTATAGAAGGATTTTCTTCCATCGCTGCACCACTGACGAAGCTGACTCAGAAATCGGCTAAGTTTCAGTGGACAGATGCGTGTGAGCGCAGCTTTCAGGAGCTAAAGGATAGGTTGACTTCGGCCCCAGTCCTGACACTCCCCGAAGGATCGGAGGGCTATGTTATTTACTGTGATGCTTCAGGTGTTGGACTGGGTTGTGTATTGATGCAGCATGGCAAAGTAATAGCTTATGCTTCGAGGCAGTTGCGGAAACACGAGAAGAACTACCCGACTCATGATCTGGAGTTAGCAGCAGTGATTCACGCCTTGAAGATATGGAGGCATTATTTATATGGTGTTCATGTTGATATCTATACAGATCACAAGAGTCTCCAATATATCTTTAAGCAGAAAGAGCTGAATTTACAACAGAGACGGTGGCTAAAGCTACTAATGGATTATGATGTTGACATCCTATACCATCCAGGGAAAGCAAATGTTGTAGCAGATGATCTTAGCCGTAAATCTATAGGTATCTTGATGGATGTGCAGCCATAAAGGAAGGAGATAGTTCATGAGATTTACCAGCTAACTAGCCTTGGAATCCGTTTGGCTAATTCTGGAGATAGTGGAGTTTCTGTGAGAGAAGTTGCTGAGTCCTCTATCATAGAAGAGGTTAATAGATGTCAGTACGAGGACCCTGTTCTGGCACAGTATAGAGATACAGCTCTTCAAAAGGAGAAGACCCCATTCGAGGTTACACCTAATAGAGTACTACGGTATAGAGGTAGATTGTGCGTACCTAATGTTACCGGGCTACGACGGCAAGTTATGGGTGAGGCATATTATGCCCGTTATTCTGTTCATCCGGGGTCAACGAAGATGTATCATGACCTCAGATGCTTATACTGGTGGGATGGCATGAGAAGGGACATAGCAGAGTTTGTTGCTCAGTGCCCAAATTGCCAACAGGTTAAGGTCGAGCATCAGAAGCCCGGAGGGTTACTGCAAGATATAGAGATTCAAACTTGGAAATGGGAGGCTATTAACATGGACTTCATTACAGTCTTGCCTCGCTTCCGACGTAAGTATGATTCTATATGGGTAATAGTGGATAGACTCACGAAGTCAGCCCATTTTACGCAACGGAATGACGTACTCGGTGAGATTATGCAAAGTTATATATCAAAGAGGTAGTGCGACTTCATGGTATGCAGTGTCCATTATCACTGATCGAGGAACACAGTTTACAGCTAATTTTTGGAGGTCCTTCCAAAAAGGTTTGGGAACGCAGGTGAGACTTAGTACAGCGTTCCATCCACAGACTGACGGGCAGGCGGAGCGCTCTGTCCAAACCCTCGAAGATATACTAAGGGCATGTGTGCTAGATTTTAGAGGCAATTAGGGTGATCACCTGCCACTTATTGAATTTGCATACAACAATAGCTATCACTCTAGTATTCAGATGGCCCCATATGAAGCTCTGTATGGGAGGAAGTGTAGATCGCCTATTGGATGGTTTGGAGTGGGAGAAACAAAGTTAGATGGCCCAGATTTGATTTAGCGAGCAGTAGAAAAGGTCAAACTTATTCAAGAACGACTACTAACATCTTAGAGTCGTCAGAAATCCTATGCGAATAATCGTCGGCAAAACTTGGAATTCAAAGTCAATGATTGGGTGTTCTTGAAAGTATCACCGATGAAAGGCGTAATGAGATTTGGCAAGAAAGGGAAGCTTAGTCCTCGGTATATTGGACCTTACGAGATTGTGCGCAAGGTAGGCCAAGTAGCGTATGAGTTGGATTTACCTCCAGAATTAGAATCAGTCCACCCAGTGTTTCACGTATCCATGCTACGCAAGTGTGTATTGGAGATCCCTCCAGGATTGTACCTGTAGACCATGTACAAGTCACTGAGAAGCTGTCCTATGAGGAAGTACCCGTTGCTATTCTGGATAGGCAAGTCCGAAGGCTTAGAACCAAGGACGTGGCTTCAGTCAAAGTCCTGTGGAGGAATAATAACAGGGAAGAGATAACTTGGGAAGCTGAGGAGGACATGAAATCTAGATACCCGCATTTATTCCCACTCCCAGAAGACGTGCAGACAGAGCCATCAGCGCCCTAAGGTACGTAAGGTGTCTTTAAAATAACTTCTGGGCCGTGCGTGGCCAACTCAATATAAATGTTGATGCCCGATGAGGCATTGTATATTCTGGGCTGTTGTGACAGGACAGTAGTGGTACAATTACAAGGGAAACTTTGATAGAATTTTTGTAGGAGTCCCTAAGAGCTTAACATTCGAGGATGAAAGTTCCTAAGGGGGGAGGAATATTACATCTTGAAAAAATTTCGCGCTCCCAAGACTATAGACGGCTTAGTATGAATTCAAAGAAGATTAAAGTCATACAGGATTAAGGATGAAGATTATATTATATGAGTAGTACTTGGGAAGTTAAGCAAGTCGTAAGAAGGACCCTTAAGCCAAATGTGGGCATAAGCCTTCCAAAAAGGAAAATTTAAAGAGATGTTTTCGGACGATCTGACTTGAAGAGGCCAAAACGCCATTATAAGTTTGGAGTTTGGAAACACACCATAAATAAAAGTTGTAGATAATTGAAATAGCTTTCCAACCATAGGTCGTAGGCCCTCATACTATATCGGGATCAAACGTTATACACGTTGTAAGATCGGCTGTCAGGGCAGGAAATTAACCCTACGCGAACGCGCCAGAAGGTGGCGCGAACGCGCTGAATAAATTTTAAGTCGGTCCAGGAAAAACCTGGACCGTTATAAAAAGGGGTCACCCCCCTTATTTCCTCAGCCAAAACACCCCAAATCCTCTCTAATCTTCTGAAAACAGCGGAGAGGCTGCCTGATTTTCGGCAGGATATAAAATAGTTTGATTTGAAAACTTAGGGCAAGTGTGTGGTAATGAGTCCGACGTTAGTGTGAATCCTTTCGAATGTAGATTTACGAGCTCGGGCGGATAAGCGTAGCTAATAGGAGGTCGAACAGGTATGTTAAGGCTCGTCCCTTTCTTTCAAAGGCATGATCCTATGTTATGTTTCCATTTATATATTTCCATGACCTCTTTGATTTCAAAAGTTAGAAGTTCATGATTCAAGGCATGGCTCCTTTCCTGATAATCCATAAATGTTTTTCAAAATGTTCGTATTTTCCGAACCAGAGATTTAAGATTCTGTGAGCTCTTATGAAAACAACGATGGACATGCTGTTACCATGATAACGATGATGTCAAAGATGATGATATTTCTATGATGATTATGATAATGATGATTTTATGGTTAAGCATCCCAAGCTTATGATTTCAATGTTATAATGAGAATGTTGAGTTATTTCATGATTTTCTCGATTTTATTCATCGTTGTTGATCTCGCCTTATAATAATTGTTCCTTCAAGGTGGGATAGAGCGATGATGATTGTTCCATACTATAAATCGGAGGTTACCGACATTACGTCACTCCGATAAAATTATAGCTTTTCTTTGGGCTCTCATGCGTACTACTCATATTATATTATATTATATTATATTATATTATATTATATATATATATATATAGACATGGGGTTATGGGAAAAGGGCGAGGCGTTATATACGCATAGCCACCTGATCAGTTGGTATATCATGATATCGTCCCGGATGCGGGATGCCCAGACACGGAATATGTGGTTAAATGGATCGGGACGTTCATTCCTCGGCACTATTATATATTATATATATATATATATATATATATATATATATATGGATCGGGCTGTACGTTCCACAGCAATATAATATATTTATTGATCGGGATGCATATTCCGCAACGCTATTATGATACTTATGCATGAGAAAGATTTTATGAAAGGCTAAGCATGCATAGTATCCGCCTTAAGAGGCACTCAGATGTACAGGTTACCCTTCTATCTCATGATATGCTCCATGTGTCTTATTATATTATTGTTCATGCCTTACTCAGTACATTACTCCTACTGACGTCCTTTCTTTTATGGACGCTGCGTTCATGCCTACATGTAGACAGGTAGACGCGCCTGATCTCTAGGAGCTCCATCAGCGGCATCTTGAGAGCGCTCCAGTTGTTCCGGAGCTACAGCTTATTGGTACTACTCTTATGTATATAGTTAGGCATGGTGAAATCTTGCCCCATCCTTGTGGATTTATGTATCTTATTTAGAGGCTCGTAGACAGATATACGTGGATAGATGTTTCGTAACTTTGTCCGTCCTTGTTGTTGTATAATATTTTGGTAAAACTTATTGACATATGCTTACGGGTATAGCTAGTGATGACTATATTGAGTAAAGTATGCATGAATTGTCCACATGGCCCACCTGGTAGCGAGAATGGAATGTTAGATCAGAGGTGCTCGGTATATGGTACCGGGTACCCGTCATGGCCTTGAGTGGGGTCGTGACAGTTGAACTATGTCCTATTCTTTCGGTATATCTAAATCCTAAAGGTAATGTTTTATCCATGCCTTATGTCTCTGACTCAAGAGTGAAGCCTACAAATTATACTCCATGCAAGTCATACTTATGCCTTAGTCTTACTTCAATGCTCATGAACTCAAGTCCATAGGCCATGGTATGCAGGTACTCATGTAAGCGTCATTTTTTTCATGTACCCATGTCCCATGTCATGCTACTCACGTATTCATGTTTTATGCCATATTAATCCCGTTTCCATGAATGTTCTATGTTACGTCCTTCCGTTTGATGTACGCATGCCACGTTTATGTTCTAAGATAAAGTGTCTCCTATGATTCGCACGAATGATCCCTTGCTCTCAATCCTTTATGATCTGCTCATGATAATAAGCAAGATATGCCAAGGTATTCCTATCTATGTTTCAGAGCAAACAAGAGTTCCTTTCTTGCACCCTATGGTGCTTAGCTCAGGAGTATTCTACTCAGATTCAACGTATTCATGTCATGCCAATGCTAGAGCTTTATGAATACCTATGTTAGGATCATATTATTGTTATATGACTCAAGTCTGTCGCATTCACACCGAGTTGCGCTTACATTCAAAGCCTGAATCATACTCCTATCTCATATTATCGTGGTGACATACGAATGTCTATGATCAAGTCCCCAAGTGTCCAAATCCTACCCACGCTTAGTATTTAACCCTCATGTTGTGACAATCATGTTTTTGACATTCAGATCCCATGCTATGATATCCATGTTTACACGTATTCGTATCTCATGATAGTTTAGCACTCATGTATTCATGTCAGCCAGTCTTCATGTATTTATGTCCCACGTCATGCGCCTTACGCCCAGACAATCATGTCATGTTCGAGCCTATTTCCAGTACTTATGTCATTCGTGCCTATCGATTCTCTTCCAAATCCTATGTTTAGTAATCATGTAATCATTCAGCCAATATCCGTGTGTTCAGGCCAGCTCAATATTCATGTTAGCTACATTTAAGATTCAGTAATCACGTTATGTCACATCATGTGTATTAAGATACCCTATGAGTTGTGAGTTGGTACTTTAGTTAGCTGGCAGGCATTTGAGAAATATCGTGGGGGTCTGAATTATGAAGGAAGTCCTGCCATAAATTTTATAGATTCCAGAGTTAGTAGCGATTCTTAACCACTAGTCATAAATCGAGGACAAACGTGTCACGATTCTCATTCATGTAGGTACTACTCAGTTTCATGTTCCCATGTACATGTTTCTATGTAATCACGTATTCAGTTATCATGATCCATAACCATGTTCCCACGTAACCATGTCAAGCTCTTATGTTTTATGTCATGTTTCTTACACGTTCATGTATTCAAGCCATGTCCAGTCTCATTCTTGATCATGACCCATCATTCGAGGACGAATGATCCCAAGGGGGAGATATTGTAACATCTCGGATCTTCGGGCTAAGGTTGTCATGACCCGACTAGGGGCCATGATGGGTACCCGGGGCTAACCACTGAGCACCACTCGTTCTATTACTCATCTGCTTTCATTCATACTCATAATCATAGAAAACTATTTTCATTAAAACAAATTCACTTTATAAACATGAGCCCTTTCGGCTACCAAAATAATATATATACATACATATGCATATGAGGAGAAACTGTGAGACCATACTACCCACAACTGCGTATCTACGAGACTCTACCAGAGTACTATACCTATAGACGAGACAGGACCCCGTCATGCCCAAAACACACATACACATATATACCAAAAGAATGATCAATGGCACCTCCGGAAAATGGAGTGCTCTCAAACCAGCTAATAGCTCCTACGAGTCTGGATCGCCTCCTTGTCTACCTGTGGGCATGAACACAGCGTCCAAAAAGAAGGACGTCAGTACGAAATATGTACTGAGTATGTAAAGTATGAATAGTAACACAAGTAAATGTGAAGGGCAGCATAAAATGAAAGTTCAAATGCCTTTTTAAGTTGTTTGTCATGCTTACTTTACCTTTTCTTAATTGTCGCGGAATGCACATACATATACATATCATAATACCGTATCTGTTCATACACATCAAACATTATCCGTATTCGGGCACGTAGTGGCTCGACAATATCCGTATTCGGCCACGTAGTGGCTCGACAATATCACATACATGTCTTCCGTACCCGGCCATAACGAGGCTCGGTATATCTCATCAACATCATTGCCATTACTACGAAAATCTTTTATCATCACATACATCTCATAAGCTTATCATAACTTTTCATAGAGCATGCATTTGAATTAAGGACAATCTATGGAAATAATATCATTTTCATAGCATGAACTTCATAAAACAAATATATATATATCGTATGATAGGCTTTATAGTCTCTAAACTTAGGCTCTTCATTACCATTATCGTATCTATGGAATATCTCTTACCTTTATCTCATATGAAATCCTCTATGAACGCAGACTCATAATTTTTCTGGAACACTTGTCGTAGACATGCATTAGAGCTCATAGACAACCTATAACGATATCGGGGTGACATAAGGTCGAGAACCCCCGATTACATTATGGAGTGATCATATTCGTCATATCTCACCTTGAAAGAATTAACATTTTAAGGTGAGTGTAACCTAACGAGTAACCTCAAGGGATCGTAAATGGGGTCATTAGATTGTAGAAACTTCGTATCGTATTCATAGCGAGAACTTTATGGAACTATCATATCATGAACTTTAGAATCTTTAGACTTAAGCTCATCATCATCTTTATCGTACTCGTAATGTATCTCTTGTCTCATATGGCTATTCATGAACATAGACTCTTAGTTTCTCTTGAGGATATGAGGTTCATGAAGAAGAAGGAAATTCATGTCATAAGATTCATGCCTTAGAAAGAAAGGTTTAGCCTTACATACCTTTGTCGTTTAATTATTCTATTGCTTGCTCATTTCCCTTTAATGCACACGTTCTACCTTCAAGAGAATTCGTATCGACATTAGCTAAACAATTATAAGAACGTGCTTACTAAAGCTAGAGAAAATTGGGCAGCATTTCCTTTGTTTATACAACTTCCTCCATATTCCATATCAACTCCCAAACATTCATAACAACAATCACAATATCATAAACAACAATCGTCATTCGTTTACATTATTCACATTTCACGATTTCCCTTCAATTCTCCAAAATCATGATCATAGTTCACTATCATGTTTCTTCACATATAATACTCATTCCAGGTTATAAATGTCATTCATAACGTATTTACAATCTCAACATATCAATATCCACAACTCAATCCAAACTTCTACTCAACAATGACACTATTCCCACATTTATGACCCATTTCACATATTCTTCTATAATTCAAGTGTTTCAACTTTACAATACTTCAAACATCATGAAAATACCATAAGAATTACCTTATATAATGGTAGAATAAGTCTTGAGTGGAATACCCTCCTTGCACCCAAAACCCTAGTTCACTTCTCTTGGGATTTCTTGACTTAGATGACTTTAATGAGGTTTCATACACTTGATTCACTTGAATTCTTGATATTGATCTTTGATTTTCTTTGTTTTCTTGTGGATGAAATATATGGAACCTTCTAGAGGTCTTGAGAGAGGAAGAAAATGTGGGAAATGAAATAAATGAAGTGGGAGCACACTTATATAATCAGAACTCGTTCAGCTCGTCGGGACTTCCACGGACACTTTCACGGTCCGTGGAACATGGTACGGTCCGTGGAACTGGTCGTGGTTCACCACCATCCAGCCACCAACTCTGCTGGGAGTTCCACGGACCCTTCCACGGTCCGTATAAGATTACACGGTCCATGGAAGTGGCCGTGTAATCCACAATTTCTCCGATGTTGTTCCCGTCGTCTCATTGATCTCTAAATCCTTATGGAACCTTCTTAAAACTTTTTTATCACTTTATTAACAATCTAAGGGGCGTTACAACGCTTCCCCAAAACTTCATTAGGTTATTATTAACTCGCCACTCGTGATTCTTGCCCAACACACTACATACGACTCGCTTTCCTTAGCAACTTTCTTCTCTTACCTCGAAGGTCTTTGGAAATCTTAGTTAGGACCATTAAAGACTATTTCTTACTTGTCCAAACATCGTATACGTCGTACCCTTCGTTAGTCTATTCACTGCATGCTAACGAAAAAATTTTCGAGGTGTAACATTCCCCCCCTCCCCCGTTTGGAACATTCGTCCTCGAATGTTAAGTCATCGGGGATTCTATAAAAATTTCGCCAGAGTCTCCCGTGTAATGTGGCGCTACCATCCTGTCACAATAACCCATAATACATTGCCTCACAAGGCCACAACACAATAGTATTATAAATTGGCCACACACGACCCATATGCATAAAAAGAAATCATACATACCTCATAATCTCGATGTCTTATCATGAATCTCTTCCAGGTCGAAATAAGTATGGGTACCTAATCGCATATCCTCTTTTGTTTCTTTTCGGGGGGGGGGGTCTCTTTCATCTTCGCATTCTTTTATAATACCTTTATCAAGCTTACCCTTCTAGTTCTTAACTCACAACCTGGGGCTATTTGGGAGGACAGTAGGAACTTCTCGTATGATAACTGCCTTGTAACATCATTACTCAGCACAACAATGGGAAATTATCAGTGCACTTGGAATGCACAAACATATGAGAGTCCGAATTTACCAATTTCAATTCTGGAGATAAGTTAACCGAGCTCTCTAAATCACCTTGCATCTATTCTCAGGAAATTTTGCATCTCAACAATGTGATGCGGGGTCACTGTCGTCAAACTTTCGTATGCTTCCAAATAGTTTATCCTCATTTCAATTATCTTGCGGCAGCTATTTCCACTTATCTTACCGTCTTAGTTCATTATTTCTTTCAAGTATCTCCCTATTCAATCCTTCTTTACTACTTCCTTGTTGGCCTCTTCACTACCCCCTTCCTGTCATCTGTATTCCCATTCATCACCATAGTAATATTTAGTACCCAACTCTATTTTCTAAAACAAATTTGTCTAGTTATTAATATCCTCTCTCTTCTCCATTCCCTTTCTCCCGTACAGTTAATTCCTCTAGGATATCTTCTCATTTCCTTCGTTGATTATGCAGCCTTGTACTACTAGCTCAATAATCCTGTAACGGTAAACTTCTAAAGTGCTATAACTTATGTCCCGTATATTTTCTTTACACTCACATTTTTATAAAACATATTGACAATATAGTCTACACGATAAGGAAGCTTTGGTTAATAACTAACTTATTCGGTAGCGTATGTCACTCTCTTACTTTTTCTAACTGACCCTATCTTTTCTCTACCATTTAGTAACTACTATCTTGGAAGTCCTACTCTTCATACCTTACTTCCTTAAAACTTGAGAACCATAATCCTTAAAACCCTCTTCTAAGTCTCATCAGTAGTACTTTAAAATGGTATTTCATGAAGATTACAGGTGGTGGATCAATACTGTCCTCAAGAATGTACGAACATTATTAATACCACATATCATACTTTACCTATTACCGTCGCTACATAGCATAAAACCTCTCAATTCATACTTCCTTAATAATACAAATATTTATTCCTCCTTTAACACATTATCAAAGGTGAAGATATACCTGTGACGGCATCGGGGAGTGACTCTAGATCCTATCGCTCAGCCAATGCATACGTACGATGCTGAGGACCACTCGAACTAAGCGCTCCCCACCTTTACCCCCGACCTGCTAGTGTGCGGGGTCTTGCCCCGGAGGGCGCATGGATGATGAGGAACCGGCTGCAGATCCCGTGGGCTAAACCGCACGCCTACCGCCTCGAAATGGGCTCTCTCTCATAATATGACCTGACTGGCCGCAAACATAGCAAACATCCAAACCCAATCGGCACGGTACCCAATGGCTTACCGCATGGGTAAATTGTGGTATAGATGATCTCGTCGGCACCGAATCACTCCTATACCGAGAGCCCGACTCTGCCGAAACTCGATTCGGTCCGGAATGAATAGAGCAATCGGACCTTTGGCCTGCAACCCGTGGAGGTACACTAGTCGCCGACTGGCCTGAATGTCTAGAATATAACTGCCTCGATCCTCCTCTATAGTCGCTATCGACACCCATGGATCTGGCCCTCTTACTTTGTCCCTCATCAATATCGCGTTCGCCCCTTTGCGGATGTCGTTGCTCTTCTAAATTCTGGGCATGGGCTTGAATGCGAGAAATATCCATCCCGTCTTGAAATGAAGCCGTTAAACATTCTTTGAACAAATGTGGCCCTAAGCCACTCACAAACCTGTGCACCCTATCTCCCATGTCGGCCGCCATGGTTTGATCATATCTAGCTAATGAATTAAACTGAAGGCCATACTCCCGGGCACTCATATTGCCTTGTTTCAAATTTAAGAACCTATCTGCTCTAGCTCGATAGACCTCGGGTGGCAAATAGTGGCGGATGAAGGCATCTACAAATTCTTGCCAAACCGGAGGAGGCGCATTCTCTTTTCTTGATGATATCCAATTGTTATACCATAAGACCGCCACATCCCGGAGTCTATAAGATGCTAACTCCACAGATTTGGTTTCGGAGGCATGAATAATCTTCATTGTCCTCAACATTTCATCAATAAAACCTTGAGGGTCTTCATCCGGCTTTGACCCGAAAAACTCCTGCGGATTCAAACTCATGAAATCACGGGCTCTAGTACTAATGGCCCTGTCATTTGAACCCGAACCTTGCCGCTGTGCCTGGGCGGCAACTAACTGTGTTAATAACTGGATGGCTTCAATCACTTGTTGACCCGAAGTAGATGGTGGAGGAACGGAGGCATAGGAGTGAAAGTCGAAGCCCCTTCTTGCTCTTCCGTAATAGGCGGAGTAGTGGAGGCATTAGATGGAGCCTCATTATGTGATTCGCCCTCATCCACATTCATGGGCGGCTCTCTTTCTGCCCCCCTTTTGATCGTAGTCATGCCCTCCTGGGCGGCTTTAGCTTTTCCCCTTAGCGGCATTTCTGAAATTACAACACACTATTAGGGAGGGTTAAATCTTATACACGGCTCTATCGCACGATCTCATAAGAAGAAAGATGGTCATTTTTACTAAATGCCCTATAGCTTCTTGTTTATTAGCGCGGCGCGTAACACACTATAAAAAAGACTCTACTAGACACGGCTCGGAGACACTTCCTAGGACTGAACTGCTCTGATACCACTTTTATCACGACTCGACTAGGGGCCATGACGGGTACCCGGGGCTAACCACCGAGTACCACTCGTTCTATTACTCATCTGCTTTCATTCATACTCATAATCATAGAAAACTATTTTCATTAAAACAAATTCACTTTATAAACGAGCCCTTTCGACTAACAAAATAATATATATACATACATGCATATGAAGAAAAGCTGTGAGACCATACTACCCGCAACGCGTATCTACGAGCCTCTACTAGAGTACTATACCTATAGACGGGATAGGATCCCGTCATGCCCAAAACATACATACACATATATACCAAAAGAATGATTAATGGCACCTCCACAAAATGGAGTGCTCTCAAACCAGTTAATAGCTCCTACGAGTCTTGATCGCCTCCCTGTCTACCTGTGGGCATGAACACAGCGTCCAAAGAAAAGGACATCAGTACGAAATATGTACTGAGTATGTAAAGCATGAATAGTAACATAAGTAAACGTGAAGGGACAAGATAAATGAAAGTTCAAATGCCTTTTTGAGTTGTTTGTCATGCTTACTTTACCTTTTCTTAATGGTCGCGGAATGCACATACATATACATATCATAATATCGTATCTGCTCATACACATCAAACATTATCCGTATTCGGCCACGTAGTGGCTCGACAATATCCGTATTTGGCCACGTAGTGGCTCGATAATATCACATACATGTCTTCCGTACCCTGCCATAACGAGGCTCGGTATAGCTCATCAACATCATTGCCATTACTACGAAAATCTTTTATCATCACATACATCTCATAAGCTTATCATAACTTTTCATAGAGCATGCATTTGAATTAAGGACAATCTATGGAAATAATATCATTTTCAAAGCATGAACTTCATAAAAAAAAAAAAAAAAAAAAAAATCGTATGATAGGCTTTGTAGTCTCTAAACTTAGGCTCTTCATTACCATTATCGTATCTATGGCATATCTCTTACCTTTATCTCATATGAAATCCTCTATGAACACAGACTCATAATTTTTCTGGAACACTTGTCGTAGGACATGCATTAGAGCTCATAGACAACCTATAACGATATCGGGGTGACATAAGGTCGAGAACCCCCAATTACATTATGGAGTGATCATATTCGTCATATCTCACCTTGAAGGAATTAACATTTTAAGGTGAGTGTAACCTAACGAGTAACCTCAAGGGATCGTAAATGGGGTCATTAGATTGTAGAAACTTCGTATCGTATTCATAGCGAGAACTTTATGGAACTAGCATATCATGAACTTTAGAATCTTTAGACTTAAGCTCATCATCATCTTTATCGTACTCGTAATGTATCTCTTGTCTCATATGGCTATACATGAACATAGACTCTTAGTTTCTCTTGAGGATAGAAGGTTCATGAAGAAGAAGGAAATTCATGTCATAAGATTCATGCCTTAGAAAGAAATGTTTAGCCTTACATACCTTTGTCATTTAATTATTCTATTGCTTGCTCATTTCCTTTAATGCACACGTTCTACCTTCAAGAAGAGAATTCGTATCGACATTAGCTAAACAATTATAAGAACGTGCTTACTAAAGCTAGAGAAAATTGGGCAGCATTTCCTTTGTTTATACAACTTCCTCCATATTCCATATCAACTCCCAAACATTCATAACAACAATCACAATATCATAAACAACAATCGTCATTCGTTTACATTATTCACATTTCACGATTTCCCTTCAATTCTCCAAAATCATGATCATAGTTCACTATCATGTTTCTTCACATATAATACTCATTCTAGGTTATAAATGTCATTCATAACATATTTACAATCTCAACATATCAATATCCACAACTCAATCCAAACTTCTACTCAACAATGACACTATTCCCACATTTATGACCCATTTCACATATTCTTCTACAATTCAAGTGTTTCAACTTTACAATACTTCAAACATCATGAAAATATCATAAAACTTACCTTAGATAATGGTAGAATAAGTCTTGAGTGGAATACCTCCTTGCACCCAAAACCCTAGTTCACTTTCCTTGGGATTTCTTGACTTAGATAACTTTAACGAGGTTTCATACACTTGATTCACTTGAATTCTTGATATTGATCTTTGATTTCCTTTGTTTTCTTGTGGATGAAATATATGGAACCTTCTAGAGGTCTTGAGAGAGATGAAGAAAATGTGGGAAATGAAATAAATGAAGTAGGAGCACACTTATATAATCAGAACTCGTTCAGCTCGTCGGGACTTCCACGGACACTTTCAAGGTCCATGGAACATGGTACGGTCCGTGGAACTGGTCGTGGTTCACCACCAGCCAGCCACCAACTCTGCTGGGAGTTCCACGGACCCTTCCACAGTCCGTATAAGATTACACGGTCCGTGGAAGTGGTCACAATCCACAATTTCTCCGATGTTGTTCCCGTCGTCTCATTGATCTCTAAATCCTTATGGAACCTTCTTAAAACTTTTTTATCACTTCATTAACAATCTAAGGGGCATTACAACTCTTCCCCAAAACTTCATTAAGTTATTATTAACTCGCCACTCGTGATTCTTGCCCAACACACTACATACGACTCGCTTTCCTTAGAAACTTTCTTCTCTTACCTCGAAGGTCTTTGGAAATCTTAGTTAGGACCATTAAAGACTATTTCTTACTTGTCCAAATGTCGTATACGTCGTACCCTTCGCTAGTCTATTCACTGCACGCTAACGGAAATTTTTTTGAGGTGTAACAAAGGTTTAATGCGTAAGATGGAGGGTATAATGGAATCAATATGGTAGATATAGGAAGTGTTTTGAAAACTAATCAAGTCATAAGAAGAATATTTCGGCAAACGAAAGTCGGAAGCTAACGTACGCAGCGTGTTTTCAAGTGAGTTTGCATCATGTCTCCCTTAAAATGCATATACGGAAAAAAAAAATATATAAGGAATTTGGGAAAACTTCCTTCTTGAAAGTTGTAGATCTTTGAAATACCTTTCCAACGGTATATTATAGAGGTCAAAAATACATCTGTACAAAAAGTTATGTCCGTTTTACTAAACTAGTATTCCGTCGATTTACGGTAGAATCTATGGGCCGTAGATTTGGGGCGTAAAACAGGTCCAGAAAGCCCAAACCACTGTAATTGATTTACGGTAGGATCTAAGGTCAGTAAATCTTTTACAGTCCGTAAAATGGGGCGTAAAACAGGTCTGGCAGTAATTTTAAAACTTCGTTTGAAGGCCTTTTCACTTCATTCTTCACATTCCCAAGCCCTAGAATGACCTCCTATCCTCTCCCATCATCAAGAACACCAAGGTAAGCCTATTCTAATTATTCCAAGTCAATTCTAATATATATCCTTGAAATCTAAACAAGAAATCATCATTTCTAACCTAGGGTTTTCAAGAAAACCCATCTCAAGGTTTAAGATTCAAGATTTTGGAAATCTTCTTCAAAGTTCAAGTCTTTAATTCAAATTTTGGAGCATTACCAGGTATGTAGAGTTTCTATCCACGTGTGGGAACATCTTTATTATTCCGTACACCATGTTCTTCCATGATCATACAAGTTACACCAAAACTAAGGTTTTAGCCATGTTCATGATAACCCTAAGTACATGTACCATGATATACTATAATTGTATGATTACTTCGTTATTATATTCTTAATAGTGCCTTTTTGTTATTGAGAATCTGTTTGTAGTCCATGAAAACCCATACTTTACATTCCATGGGTTCGTACATGCAAGTTATTAAATGTAATGCTTATTTTCATGAATATCCTACATGTCTACAAGTTTTCATGCAATTATATTATATTATTATATCCATGATATGATACAAGATACTCATGTTTAATACAAGTCATGTTTTATGAAATTCATGGGATTCTTAGCCAACTATATCATGTTCATGTTTTTGGGAGTTGCACAGATTACCGAGAAGGCTTCATACCTGAAACTACGTATGCCAACGTAGGATAAGGATCGCTCCGCCTAGTAGGGCGATTCCTTCATATTTTCCCCATTGAGGGATTTGGATCCATTCATGTTATGTTCACGTCTTGTACCCCGGCAAGGTACAGGACGGCTTAGCTGGTCGGGCAGAGATCAGACGCCACGTGTTAACGTGGTGGTTACATGTCGGTTATATTAATGCTCTCCCAACTTAAAATGTTTTTACCCATGTTATATATGTATTTATGTCCATGTCAGATACACATGTTCATGACCAGGTTTCAATTTCAGTTTCAGCTCTCATCATGTTATTTCATGTGCTATGTTTATTTTATTCAGTTGCTTTACGTACTAGTACATTCAATGTGCTGACGTCCCATTTTTATTGCCCGGGGGCCTGCATTTCACGATGCAGGTACGAATTTACAGGATGACAGATCTAATCCATAGGACCACCCACGTATCAGTTTTTGGTGAGCCCCAACTTCTTCGGGTTTTAGTCATTATTTACTTTATGTTAGTTATGCATTTAAGGTATGCTGGGGGCCTTGTCCCGACAGTTACGTTTAGCATTTCAGACTCATGTTAGAGGTTTCATAGACTAGACAGTTATGTTATGTCAGACGTTTAGAGTCATATAGCCATCTTTAGCTCATTATCTATGACAATCCATATTCATGTTTTCTTAAAACAACTATTTTATTTGATATTTATGATATCCCATGTTTAGGCTCATCATGTTTATATCATATTCCGCTCATGTATGCCTCATAATGATTTAGCAAGCAATGTAGTTCGCTCGGTCACATGTCGTAAGGCACCGAGTGTCGTGTTACGTCCAGGCCATGGTTCAAGGCGTGACAGAAATGTTAGAAATGAGCTAAATTGAATAAGGGTCGAGTATATAACTTAAAAAAAATCTGCCACCGCCTCAGATATACGGTCTAATATACGGAGTGTAAATAATTTACGGTCCATACATTTGGACCGTAAATACCCAACAGGAAACACCAACCACTGATTCAATTCTACGGTGGAGATCATGGAATTTACGATCCGTGTGATATATACGATCCTTAAATCTAACCGTAAATCCCAACTTTTGCCGGAACGTATTCTCATCGATTCATTGAGCCTTTAATCCTTCCAATACCTGCTAAACATGAACTTATCCCCTTATAACTATAAGATAAACATATGTAATACCATTTAACCTTGATAACCCCAGGGGTCCAAGACTAGAACCACTAACACACGACGAATCTCAATGTACAAAACCACGAGGTGTAACACATAAGGTGGCACATCTTGGTATCTATCGCAGTACCTGGCAAGGTATTTCCATCCTTGTCTGTCATGTTAGGATCATTGTGATTTGCAAGGAAGAGATGTGTATGATGTCTCTTTTGCAATACCACAAGGGTTACTCATGACAAATACTTTTCCTCTAATGGATTGCATGCCTTGCGGATTGCATCCATTTATTCCCTAATAGGTTCCTTCCCCTTCATCAGTTTAGTCATCAGATCCTTCTGAGTTCTGTCACCGCTTTCTTTTACCTTCAAGGCCTCTTCAAACCCTTTAATAATTTTAGTTCCACTTTCCATGATATTAGATCTGTTTCTCTCCCCTCACTTTGAGTCATCGAGGAGAAGGTCTACACAGGGCTTATAGAGTCCTTTATCTGATCTAGAATGATCGATGGAAGTGGGGCTTACCAAAGTCAGACTATCTTTGGGATCTGGTAGTGATATGGTGGGGTTTAGATTCTAGTGAGTGAGGAAGGATGATTTAAATTTGAGATATGGTGATTTCGTTTTTTGGCAAGATCTGAAGAAGGAACAGTTTTTTTTTAAGTACGAAGAGGTTCAGGATGGACAGGCATTTAAAGGGCTTAGATTAGAATAGGAAGTGGAAGAGTCTTAATGACATGGCATTCTAGATAGTTCGAGACATATTAAACACTGAAGAGATTATTAACTTGAGTCATAGACACTAGGTCCTTTGACAATTTTAAAGACAAGGCAAGAGCTCTGAGATGTGCAATGTCACTTATGCTTGTGTTATCCTGACCCTGCCATGTGTGTGTACCTGTAACGGTACAAGAGTGAGTTAGATGCCACCGAAAAACACCTTTTAACATTATACATTTCCTCTACATAAGCCTGAAGAAGTTTTAGAAAAGGCAACAAGTTGAGCTCGATCAAACCCATCTCCTATAGATTGCTCCCTGCTTAGTGCCTTAGTGAAGATGTCTGCTACCTGGTCCTCTGTCTTGCAGAATCAGCTTTCAACAAGTAGAGTGATAGAGGGACCAGGTTCCTCTATGCCTTCTGGAGATTCTGCTGCTTCTTCTGTTATTGCAGGGACCAGGTTCCTCTGTGCCATATTTTCAGTTCATGGGAGGATGTCTTACAAATTTTTTGCCACGGCCAAGAATGTGACCTGTCTTGGCATTTCCAAAATACACACTCCCTCCTTGGTAGGCCTTGAGTGAGAGGAAATCATCCACTCTTTCAGTTATATGCCTTGAGCAGTCACTATCCAAGTAAACATTATTAAAATAATTTTTGACTGTCTCATCTCCTTCCAGTCTTCTTCCTTTTTTGGGAAACTGGGTCGGTCAACTCTTGGCTTCTTCTCAATCTTTTTACCAGTCCCAGATCCATCCCCGCAACTTTTCATAGGAACATAAGGTCCATCACAAATGATGTCCCACAGCTTAGATCAGCAGCCATGAAAAGTTATGCCTTCTCCTCTTCCACCATCCATGATATTCTCTATTGGGTCTTGGTGGTCTTGTGATAGATTCTCCTTTCTCAAGTCTTGGTGAACTAGCCATGATGAAGAGCTTCTCTAGGTGTTAACCTTTTAGAAAGAATCGGCTCTGATACCAATTGTTAGAGGCTACCAAATAATGTATGAAGTACCTAGTTGTGTACCAGCTCCCTTATGTAGTGCAGTACAAGAATCAACACAAGATTTTTACGTGGAAAACTCCTTGCTCAAGGGATTAAAAACCATGACCTACCCCAGTAGGATTTCAACTCCACTAACCGAGAAAACTCAGGTTACAACTCTATTACAAGCTAGAAGTTAATTCCCATAACCTCCCACCCTTACAATAACGCTTATGCAACCCTCATACTTGACTACCCCTAGACAAGCACACCAATACACCTAGACTCACTCCAGCCTAGTGTACTACTCAAAGACACCCTTTGAGAATTCACCACAGTGACTAACTTTAGCCACACACTAATACAACTAAGCTAACTATAGCACACAGTGTACCACTCAAGATCTTATGGAAGCAACCTTGAGAATTTAGAACACCTACAAATAACTTCTTTTTATGGAAGGGTAGGTTTACAGTTTAAGCACAAAATAATAAAGACTCAAACAACCTAAAGACCTAAAACATCTTTAGTTCTAGACTTGGTCCTTCGGGTTGCTGAGGCTCTGTTCTTGAGGAACACCTTGAAAGGTGGAGACTTGCACTTTGTATGAAGCAATTTTCGAATTGTGCAAGAATGAGTCTTCTCTTGGAAGATGATGTCTTTATATGCACGAAGAGAGAGAGAGTAGAGATGACCACCCATGAAATATGGACCGTTAATCAATTGGCCTTGTTGACGTACTACTTTCTGTTTGCATTGTACTTTCGGCAAACACATTTTATAGTTGTGGATTTGGACTTTCGGCTTCGGTGACCGGGACCTTTATACGGAGGGACCCTGGTTCCTCGTACATTCTTCGAAAAAGTTGTAAGTACGGATACAACACTGGCTCTGCCGGTACCGCATTGTTGGTGAGCGGTGGAGACCTTATCCCATCCGATCCTTCTGAATCAACATATCTAGTCTCTCATATATGAGCAAATCCTGCAGGCATCTGATCCTTCAAGGAGCATGTTAGAAAAGCAGCATATGAGATATCATAAGGTTAACCAAGTTCAAATAGATGAACCTAATTGTATCTGGTTCGTTAGGGAGTGTCATGTCATCAAAACATATCATTTCTTATCAATTTCCCCCTTTTTGATTATGACAAAGCGACATCCTTTGCATTCCCCGTAAGGACCAGATCCCTTACCCAGATACCTCATTTGTTCCCCCTGAGACTCAAACCTCGAGATACATAGTAGTATGCTGGTTCTTTGAGTAAGGTTTGTCAAATCATCAAAACATGTCGTGACATATCACTACTGCTCTAGGAGGAAACCTTCCTTCTTCCGAATCCTAATAACCACATTTTCTTGCCTGATAAGAACATGCAAACAACATTGGCCCAAATTTTCAATCAACATAAACAATCCATGAAAATACGCTCACCCCACTCTATGAAAACTTGTAAAAATGTTGACTAACATTCAATATAACGGAGTCCAAGCCGTTAAATGTAGGGCATCAATTCCTAACACTTTCTATTCGAACAATTAGACATTGGGTTCTTTGACATTTTTTCAGCGATTCGGAGTCTCGATATTATTCACCTTCAATCGAAATAAGAGGAACAACGTCAGAATCCTAGCAGAGAATTTTTTATTTTTTTTAGGTGACCTGGGTTCAAATTTTGGGTATAGATTAAAATGAGGGAGGGCTAAATAATCCGGTGGGTCAGGTTGAGTAACTTTTTTCTACTTGGCATTAGATGTAATTAAAAAACCAGGGAAAGTATTTTAAATAGTGGTAAAAGGGCTTTGTCTGTCGAAAAGGGCAAATATGGTCTAATAATAATAATAATAATAAATATCATGCCTCACACCAAATGTATCCAATAATCGGATGATGTTGATTGCAAAGGTAGTACTTTAATTCTACCAGTACAATGGAGTATTTTATTAATAATTTGAATAGAAAGAACATCATGGATATCAATTGTACACACTTGCTTTGAGGTCCCTTCGGGGACATCCGATAAAAAAAATACTTGCTTTGAGAATTCTTCAAAACGGGACAAACCAAAGGAAAAAAGAAAATGAAAATAAAAAACATGAAGAAACAAATTTGACCATTCTTGATCATTATCAAAATATGATAAAGCTCCTGCCGCCTCATACCAATTAACTATAGAAACTTTTAACAAAATATTATAGAGGGCTACATTAGTTTACCCTCCCACACTTCTTCCTTATCTCTCCCTTGGACCCGGTCAATGGACTAATACCTCCCATCTTGCTCATGGCTATAGCAAAATCAGAGTTGAATTTGGATGGTTTCTTGCTGTAAATGTTTACCAGAGAATCTGTAGATCCACCATTGTAGAGCACTTGATCCGAGTGAAGAAGTCCCTTCTTGTTGATAAGGTTCTTATAATAGTCATTGTCAAAAAAGTTCGGTGTTTTAGGGTCTAGTGGTACCAGATTCCTGTCCCCGGATCCCGTAGTTCTGGGACACCTCCCTTGTCTTATCTTTGCAAAGGAAGCATCAATGTTGCTCTCGTTATATATTCTTGTCCTAAATGTTACACAACCTGCTTGACCAATTGTGTGTGATCCTATGAAAATTTAACAAAATTAAATAAGCATTCAACTTTTTTATACTAATAGTTGTGCCTTTTAAAGGATACTTATAGATAATTTTATATAATAATTGAAATATAGTTTAACTTAAAGATAAGATATGTAACCTATTATAACAGGTTATACTTTAATGATTGTGTAAAACAAATTATTATAAGTCAAATTCATTAATTAGTAGATTGAAATAACATAATGTATTATTAGTACAATTTACTTTATTGATATTTATACCTGATAAGGCAACCATATCCTTGGCAGAAAGACCAACAACTTTGAACCTGTTGATGAGATTACCAAGGGATGATGTTGCAAGTGGGAGTCGGCCATCATTGGCTTTTGAGAAGCTTGCAGTTCTTGAATCTCTCCTTCCAAGTTTCACCTCCCAACTAGGTCCTCCAAGCTACAGTAAGAGAAATCTTCCATCATTAGCATAATTTAGAAGAAAAAAAAATGAAAGGAAGAAGGAGAAAATAAGCTCCGACTGATCTAACTTAAGGTAGTATTATGTAGTTTATAACTCAGGTTATGCAAGGATTAAAATTCCAGGGAGTATAATGTAAGAATTAGTAATGTATGAGTTGAAGTGATATGGATTGTAATGCAAGGATTGTTTTACATATATTATTTCTTGTATAATGTAATTTTTAAATTTGTGTTTGTTAATTTCTTTATTTTTTTATAAAAATTATGTACCACATGAACTTTTGATTTTCAGTCATTAGTAAACATTGCATCGCTAATGTTAAATTGTATGCAAAATATAAAAAGGACAACAAGACATTATACTGTAACACTATACATTATGATGCATTATATATGCCATGAAACAATTAGTTTTACCAGAACAGTGGAGTCACGAGCAGCGATGGCTAGAATATCAGCGCAAGAAACAGTACCGGGACACACTTTTTCAACTTTAGTTTTGATATTGTCAATGACATTATATCCTCGAGCAGAATTGTTATTGGGAAGAGCAGTTTGCTCTCCTCTGAATGACGGAGTGTCATCAAGGAGTATTGATCCATCACAACCCTGTAATAACAAACGGAGGGACACAAAAGTGTTTAGATAGGGAAGGTTCCTGCCGGCAGCAAAAGCAGTAGTAACCATAGTTAATATCTGTTGGTTTATAACATAAATATGGTCCGTTAAATAACTTAAGGGACACATGTAATCATTTAAAAATAGGACAGGGACTAGAGAGGACCATAAGCCAGTATCCTGATAATGTTGATAACAAACAATGCCCTCTCCAAGATAGAATAACAATATTACTATTAGTTGAGTAAAATAAATATTTTCTTTAAGAGCGGTTTCTTCAGACATTATTTAATATTTGTAACTACACAAAAGGGTGTAAATTTTTTCTATTATAAAGAAGTTGTAATTTTTAGTTTTCTTTAATAATTTTTATACATAGAGGAGAGTGGAAGGTAAAATAGAAAAATGAATTACAAAATGAGAAATCAAACCCACACTAATAATATATAAGTTCAGGTGATCAATTAACTGGGCAATCTAAATAACCCAGTATTCTTATAGTTTCTTAATAAGTAAATTTTGTTTCAAGATAACTTATAAACTTAAATCAAATCGATTTAGATTTATTACTATAATACCTTTGATACTTTGCGCTATACCTTTTATTTTGGACCAAAAAATAAATAGATAAGTTCAATATTACTACGAAAGAAACATGACCGGGGGGGCCCAATCTGAAGGAAAAACAAAAAGAGACAAGACATGACAATTGAAGGTGACAGCAATAAAATTATGAAATCGAGAGGGGGTGAGCGACGCGGGGAGGGGGAGTGAGAAAACTCAGTCAAAATGTTTTCCCCACATGGCAGTTGTTCAAAATTTTGAAAAGTCTAGGAGTTATAAATATATTTTCCAAAACTTTGAGACATACCAAGAAATATTTAAATACTTCAAAGATTTCGCTTAATCTACATCGTTGCATTCACCATCGTTTAATTAAGGGAAAGGGATAAAAATGCTCCTCTACTTTAGAAAAAGAGCTAAAAAATTCTACGTTATAAATTTGAGTCAAAAATACCCATCCCGTCATTAGAGTTTTCAAATATACCTCTATCTTAACGAAAATCTTCAAAATAACCCGATTTGATTTTTAAACCCGCTCCATTTAAACCCGACCCAACTACATAAATAGGAGCGGGTAACCCATATGTGTTTTTTATTTAGTTGGGTCGGGTTAAATGGAGAGGGTTTAAAAATGAAACCAGGTTATTTGAAAGATTTCAATTAAGACAGGAGTATATTTGAAAACTTTAATGACAGAAGGGGTATTTTTTACCCAACTTTGTAATAAATGATATTTTTAGCCCTTTTTTCAAAGCAGAGGAGTATTTTTGACTCTTTTCCCTTTAATTAAATAGCATAAAACTTCAAACTTTTAATTTGATAGTCGTATCAAAACAAAATTACATACCTAACTCATGATAGGAACGGAGGAAGTTGTAGTTAAGTATTATTTTAGCTCATTTAAATAAATTAATCATGGGCATTTCACTTGCTGATCACCTCCCTATATGTAGCACTTATGAAGATGCCTATTAATTACTTTCTGTCTTTACCAGCCCTAGATGGCTTGTTAGAGCAATCTATTTAGAGTACATATATAGATTTAGAATAAGTGTAATTTTATTATAGATCCACATATTATTATTTTTAAAAATTTATATACATAGTTTAATCAAGCAACAAGGAGTGCAATTGAGCGACAAAACCTTCCTATCCACGTTTGCTTGTCAGAAGATTAACATAATAAAACACCAAAAATGGAAGTAAAATGATGAAGTAATAAAACGAAAAACCATGTTGTTGGGTGATTAAGCAGTACAAAAGTTACTTGGACAAAGCAATCGTGGAAGAAGAGGCGAAGAAGGGAAGCACCCATTCGCTTCTCCTTCGCCACTGCTGCCCTAACTCCAGAATTTACTGTGTTAAGTAACCTGGGGCAACTCTTAGAGTAGAAAGTCGTGGATAGCTTAGCAGAGGTGCTACCCATTAGGAGAATGACCATCATGGCAATGACTGTTGAAGAAGAAGCCATTATTAGTAAGTGCAATTAATTAACCACACTCTAGCTATGCAGATCTAAGAATGTATTGAGAACATAGACTGCAATAATACTGCCATATATAGGAAAGAAGAATAAGCCAATAATGTACAAAACAGTTTGGCCAATAATGTACAAAATAGTTTGGCCAAGGCGGCTAATTAAATTGCCCCCACCAAATAATGCATGGTGCAAATTTTCTACGTCTAAATATCAAATGGCCAATGAGGGACAAACAAGAATTCAATTTGCTAACGGGAAAACAGTCGTTTTTGAATCTTCTGTAGACATATCCCTCAATTTGTCAATTTTGGCTAATGATTAATACAACTGTGCCGCCTTTAACTTTAGCTGATTGGTTGTTAGCTTATCTGTTGAGATGCCATGAAGGATGGGACGTCCAACATTATCAGACCCAATGCATAGTTTTCCCTTGGGGGTAGCGGCACATGTTTAATTTAGAGACCAATGAGGAATTGCCTTCTCCTAGTCAAGGCGCTGCTGGACCATTCCAGACAGTACAATATTGTTTTTGGTAGAGGATTTAATTCTACTACTTGATAACAATATGTTGTCAACAATTATGGTGCCTAAACTAAGAAAAGCTAGCTAAATGCGGTTATTCTGAGCTAGTAGCCTAGTATGGTGAGTATGAATTTGTCTAACTCGCAATAATTATTGGGAACACAAGTAGGAAGGAAATTGTCTCCGTATTGACTTGCGTGCATGAATAGGGTTTCTACTGTTAAGTTCTACGTGAAGAGAAATCAGTTGAAAACTAAACCTTGTAAGAACACAAAGAGACAGAGGATAACTGAAGCAATGAATGTTGTTATTTTCTCACCACATCTTACTGCTGCCTTGTATGTCATTATATACAATTAGGAATTACAATTTGATATGGACTATAGAGTTCCAATAACACTAGGATACAAAGTAATAGTAGCTAAAACTTATCCATGTTCGGATTGGGATGGACATGGTTTAATACTCCCTTTGCAAACTGGCAGTGGCGAAAAAACATTCAGTTTGGAACATAGAAATTCAAAGCGCGCCGCTGAAAGTGGCTTTGTCAAGACATCGGCCAATTGGTCCTTAGACGAGAAGAATTGCACCAGCAGATCCTTCTTAGCGACCCTATCTCGAACAAAGTGAAAATCTATTTCGACATGCTTTGTGCGAGCATGAAAAACTGGATTAATAGAAAGATAGGCCACACCAATGTTATCACACCACATGATAGGAGCTTTAGGGAGGTGCACCCCAAGCTCATTTAGGATAGACTGTATCCAAGTTAGCTCAGCAGCAGTAGCAGCGAGCGCTTTGTATTCCGACTCAGTGGAGGAGCGAGCCATCGTACGTTGTTTCTTTGAAGACCACGACACAAGAGCAACACCAAGGAATATGGCATAGCCTCAGTCGACTTACGATCATCTAGGGACCCTGCCCAATCTGAGTCAGTGAAAGCTTGTAGAAAGGTGTGGAGGAGCGCGGAATGTGAAAAGAGAAATGTTGAGTGTGCTTCAAATAGCGTAGGATACGCTTAACTGCAGCCCATTGATTTACTATGGGATTATGTATGAATTGGAAAGCTTTGTTGACTACAAAGGCAATGTCAGGATGGGTGAGTGTGACATACTGTAAGGCTCTAACAATTTTTCGATACAACGTCGCGTCGTGGAACAGGGGGCTGTCACCGACATGGAGCTTCGAATTCACTGCCATAGGTATGGAAAGGGGTTTACAGTGCTGCATACTAGCATTTTTCAGAAGAGAGGTAATGTACTGCTCCCCGAGAGAGTGTGATGCCGGCAGATCCATGAGAGACTTGAATGCCAAGGAAAAAACTTAAGGGACCAAGGTCACGAATTGAAAATTCTGCAGCAAGTTTGGAGATTATGCTTTCCATAAAGGATGAATTGTTTCCAGTGACGACAATATCATCTACATAGACCAAGATATAAGCCACTACACCATGAGCTTGATAAATAAACAATGATGTATCTGATTTTGAAGTAGTGAACCCAACAGTGAGGAGGAACTTAAGAAGGCACATGTACCATACTCGAGGCGCCTGTTTGAGACCATAGAGGGATCTCTTAATCTTGCAGACGTGATTCGGATACTGAGGATGTATGAAACCGAAAGGTTGTGACATACAGACTTGTTCTTGCAACGCACCATGGAGAAAGGCATTTTGCACATCTAATTGACGCAAAACCCAGTTGTGTGATGCTGCCAAGGCAAGAACAATGCGAATAGTAGCCGGCTTAACAATAGGGCTAAATGTTTCAAAGTAGTCATGTCCCCCGAGTTGGTGAAATCTTTTTGCAACCAAGCGAGCCTTGTAGCGCTCAATTGCACCAGAAGAATTTCTTTTGATGCGAAATACCCACTTGCACCCAAGAATATTCATTTGCGGATCATAAGGAACCAGTGACCATGTGTCATTTCGCAGTAATGCATCCATTTCAGATGCCATAGCAGCCCGCCATTCTTTATGTTTGGAAGCTTCACTGAAACACGATGGCTCATATGTGGGAGGGGGTAATGAATTCGAGGTAGTAGCCAAATTTGAGGACGGATACATGTGCCTAATTACCATCTTATGTGAACGTTGAGGAGGGACTATGAGCCTATTGGCAATGGTTGGAGGAGGCAATGGAGCAGGAGAACGATCTGGGAATATGTCATAGCTACTTAAGTCAACAACAAGAGGTAGGCCAAGAGAAGAGGTGTTGGGAATACCTTGGAGGGATGTTGGTTCTGGAGTGGGAGCATGTGAAGACGATGTAGAAGTAGATGATGGGCTCAAACTCGGGGTGTGATCGGGACTTAAAGAGGGTGGAGAAGAGTCTCCTAAATGAGTGGTAGGATGAATCGGTGGTGGTGAAGGTGATTGAACGAGATTAGGCAGCAATGGAGGAGGATCTCCACTGGAAGAGGATTAATGAATGACTCTTGATGGAGACATAGAGACTAGAAGAGAAGCCCAAGGCGCGGTAGATGGAGACTGATTAGGTGCAGGGCCAAGGATTGATGGCTTGGCCAATAAAAAATTATGTTCATCAAAGAGAACATGTCGAGCAATATAGACTCGTCCAGTGGATTGATCCAAACAGCGATACCCAAGGTAGGTTGGGTTGTAGCCAAGAAACATATAAGGTTTACTTTAGAAATCAAACTTGTGTTTATTGTAGGGTCGGAGGTAAGGAAAGCATAGGCAACCGAAGACCTCGACAAAGAATAGTCAAGTTTGGAATAATGGACTAGTTCATACGGTGAAAAACCACGAGTTGTAACTGAAGGAAGGAGATTAATAAGAAAAACGGCGGACTCAAGTGCGTATGGCCAAAAGCGGAAGGGAATCAAACTATAGGCAAGAAGGCTGACACCGGTTTCGACTACATGGCGATGCTTTCGTTCAACTCTTCCTTGTTGCTCATGAGTATGTGGGAAAGAAACTCGATGAGCAATGCCAAGTTGATTAAGAACAGTGATAAGGATTAGAATTCCCCGCCCCAGTCGGATTGTATTGCTTTAATTTTAGTATTAAATTGTCTTTCAACAAGGGTGCGAAACTGATTAAATATTGGCATCACATCAGAGTTATGAGAATGTGGAAACCCCCATGAATAGCTCGTGTAATCATCAACAAATACTAGAAAATATTTGGGTTCATGAGAGGAAAAAACGGGCGCCGAACCCCAAACATCAACATATAACAATTGTAAAATGGAAGAACTTTTATTAATGCTCAAAGGTAAAGATAATTTGTGCGACTTGCCGAGTTGACAAGCACTACAAATAGAATTAAAACTAGAACTAGTACATGGCATTTTATGTGTCCTAATAACTTGACGAAGAATTCATTGATAAGGATGTCCTAGTCGAAAGTGCCAGCAAGATGGAGATGCCTTGATAGTATAAAGTGCTGAAGGTGAAGTAGACTTAGAAGTGGAAGATGTCTGGAGAGTGTAGAGTCCCCCATCACTCTTGCCTGAAAGTAGTGGTATCTTGGAAGCCCGATCCTTCATAACAAAATGGTAGGGGTGAAATTCAAAGAAAACGTTATTATCACGAGCAAAACGCTGGACGAAGAGCAAACGTTTAGTGATAGAGGGAACATGAAGAATATTATTTAGACAAAAGAGTCGAAAAGGGGAGGGAAAAGTGGCATTACTAGTGTGATGAATAGGGACGCTATTGCCATTACCAACATGAACCTGGGCCGGTCCTTTATAATCCTCAATCTGGTGAAACGTGGTGAGGTAAGGGGTGATATGGTGCGTCGCTCCGCTGTCAGGGAACCACTGCTGAGAGGCTGAGTTTGGAGTCGAATGTGATAGATAAGCTACTGGATTAGTAGCTTGGCTGTAACGTTGGAAGCAATTTGGGGCAGTGTGGTTATTACCATTGCAAATTTGGCACTTTTATCGCTAATCAGTGGATTGCCAAGGTTGACTATAGGTGGAAAAATTTCTGGAATTGAAGCGACCACCTCAAACACCACGACCTCGATTGGACCTTCCACGACCTCAGTTAGTGTTGTTGTTGTAGGAGCGATCAGGTTGTGCATTCTTGTGGGTCAAGTTTACTGACGGATGTTGGGCTGAATCGGATTGTTGTGGAGTAGAAATTGAAAGGTTGGATAGTGACGATTCATTGATGAACTCATGATTTAGAAGGAGGCTATGCAATTTGGCAAAAGTAACTGGTTGAGGTCGTGCCGAAACGCAAACCTTTGAATATGTAGATTTTCTGGACGGCTAGCAGCGGTCAATTCATCCGAAATCAATTTTGCCTTGTGTAGATATTGCGTGACAGTTAGATCCTCTTGCTTCAAGTTTTGAAGCTGCATATGAAGGCTCAGAATTCGAGTGTTGGAGGGAGAAGATAGTGCAGCTTCAAGCGCGTCCCAAACTTCATTCGAAGTATTTTAGTCCAATGGCAATAGGAAGTGTCTCTTCAGATAGGGAGGATGTGAGTAGGCTCAAGATCAATTGATCTTGCTGGATCCATGGTGCATAGTCGGGATTAATAATTGTCATAAAGGATCTGTCACCTGTAGTGCTGGAAACTGAGACATGGGATGCTGGACAAGGGTGGCTGCTATCGACAAATCCATGAAGATTCTGTCCACGAAGGAAAGGCAACAATTGTGTACACCAAAAAAGATAGTTTGTGGCAGTTAGTTTAATAGAGATAAAGTGGTGAGCATGGTTAAGTGATGTCGGAGAAGAGAAAAGAGAGGTAGACTGGGTAGTGGAAGATTGAGAAGTGCTCGAGGCGGCTGAAGATTGAGAAGTGCTCGAAGCGGAAGAATAGATCGTCATGGCTCGGATACCATGTAAGAACACAAGAGACAGAGGATAACTGAAGTAATGGATGTTGTTATTTTCTCACCACATCGTACCGTCTTTGCTTTTGTATGTCATTATATACAATTAGGAATTACAATTTGATATGGGGGGGGGGGGGGGGGGGGGGGGGGGGGGGGGGGGGGGGGGGGGGGGGGGGGGGGGGGGGGGGGGGGGGGGGGGGGGGGGGGGGGGGGGGGGGGGGGGGGGGGGGGGGGGGGGGGGGGGGGGGGGGGGGGGGGGGGGGGGGGGGGGGGGGGGGGGGACTATGTAGTTCCAATAACACCGGGATACAAAGTAATAGTAGCTAAAACTTATCCATGTTCGGATTGGGATGGTTTAATATACCAAATCTTGACTAATATGATATAATGCAAAAGAATCTGCGTAATTATATCTGACAACTCACCCCTACGTTTTGAGCACTTACGCTCTAATTTATGTTTTATGTCTTTGTATAAGTCAATCTTACCATTTGAAACTTGTTGACATGATTTAGGTTATGACCCGAGAGACTCGGGTGAGTTTTGGCACTATTGAACCTTGTTTGAAATTGCAGATTTTTCTTCTATCAGGTGTTACTGCAATCGCACGGTAAACAGGACGTGATCTCCGTGACGAGAAAGTCTTGCTAAGCCTTATCATGGTGAGGACACGAGATCACTATATTAGCCATCTGGGCTAACCACTGCTGTTGTTTTAGTTTGACCGCGATCCCGGTGAATTGTGACACGGTCAGTGCATTGCAATCACGGTGCCTTGAGGGAGATGCACTTCGTTAGGTTTCGTGTGGACCGTCGTTATAATGGCCGTGATTGGGGAAAGAGACCCTGGCTTGTTATAAATATCAGGTTTTGCAAAACCAGCAACTGTTTCCCTTATTTTGGACTTATAAGCTCGGATTTGGGATATTTTGGACTGGGATTTCCACATTGGTGTTGGGGAAAGCGTTCTAAATGCCTCATTTAGTTTATATCATGATTTTACTTGAAGATTAATTATTACAGCGTGAAAAATGATTTTCCACAATTTGACGAAACGTATAACTTGTACAAATCTTTTCATTCTCCATGAAGCATCCCGAAATTTAATTGATTTATTTATTCCCTGTTTACATATGGAGGAAGACAACTTATATTTACAGAAAAATCAACACACGACTTCTATATCGGCATTTACCTTTCATGATAAATTGGCTAAACTCATAAAAAACAAAAAAATAGAATTGAAGTCGGATTTATTTACAAATCAGAATTTGATGGTGACAAGGATTTAATTTTAAGACTTATAAGACCTAGAATCACAAAACCTAGAATTTGTGAGACTAATTTGATTCTAATTGAAAATCTAAGCATATAATTTAACTCGTCCGGTTATGGGTAACTCGAATTTGAAGTTGTTTTGGGTTTTTGACAAGGTGGTTCCGGGTTGATTTAGACTTTAACCATGTTTTAAACTATGAAATTGAGTCAAATTATCTTGTTTGACTCCGTTGATCATTTTATTAGATAGACTTGAGTTGTTTGGTAGATTGTAGCATGGAAAGGTTGTGTTGAAGGGTTATGCTTTACTTTGATCGGTGCATAAGTTAAGACTTTGACCTCAATAAAAAAAAATCAAATTAGAACCGCTTTACATATACAACATACATGGAATACTGTATATGTAAAGTGATAAGCATATATGCGAATAGCAGAGGTAATATATGAGATATATTATTGCTACTTTATTATGCATAACTCATTATATCTGTGAAATGATTATATGTGCATTATGTATTTGCTAATAACATCATATGCATTTGTTGCATGATAGGAGAACATTATAGACTTCATGTATGTTGATTTACATGGTTTACTTTCTTATGTCATGCATTGTGTATATTTTTATGTTGATTTTGAGTATATAATTTGCAATGGGCATGTAGAATGATGCTAAAGATGTGTGTACTCACGTTCCTATGGATATGTTGATTCATTTCTGACTTTGAGTTCATATTAATTAAAGGTGTGTTCATAATCACATTCCTGTTTGCGTATGGAATGGATCTAATCCCTCATGAGTCACTAGTATTAGTTGATTCTAGAATACAGTGCGTGTAACGACCCGCTTGGTCATTATGCGTGCTTTGACTATTCTATCCTTGCTAGTACTTTCCTCAGGCTAGAAATGAGCGGACCTAAATAATTTGGTTGTGTTGTATGTTGTGTTTTGTGACTTGTAAGTGACTCTGTGATGTGTTTTTAACTTGATTTGTTTGTTAGCTTGTGTTCATAGGGCCTTCGAAATGATTTTGAGAGACTAAATATAAAAATGTTGGAATTTCCGTGCACACTGGTTCACAATGCCTCGTTGCAGCAAAGATTCTTCGTTGCAGCGAGATCGTTGCAACGAAGACTTGGTTCGCTGCAGTGAAGGGTGGGAAAATCCCAGGGTTCGTTGCAACGAGGGACCTGTTCACTGCAACGAGACTTGAGTCACTGCAACGAAGATCACTTAAGTCTAATGATGAGTTTATTTCATGCCCACAGTTCTCATAATCCCCAAAACAGTTCCCAAGAGCATAGAGGCGAATTTCTAAGGCTAGGGCACTATTCTCTATCAAAGGTAAGTCTTAATCACTAACTATCATCGCCTAATGTTCATATTAGATTCTTTTTTCAATCAAAAGACCCTTAACGGGAATTGAAGGGTAGAACACAAACACCAAGAAAACCCTAGAATACTAATGGGTTACTGTTTATTATTGTTTAATGTTGCTTAATCATCTAAGAGAAGGGATTATCACTTCCTAGGATGAGAACTGGTTATTCAATGATGGAAATTGCTTGTTGAGACCTAGGGTTCCAATAAAATTGAGAACTTTGGCTAAAATTAGATTTGTAAGTTTGAATTGATTATAGAACCCATAAATGGAGTTAATATGATTGTTGAGACTAGAATTAAGATGAATATGTTCCTAAGGAAAGTGAACCATTGATTAAGGATAGAAGTGGAGGGGTTGTCTTCCCCAAATTGTTATTATTGAGTTAATGCTCATTTACTTACTTAGCATTATATTTTCTAAACTTTTGAACGTTCTGAGGCATTGTGGAAGGGAAAGGCTATTGCGAAGTGATTCCATTGCTCAAATCTGCTTTGAGGTAGGTTATGGTTTACTTGACTTAGACTTTGGTTAGCTGATTGTATATGTCGTAGAATTTATGGGAGAAAGCATGTCTAGATTTTCGGACATGGAGTTTGGGTGACAGTTGCTAATTGTATGATTAAATTGTGTGAAGTGATTCTCCATTGTTGAGGTTGAGAAACTTGAATTGTATCCTTGAGATCGTTGAAAGGGAGGTGTTCATATATACACTTCAGAGACGAATTGAAATAGCTACATATTATATTATCATTGAGCAGATTATTTGTGAGTCTTATTATGACTTGTGATATTTGATTATACTTCATTGGTGTTGACTTGATACGTATTCTTAAATTATTCTTGTGATATGATTATGAGGCAATTATCGATGATGATTGGGATGGGACATATACATCTCTTAAGGCACATTTGACGGGGGGTGACGATGTAGACTAGTTATGAGCTCGTGGTCCGAGGTCCGTTCCGACACGAGTGGTACATGGACACCATGGGTCCCCTGCAAGTCATGGCTATTTGGGAAAAATATTACTATTTAGCATATGTATACAGACAAGGGAGATTTTTATCATTTATTGCATTACATTTGGCCTGTCTAGCGGTGTTCTTTGTTGATGATTGGCGACTGATTTCTGAGTGAATAATGTTCGAGGATACTTGTTGTGTTTTCATGTTGGTTGTGCTTGTCTGCATATTCCATTATTTATGTATGTATGTATGATACTAATCTTAGTCGGCCTATGATACCTACCAGTACGTGTTGTTTGCACTGACCTACACTTGTTGCACTTTTTTGTGAGTGCAGATTTTGAGCCAGAGACACCTTCCAGACCTCGCATCTAGTTGAGGTTATCCGTTACCAAGATCAGAGGGTGAGCTCCTACCCGTGCCATGCCGCCTGAAGATCTTTTCTTATTTCAGATGTCTATTTTCATCCCAAACATTATGTTTATTTTAGACAGTTATTTCTTCTCTATAGACATTGTTAATTAGAGTCCTTGTACGATGATTTTCAGATTTTGGGGTTGTAATAGCTAGATTTCCGTACTTCTTGTTCATTTATATTATTTTTTAGATTATTTTATCATTTATTCACGAGTAACGTTTTATAATTGACTTAAGTAATTGGAATTGGCTTGATGATGGGCTAAAGGATTGGTTCGCCCACTATAGGACTAGTGTAGGTGCCACTCACGTCTGTCTATGACGTGACAGTGCGTGTGTGTTTAATAGATTGGACATATCATGTATTGAATAAGGTTTGAATCTTTAAGATGCATATTATCATATGTCATCTTGAAAATGCATTTGCGAGACTTGAGTATACCATTATAAGTTGTACGTGGTGTCTTGTTGCATATGTTTCATGATGTAACTATGTTATGTGCATATTATTAGTTATTGATAATAATACTTCCACGTGTTTATTTTTAAATGAGTATTTTCATATCATGATTCTCGCCATTACTTCATTTGTCACGGTCATAGTAGTTACTGAATACTTCTTGTACTCACCCCTTTTTTGTGCATTTTATATGCATATTCGGATTGGAGTACAAGTGGGGCAGGTGAATGAGATTCCAATTCCAATATTGATATTCGTACCAGTGATGAGTTACCTACCTTGTTCAAGGTGGCTCAGAGCCGTTTTATGTTCTTTTCTCTCTTTCAGAGAGTTATGTATATTATTCGACTCTTAGTAGTTCATTACTTCGTATGTATAGTACTCAATCCTTTTGTTCCGAATTGCGTTTGGTATATATTGATTGTGGTTTGCTCAACATTTAAGTTGTTGGGTTGCAATCGCACAGCTTTAATTCGTGACATTATAACACGAGTCTTTTATAATTCAACTAATGTGAGAGAAGTACATTGTCTGACTGTTGTAACAAAGCAAAGTAAAATACCGATGGCATCATATATATCGATCTTAGAGCCCGTTTGGATTGGCTTATAAGTTGCTTATAAGCTGTTTTACCTTTTTTTGAGTGTTTGGTCAAATTTTAAAGCATTTTGTGCTTAAAATAAGCCCAAAATTAATTGGGCCCGTTTGGCTTAGCTTATCAAGTAGCCTTATAAGTCGAAAACAGCTTATAAGCCAAAAAAAATAAGTTAGACTACCCAACTTATTTGTTTTTGGCTTATAAGCTGTTTCCAGCTTAAAAACTACTTTTTTAAGCCCATCCAAACAGGCTCTTAAACGAATTTACATGTGACCATATATATATATATATATATATATATATATATATATATATATATATTTTTTTTTTTTTTTTCAAACATCCGGGGCTCTTGTTCCCAACCTTGGTTGGTCTAGTAATCCATATGATCATAAGCAGCAAAGGAAAATCTCTTGAAGAATCTTCTAGTTCTTCAGTATATAACCCTATGAATTCCCAATTATTTTCACATCAAATTTGAATTGGGATGGCTAATCGGTCATGACTGGTACCTTTTAGTAAAATGTTAGTTTACTGTCGCATGCGATTCCATCATCATGCTCATATTTGTGTTGTACAAACAAGAGTAAAGCAGGGCTCTTTCCAGTTATATTTATTACTTGCTATGAGTGTATAAATATGAAGATACTAAATCTTCCCACCATTTATAGTCTCAAAATGCCCACTTTGGCGGATACCTTTGAACTTAATATGTTCATTTAAGATTTAATAAAATACCTAAATTTCCGTGGAGCCCTCCCTTACCAAGGTTGGCTATAGCGTTCACCGGAGTATCTTTCCAAGATTATGCGGTATGGGCTATTAGGGATGAGCATTGTTGGTGAAGGCATCGATGACGTTCTCTATACGTGACATGAATGTATTTTGTCCGGTTATCATACCCGCCATAGCCTGCTCAAGCTCAGGGCCTTTCTTTCAGTACGTCCTCGCTATTCTGGAATGAGGTTATCGACCCCTTCATGTAACATACTGATATCAGTAATATCCATCATTGCTCTTACTCAAGTCGTCAAAAGTTTGATCTACACCCGAATGTCTGACACGATGTCGAGATCCAACTCGTGGGTCGAGCGAGCACCACGCTAACCCTCCTGGTGGGAAAACCCTTCCCTTAACTTATTTTATTTAAAAAAAACATGCGAAAAATAAGGTAAATCATAAGAAGCCTTGATATATATATATATATATAGGGTACTAAATAAGTGCGGAAATACAAAACATAACCCCAATAGATCTGGTCTGAAACACAGTACAAGAACCACTATCATAAACAAGTCTAATGAATACTAAGTCTCAAAAATACATAAATGTAGTTGTCTATGAAACCAAAGTATACAAATAAGCAAGGAGGGGATTCTGGGCTGCGAATCTGGCAATGCTCACCTCGGAATTGTTACGCCTTTCGTTTTCGTCGTAAGAAAGTCCATGGCTTCCTAGTGGTTAATACCCTTAGTATAGAGATCTGTACCCGAGTTTTTGAGATGTTAAGCGCCTTATCTCACGTATACCGAAGTGCCCAAACATGTTCCTTGCAATACGATAGGATTAGAAGTTAAACGAATCGAATCGACGCGAGTCAGAGCAACTCACGAAAACCTGCAGAAATAAGTCTTCTTTGACGGGCCATCGACATATCGACAAGCCGTCATTGTACGCCGTCTATGTGCGGTAGCCCCTGAAGTTTCAGGTGGAGATCGACGGAGCACATTGACGGGCCGTCGACCCTCCCGTCAACCCGCACCGCTGGAACTTTCTTGTTCCACTTATATATATGAGGCCTCACATTTTAATTCCTTATTTTCATTCCCAAAATCAAAGGAAAATCTAAGATATTTCCTCTCAATATTTCCCATCCAATTAGGGGAGTTTTAGCAAGATCCGAGCCCCGTGAACCCGAGCTAGTGGAAGAAAAGTTGTTCCTAGGGTTCCATTGAAGTTGTTGAGTTTGAGAGTTGGAGTTGAAGTTTGATTTTTGGAGTTCTAGTCCTTTCAAGGTATGTATATGATTCCTACCTTTGTGTTTGAGTTAACTATCAAGAGTTTTAGTAGTTTAAGTTGGTGTTGTGGAGACATAACCTAGTTTGTTGATACAGTTGCCATGTGGGCTGATTTTAATTAGATTTTTGGAGAGATTATTACTTGTTGATGTTGCCATATGATGTTGTTGTTGATGTTATTGTGGATGTTTGGGTTGAATTGGTAATTGAGGGATTGTTAAGTTTACAAAGGAGATGTGTCTGAAATTCGTTAAGTTCCTTTCGTATTTGAATTGGATAGTAAGTGATGTAAATGGTCTAATTGTGGCCTATGTTATCTTGATTGCAGACTTACGAGTTCGAGAAATAGATGTTGGATGATTAGGTACGTTTCGAGGTATGTTAAGGCTATCCCTTTTATTCTTTTGGCATGATCTTTATCATATGAACGAACAAAGTAAGCGAGCGAGTTCCAAAGACTCTACTCCTAGATGGTATAGGATTCATCGTATCCTTGATTTCCTATGTTTTATGTCTATAGCTTCGAGAGATCTTATGTTGCCCAGAGTAGTTTAGAGTATTCTTTTCTGAGTCTCTCATGCATTTATTTACATGTATGTATTTTCTCACACCGCGCCGCGCTATAGTCGACCAGGCAGGCACATAGATGTGCACACCACTACAGTGGGCAGCTTATGAGATGACCCCAGACGCGGGTTGACATGAGATATGGATCGGGTTGTACATTCCACAACATCAGCAGATATACTATATATATATACATATGATTTTTAAAAGAGAGCATGCATATCATCCACCGCAGAGGCAGTATCAGTATTGAGTTTAGCATTCATGTTTCAGATACTTTTCATGATTCTTATGTACATGTTGTTCTTACGTCTTACATACTCGGTACATTACTCGTACTAACTCCCCTATTGCTCGGGGGCTGCATTCATGCCCGCAGGTTCAAGTAGACAGGCAGGCGGTCCAACTCAGTAGGATCCCCACCTAGCGAGAGTCAGTGCGCTCTACTTGGTTCAGAGCTGCAAGCTATTTTTGGTATGCTATTTTTGATATGTGTATATATATGGGTATGACAGGGCCCTATCCCGTCCTTTCTACAGCTTTGCATTCTATTAGAGGCCTGTAGACAGTTGTATGTAGTTGGGATATTGAGTAGCCTTGTCGGCTCTTATTCTTTTGTTAGACAGCATATGTGGCAGCCTAGTCGGCTTGCACGGTTGTTTTTAGTATATATATATTCACAGGTAGTTGTAAGTTCTTGATGCATGGTTCATGATATTGTTCTTGCAAAAATTAGTATAGTTCAGTTATAAGTCTTATACGGGCCACCCTGTCATTCAGTAAAATCCAGGTACAGTTATAAGGGCGTCTGGTTAATAGAGGTCATGCAATCATCGTGACTCATCGGTTTGGGTCGTGACAGAAGTGGTATCAGAGCAATTCCGTCCTAGGGTTGTCTACAGGACATGTCTAGTAGAGTCTTGTTTATAGGTGTGTTGTGCACCACACTACACTTATAGATAGGAGGCTATCAGACATTTAGGATGTTGTCATTCTTTCTCTCTTAGATCGTGCCATAGAGCCGTGTGTTAAGAGTTCACCTTCTAATAATTTGATCTGATTTCAGCGATTCCTCGAAAGAAAGCTACAACTGCCCAAAAGAGCAAGAGCATGACCAGTGAGGCTACTAGCTGTACTCAGCGGACTACCAGGGCTGGGGGCGAGTCACACAGTGAGACCTCATCTCAGACTTCGCAGACCCCACCTCCAGCACCTGTCCAGAGCCTTTAGTCCCTCAACCATATGCACCGGGTCAGGATATGCGGGATGCTATACGGTTGTTGACTAGATTGGTAGCCGCTTAGGCTCAGTGTCAGGGAGTTGGTGTTGATCAGGCAGACCGAGCTAGTAGTGCGAGGGGTAAGAATTTTCTTGGTTTAGATCCCACAGAGTTCTCCGTGTCGAAGCAGAATATGGACCCCCAGGACTTTATTGATAGCATGCAAAGGACTTTGAGGGTCACGCATGCTAATGAGGTTGAGTCAGTGGAGTTGGCTTCTTATAGGCTCTATGATGTTGCAGTGCAGTGGTACTAGGCATGGGTGCTATATAGGGGAGAGAATGGCCCTCTATCTATCTAGCAAGATGCACGGTGGATAGACTAACGAGGGCATGAAGAATACGATGTTTCAATAAGTAAGAAATAGCATTGGATGATCCTAATTGAGATTTCGAAGGCATTCGAGGTAATAGAAGAAAGTTTGCCAAGAAAGGCAAGGCATACGTTATGTATCGGAAAGGATTTATGAGTAACGAATTAATGATGACTTAATGATGTTTTGGAGAAGAGCTATAACGTCCCTTAGATTGTTAATGAGGTGTTAAACAAGTGTTAAGAAGGTTCCATAAGGATTGGAGATCAAACGAGTCGACGAGAACGAAATCGGAATAGCTGGGCATTATACGGCCCAACATACTGGCCGTATAAATTATACTGGCTATATGTTAGGCCGTATATTTAGCCCAGATTGGCCGCATTCATTGGACCAAATCTACGGCCAGACATACGGTCAGTATAATTTATACGGACCGTATGTTGGTCCGTAGAAACAAGACGGGACAGATTGTGTATTATTAATAAGGGGATCAAGTTCATTTCATTTCATATCCCCTTCACTCCCCTTCTCTCTAGAACTCTCTAGAACATTTCTCCACACTTCACCTACAAGGATCCAAGAGAGAGTAAGGATCAACTTCATCAAACCAAGGAAATCAAGTGTAAGAAACTCATTAGAGTTCATCCAAGTCAAGAAATTCCATTGGAAAGGAACTAGGGTTTTGGCTCAAGTGAAGTCTTTCCACTCAAGGCTCATTCCCACACTATCTAAGGTAAGTTTTATGATCATTCCATGTTGTTTAAGATATTGAGAGGTTGAAAGACTTAGATTATGAAAGGAGATAGAAAATGGGTTATAAAGATGAGAATAATGAGATTTTGAGTAGTAGCTTGGGATGAGTCATGATTCTTGATATATTGTGATTATGATTATGCTATAAATGATATTAAGGACATGGGATAAGCATTATATGTGAGAAAACATACTAGTATACTACGACCATGATTATGGATGAATTGAAGTGAAATTGTGGAATGTGGGTAATGTAGATGAATGAAGATTGTTGGTTATAATGTTGTGAATGTTATTACAGACGTTTGGGAATTGATATATGATATGAGGAAAGTTGTATAAACTAAGGAAATGCTGCCCAATTTTCTCTAGCTTTAGTAAGCACGTTCATATAATCGATTAGCTAATGTTAATGCGAATTCTCTTGAAGGTAGAAATGTGAGCATTGAAGGAGAACAATCAAGCGATGGAATTGTTAAACGAAAGAGGTATGTAAGGCTAGTCCCTTCTTTCTAAGGCATGACTCCTATGGCATGAATCCTCCTATCTTTCCATGATTTTCCTACATATCGGAAATTATGAGTCTACGATTATAAAGAGCTTCATACAAGATAAAGAAAAGAGATACGTTACGAGCATGACAATACTGATGATGAATCTAAGTCTAGAAGTCCTAAAGCTCATGATATGACATTCCTACGAAGCTAATGATCCTTATATGATTCCTATGATATTATTTTCCCTACCTCTCCATGACTTTCTTACATTCCGGGAACTATGAGTCAACGTTGATAAAGAGCTTCTTATGAGATAAAGATGAGAAATATGTCATGAATACGATAATAATGATGATAAGTCTAAGCTAGAGATTCTAAAGCAAGATATGATGTCCATGAAGTTAATGATCCTATTTACGATCCCTTGATGTTGTTCATGGTGTACACTCACCTTAAAATGGTAGTCCTTTCAAGGTGAGATATGATGATTATGATCACTCCATAATGTAATCGGGGGTTCACGACCTTACGTCACCCCGACATAGCTATAGTTGCCTTCAAGTTCTAATGTATGTTTTAACGATAAATGTATGATGATGCTAAGTTTATGATAAGGTTACGATAAGCTTATGATAAGGTCATGATGATAATGATAAGTCTATGATGAGCACATGATGATACGATTTTACCATAAGATGGCCGATGACCGCGACATGATGATACGATTCCACCGTGCCTAAATGGTCGGGCATGTCACCGCGAAGGCGGGCTGCATACGATTCCACCGTGCCTAGATGGCCGGGCATGTCACCGCTAAGGCGGGCTGCTTATGATTACACCGAGCCTAGAGGGCCGGGCATGACACCACTAGTGGGCGGCGTATGATGGTTACCCGGACGCGGGTTAACGATGATGGTATATATACGATATGGTGATGTATGTGCTATGACGATATATGTACTACGATTATATATGTTATATGTATGAAATGCATCCACTCTTAAAGGTTAAGCAGGTTATGTCTTCATCTTATGTCTTATGATTTCTCTATTATGTTCATTTCATTCATGCCTTACATACTCAGTACAATGTTCGTACTGACGTCCGTTTTCTTTGGACGCTGTGTTCATGCCCACAGGTAAACAGGGAGGAGATCCAGACTCGTAGGAGCTGTTAGCTGGCCTTGAGAGCACTCCATTATTCCGGAGGTGCCATTGCTTATTGTTTTGTGTATATGTATTTTTGGCACGGCGGGGTCCTGTCCCGTCCCTATGTCTAGCACTCTAGTAGAGGCTCGTAGATACGTATGTGTGGGTAGTATGGTCTCACGATGTCCTTATTGTATGTATATTATTTTGATAGCCGAAGGGCTTATGTATATAAAGGTAATTATGTTCAAAGTGAAAAATGGTTTTCCTATGATTTGAGTATAAGATTAATGAATGAACGAACTTGATGTGTACGATGGGTAATGGTATGAGCGGTGCTCGGTGGTTAGCCCGGGTACCCGTCATGGCCCCTAGTCGGGTCATGACAAAAGTGGTATCAGAGCAGTTCAGTCCTAGGAAGTGTCTACGAGCCGTGTCTAGTAGAGTCTTGTTTATGGTGTGTTGCGCGCCACATCTATAAACAGGAGGCTACAGGGCATTTAGGATGGTTACTCTTCTTTCATCTCTAAGATCGTGCGATAGAGCTAAGCCATAGGAAATGAGATTCCTTATACTAACCCTTGATTGCAGCAGAAGAACGGTATTGACAGAAGAAAGTGATTGATGACATTGAAAGTTACGGAGGTAAGCCCCTTCGTTGAGGCTACGTTATCGGAATATGTATTTATATGATAATGGATTGGTTGTCATAGAGGTAAGTCGGTGTAAGTACAACAGAGGAATTGACTAAAGGTATCTCTTGATGATAAGTTCAGTTATAAGTTTGTGAACTAAACAAATTGAATGAATCAGAACAAAGGTAAGCGACGGTACGAAAGATGTGTGTCGAGTAAGGTAAGAATATTGAGGTATGATTGAAATGTAAAGCCAAAGGATGAAAGGGAAAGTAAATAGGAAGGGATAACAGGGCAGATCGCTAAAGGATCAGGTACATCTCGAAGTGTGATATATGAGGTAAGTTTCGACATCTTTGTGCTTTTACTTGAAAGTGGGAGCCCTGTGTGGCTGAGATATGTCATACATATATATTGGCCCTGTGAGGCATTTTTGGTATTTGCTGCGTGCAGGTTTTGGGATAGTAAGAAATATAGAGGAAACTCCGCCGAAATTTTCCTAGAATCTAAAGGAGATAAGATATAAGCTTGTAATATGTCCTAACGGGAAAAGATGTTGTGCAAAAAGTAATGGCAGGACGAGATTAAGTTAGGAGTATCGTTAACAACTACAAGAGATGAGTTAAATACTATTGAATTGATAGTAACGGTAATTATAAGATCGACATTGATACGGTAAAGAGAAATGCTAGAGTAAATTAGGGAGACTGGTAGTGCTAAAACACGGCATAGGAGAGGAATGGTAACTCCAATAGAGTGCGATACTGGAGTATTGATTGGATGGATAAGCACGAGTAAGATACGATAAGTCTATTAGCAAAATAAAGTAACAACATGACTGAGGCAGGGGTATGAAATACGAAGGGGTATAACGAATGTGAATCCATTGGTAAAACAACTTATATGGTAAGTGTAATAGGGCTGATTAGAAAGAGTAACAGGTTGAGTATGCTTACTTCGCAAGGTTTATTCTATTTTACGAGCAGACTTGCGAACGAGGTAAAGAAGTGGCACTCTATAGCGTTGATTATGATCAAGATATAATGAGAGCGTGGCAAGAACTGTAATACAATGTAAGTAAAGTATAGTGAGGAAACGACTAAAGATGTGACATGTTCTATATGAATAAAGAATGAATGCAAGTGTGAAACCAGTTAAGCGAGCCATGGGGCGAGAGATAAGAAAGCTTATAAGACCTTGTTAGAAAAATCCAAAGATAGAGGTTTCGCAATGACAAAATGATAGCAAGCAAACTTGAAAAAGGAATCAGAGAAATGTGATATGGCAAAGTAGTAGTAGTTTGTGATTTGTATAATCGAGAGCATGAGTGATATCTTTAGCTGGATGTAAAAGACCAAGACTACAGAAAGATGAATAACGAAATAGGACGATTGTTAGGAAAAGGATCAACACAATAAGGATGAGAGGGGATGATCAGAATGAACAGAATAAGTTTTGGAAGCGAAGAATGGATTGTACAAAGGTAGTATATTCTAAAGGACAAAGCGGTACTAAGTTAAGAATAGGGTTCCTCGTGCGAAGAATAAAGGATTGATTATAAAACGGGAGGAAATAAGATAAATTGAGGAGGAAGGAATGTAAAGGAATAAGAATGGGAATAGAAAGAGAAGGAAATGCGCCGCAAAGTACGCGCGCTTAAGAAGTAGTCGTGTTATGATTAAAGGAAGATGCATCTCCTACGAATATCCTATACCAAGTTAGAACGAGTAAAGTATATGAAGTAATGAGTTGAAAAGAAAAAGGTGGCCATGAGTTATGAGTTTACCGTACGACGATAAAGCGATAGAGCAAAGCTATCATCAACGACAAATACAATATGATTATGATTGGTTTTGAAATCAATGTTGAGTGCAACACAAGAGTAAAAGAGTATGAGGCATAAGGGGTATTAGTTGCGCATGAGACTTAGGCCCTGGAAAACAAAGATGACGTTACAAGTGAACTTTGAGCACCGAAGAAGAGGGCAAGTGACATTGCATGGATGGTATGGATAACTAGACATACTACTATTGTGAGCATCCCTATGGGACAAAAGTTGTTAATTGGAGCGGATTTAGACATTGACTCATAACTACCAGATGAGCTAAGTAAAATACATCCTTGTTCGGATTGCTATGTCGGTTGTATTACTTGATTACAAAACTGCAAGATGAGTATGTTAAGACTTCACACATGAATTATCGTAGCTATAAATTATGGGAAACGGCATGAATAAGATGTAGTATAGTAAGGGATATATGAATTCAAGATTTGAAGGTGAGGCAACGGATTTGAGAATGGTACAAGTAAAACCCTTAAAGGGGGGAAGCGAGTAAAGAGAATACAAGTGTAGAGATTGAAACGATGGACCCTAAGATGTGACAGATATAGACTCTAAAACAAAGAGTGAGAGTTACGCAGAAATGAGTCTAATAACTAGTAAATAAACGAACACGAATTGAGCAGGCATCTGAGACTGTACTGGAAATCATTCGCGAAGACCTTGAACCACGTGACATTGAGAGCAAATAACTCAAGGGATATTGTAAAAGATAGCGATGCTATATTAGAATAGAGGCAAAGGCACTAACGGTAGAGTCGTTGTTAATGATATTGCGATTTATAAGCGACAATTAAGAAAGGGACCTAAGGTTTTCTATAGTAGAACATAAGATATGATAATCAAGGGAAAATAAAGGAAGGAAGAGAGCATGACGAGATAAGTTACTACAGATAGACAAAAGAGTTTTGGTATGTATGACACCGAGCCTTGTCGTGGCCGGGTATGCGAAAACCACCGAACCTTCAAGGTCGGGTATGCTATGGATATGAATATGGACACGAATATGTATACGGATATGGATACATGTATATGTATAGATGTGTATGTACACGAATCACGCAAGAACGATTATGTAACTTGCAAGTATTTATACGTCGCCAATGAAACCAAGTGGGTACTTAAAAAGAGGAGTAAGAGGTAAACAAGAATAGTGTGGTCATGATACTCCGGGTCAGTTGAAGGAAAATATATGGTGAATTGAGTTGAAATGTTGAGTTGGGATTATCGTTAAGGATAAATAGGACAATTACTTGGAATATGATATAAGTACATGCTATATGCTTCCTACGGTAGCCCTGGGGTGTGACAACTTACGAATGCAATAAGATCACTGAATGAAGGGGGGCTTTTACCAAAAGAATATTACGCCTTGGAATTTTCATTTTTGTACCATTATGGTTATAGCAAATTTTCGACAGTTACCAAAGGGTTATGAAATTCTCAAAAATTATGAGGCCTTTGAGGAAGTCAACGACGGACACCTATGACAGGACACCTCGGATTGAGTTTATCTAGACTCTACAGATGTGGGTCAATACCATTATCGTGGTCATAGGGAAGAAAGGAAAGCGGAAGGGATTTGTAAACCATGTGGAACTTAATACCATTATTGAGCAAGAAAAAGGACTGATGAGTCCGAGTATCAACGAGGATTATATCAGGAAAGCGACTCACTTATATCTCTTGAAAGGATATTTCTGAGGAATCGGGGAAGTATTGCACCCGAGAGTCATTACTAAGAAGAAAAACTCATTTTCAGCTATTCAAAGGGAATGATATAGATAGTGTGTGTTAGAGGATTAAAATGATGGCTCCCAAAGGAGGTTCAAGATGAAACGCTGTTGCCCCAGGTATGCAATGCAATACCTTACTTTTAATGCTTTTGGTCGTGTATGGCCATATTGTGTGTTGTGGTGTTGTAGCCCTGAGTGGCAGTGTTATTTTGGACTGTTGTGACAGGATGGTAGTGCCATATTATAGGGAAAACTCTGGCAAAATTTTCGTAGAATCCCCGATAGCTTAACATTCGAGGACGAATGTTTTTAAAGGGGGGAAGAATGTTACACCTCGAAAAAATTTTCATTGATGCACAGTGGATAGACTAACGAGGGGCATGAAGTATACGATGTTTCAATAAGTAAGAAATAGCATTGGATGATCCTAATTGAGATTTCGAAGGCATTCGAGGTAATAGAAGAAAGTTTGCCAAGAAAGGCAAGGCATACGTTATGTATCGGAAAGGATTTATGAGTAACGAATTAATGATGACTTAATGATGTTTTGGAGAAGAGCTATAATGTCCCTTAGATTGTTAATGAGGTGTTAAACAAGTGTTAAGAAGGTTCCATAAGGATTGGAGATCAAACGAGTCGACGAGAACGAAATCGGAATAGCTAGGCATTATACGGCCCAACATACTGGCTGTATAAATTATACTGGCCGTATGTTAGGCCGTATATTTAGCCCAGATTGGCAGCATTCACTGGACCAAATCTACGGCCAGACATACGGTCAGTATAATTTATACGGACCGTATGTTGGTCCGTAGAAACAAGACGGGACAGATTGTGTATTATTAATAAGAGATCCAGTTCATTTCATTTCATTTCCCCTTCTCTCTAGAACTCTCTAGAACATTTCTCCACACTTCACCTACAAGAATCCAAGAGAGAGTAAGGATCAACTTCATCAAACCAAGGAAATCAAGTGTAAGAAACTCATTAGAGTTCATCCAAGTCAAGAAATTCCATTGGAAAGGAACTAGGGTTTTGGCTCAAGTGAAGTCTTTCCACTCAAGGCTCATTCCCACACTATCTAAGGTAAGTTTTATGATCATTCCATGTTGTTTAAGATATTGAGAGGTTGAAAGACTTAGATTATGAAAGGAGATAGAAAATGGGTTATAAAGATGAGAATAATGAGATTTTGAGTAGTAGCTTGGGATGAGTCATGATTCTTGATATATTGTGATTATGATTATGATATAAATGATATTAAGGACATGGGATAAGCATTATATGTGAGAAAACGTACTAGTATACTACGACCATGATTATGGATGAATTGAAGTGAAATTGTGGAATGTGGGTAATGTAGATGAATGAAGATTGTTGGTTATAATGTTGTGAATGTTATTACAGACGTTTGGGAATTGATATATGATATGAGGAAAAGTTGTATAAACTAAGGAAATGCTGCCCAATTTTCTCTAGCTTTAGTAAGCACGTTCATATAATCGATTAGCTAATGTTAATGCGAATTCTCTTGAAGGTAGAAACGTGAGCATTGAAGGAGAACAATCAAGCGATGGAATTGTTAAACGAAAGAGGTATGTAAGGCTAGTCCCTTCTTTCTAAGGCATGACTCCTATGGCATGAATCCTCCTATCTTTCCATGATTTTCCTACATATCGGAAATTATGAGTCTACGATTATAAAGAGCTTCATACAAGATAAAGAAAAGAGATACGTTACGAGCATGACAATATTGATGATGAACCTAAGTCTAGGAGTCCTAAAGCTCATGATATGACATTCCTACGAAGCTAATGATCCTTATATGATTCCTATGATATTATTTTCCCTACCCCTCCATGACTTTCTTACATTCCGGAAACTATGAGTCAACGTTGATAAAGAGTTTCTTATGAGATAAAGATGAGAAATATGTCATGAATACGATAATAATGATGATAAGTCTAAGCCTAGAGATTCTAAAGCAAGATATGATGTCCATGAAGTTAATGATCCTATTTACGATCCCTTGATGTTGTTCATGGTGTACACTCACCTTAAAATGGTAGTCCTTTCAAGGTGAGATATGATGATTATGATCACTCCATAATGTAATCGGGGGTTCACGACCTTACGTCACCCCGACATAGCTATAGTTGCCTTCAAGTTCTAATGTATGTTTTAACGATAAATGTATGATGATGCTAAGTTTATGATAAGGTTACGATAAGCTTATGATAAGGTCATGATGTGTCTATGAGGTGTATGATAATGATAAGTCTATGATGAGCACATGATGATACGATTCCACCGTGCCTAGATGGCCGGGCATGTCACCGCGAAGGCGGGCTGCATACGATTCCACCGTGCCTAAATGGCCGGGCATGTCACCGCCGGGCATGATTCCACCGGACATGTCACCGGGCGGGTTGCTTATGATTACACCGAGCCTAGAGGGCCGGGCATGACACCACTAGTGGGCGGCAGATGATGGTTACCGGACGCGGGTTAACGATGATGGTATATATATACGATATGGTGATTTATGTGCTATGACGATATATACTACTGATTATATATGTTATATGTATGAAATGCATCCACTCTTAAAGGTTAAGCAGGTTATGTCTTCATCTTATGTCTTACGATTTCTCTATTATGTTCGTTTCATTCATGCCTTACATACTCAGTACAATGTTCGTACTGACGTCCGTTTTCTTTGGACGCTGTGTTCATGCCCACAGGTAAACAGGGAGGAGATCCAGACTCGTAGGAGCTGTTAGCAGGCCTTGAGAGCACTCCATTATTCCGGAGGTGCCATTGCTTATTGTTTTGTGTATATGTATTTTGGGCATGGCGGGGTCCTGTCCCGTCCCTATGTCTAGCACTCTAGTAGAGGCTCGTAGATACGTATATGTGGGTAGTATGGTCTCATGATGTCCTTATTGTATATATATTATTTTGATAGCCGAAGGGCTTATGTATATAAAGGTAATTATGTTCAAAGTGAAAAATGGTTTTCCTATGATTTGAGTATAAGATTAATGAATGAACGCTTGATGTGTACGATGGGTAATGGTACGAGCGGTGCTCGGTGGTTAGCCTCGGGTACCCGTCATGGCCCCTAGTCGGGTCGTGACACAGGCGTATGCACAGACTTTGGAGGATAGTAAGCGTCAGTGGAGGACAGAGCGTGTGTGATCGGTGTCATAGCAAGAGAGCTAGATCATTAGATATTGCGGGTGAGTTCAGAGGAGGACAGAGACAGCAGTATTCCCGTTCCACTCAGCAGGGAGTGCACCTCCATGGGTTTCAAGCCCGGGGTTTGATCGGTCTTCTTATTCTGGAGCGCGCCAGAGTTCCAGAGCTACGGGCTCTCAGCACAGATCGGAGTTAGGCTAGGTGAGACCACCTTTTCCATGGTGTACCTAACGTGGTAGATTACACTCTGGACAGTGTCGATTGGGATTAGATGCTTGTTATGCTTGTGGCCAGCTAAGTTATATGATGAGGGAGTGTCCATCGAGAGGTGGTGTAGGTATTTTTCAGCCTACAGGGTCCGTAGCTGGTTCTTCTTCATCTAAACGCCCTTAAGGGCACGGTTCTCAAATACCAGCAGGATGTAGTAGAGGAAAGGGTAAAGCATCTGGTTCTAGCGGTCCTCAGAATCGCATTTATGCATTAGCTGGTAGACAGGATCATGAGTCGTCTCCTGATGTTATTACAGGTATGTTATCATTTTCCTCCTGTGATGTATATGCACTGATTGACCCAGGTTCAACCTTATCATATGTTACTCCATTTATTGCTGGCAAGTTCGGTCAAACCTTTTGAGGTATCTACGCTAGTTGGTGACCTAGTCATAGCTAGGCGAGTGTATCGAGGTTGTGTAGTTATAGCTTGTGATCGCCATACCATAGCAGATTTGATTGAGTTAGATATGATCGATTTTGATGTTATTATGGGTATGGATTAGTTCGATTTCAGTTTCTAGACGCGCCAGTTTTAGAGTGGAAGGGTAATGTTTAAAATTAAAACGAGGGGGTAGGTTTATTTCCTACCTTAAAGCAAGCAAAATGATAAAAAAAAAGGGGTACATTTATCACCTGGTTCGAGTTTAGGATGTACAAGCAGAGTCACCGGCCCTTTGATGTCCCTGTGGTCAATGAGTTCCCAGAGGTATTTCTAGATGAGCTTCCAGCCATTCCGCAAAAGTGAGAGATTGATTTTACTATCGATCTATTACCATACACTCAGCCGATATCCATTCTTCCTTATAGAATGGCACCTGCAGAGTTAAAAGAATTGAAGAAGCAACTGAGGGATTTACTCGAGAAGGGCTTTATTAGGCCCAGTACATCACCGTGGGGAGCACTGTATTATTTGTGAGAAATAAAGATGGCTCCTTGCGAATGTGTATTGATTATAGGCAATTGAATAAACTGACTATAAAGAATAAGTATCCACTTCCGAGGATTGATGATTTATTTGACCAGCTGCAGGGTGCCAAATATTTTTCGAAGATAGACTTGAGATCGGGGTATCATCAAGTTAGGGTGAAGGAGAAGGACATTCCGAAGACGGTATTCAGGGGGCACTATGAGTTTCGCGTTATGTCATTCGGGTTAACTAATGCTCCAGCTGTATTCATGGACTTGATGAATCGTGTATTCAGACCCTTCCTAGATGTGTTTGTGATCGTGTTTATAGATGATATTCTTGTTTATTTTTCTTTAGCACCTGAACATACGAGATAAAGAATTATATGCAAAGTTTTCTAAGTGCGAGTTCTGGTTGAACTTTGTGGCTTTTCTTGGTCACATTCTTTCAGATGAAGGCATTAAAGTGGATACTCAAAAGACTGTGATGAATCGGCCAAGGCCCACGACACCAAAAGAGATACGCAGTTTCTTGGGTCTGACAGGATATTATAGGAGGTTCGTAGAAGGATTTTCTTCTCTTTCAGCCCGTTGACCAAACTGACTCAAAAATCAGCTAAGTTCCAGTGGACGGACGCATGTGAGCGGAGTTTTTAGACATTGAAGAACAAGTTGACCTCAGCACCCGTTTTGACTCTTCCAGAGGGAACAGAGGGCTATGTAATATATTGTGATGCTTTAGGTATTGGATTGGGATGTGTATTGATGCAACATATTAAGGTTATTGCTTATGCTTCTAGACAACTGAGGAAGCACGAGAAGAATTATTCAACTCATGATCTTGAGCTACTTGCAGTGATCCATGCCTTGAAAATGTTGAGGCACTACTTATACGGTGTCCACGTTGATATCTATACTGACCATAAGAGCCTCCAGTACATCTTTAAGTAGAAAGACTTGAACTTACGTCAGAGGCGATGGCTACAGTTGCTAAAGGACTGTGATGTTGATATTCTGTACCATCCTGGAAAGGCCAATGTAGTAGCCGATGCTCTTGGTCGTAAATCCATGGGTATCCTGTCATATGTGCATCCAGTGAAAAGGAAGATAGTCCGTGAAGTTTGTCAGTTAGCTAGCCTTGGAGTTCGGTTGCTAGACTCAGGTGATACAGCAGTTACTCTTCAAGACACAGCGGTGTCATCTTTGGTAGCTGAGATAAAGGAACGTCAATATGAAGACCCCATTCTAGTTCATTACCGAGATACGGCTTCTCAGAAAGAAAAGACGCCCTTTGTGATCTCAGGGGATGGAGTAGTCAGATATCGAGGTAGATTGTGCGTTCCTAATGTTGCAGGGCTTCGTCGGCAGGTTATGGGGGAATCCCACTATTCTCATTATTCTATTCACCTAGGCACAACAAAGATGTACCATGATATCAAGGGACTGTATTGGTGGAATGGTATGAAGAGGGACATAGCGGAGTTTGTCGCTCAGTGTACAAATTGTCAACAAGTCAAGATAGAACACCAGAAGCCCGAAGGTTTATTGCAGGCTATTGAGATTCTAACAAGGAAATGGGAGGTAATTAATGTGAATTTCATTACAGGTTTGCCCCGTACTCGGTGAAAGTATGATTCAATATAGGTCATAGTTGATAGGCTTACAAAGTCAGCCCACTTTTTGCCTGTCAGAACTTCTTATTCAGCTGAGGATTATGCGAGGCCCTACTGTAGAGGGATTTTAGGACTTCATAGTGTTCCTACAGCCATTATTTCAGATAGAGGGGCACAGTTCACGGCTAACTTCTGGAGATCTTTTCAGAATGGATTGGGGACTCAGGTGAGTCTTAGTACTGCATTTCATCCGCAGACAGATAGACAAGATGAGCATACTATACATACACTTGAGGATATGTTGAGAGCATGTGTGATTTACTTCCGAGGTATCTGGGATGATTATTTGCCTTTTATTGAGTTTGCACATAATAACAGTTACCATTCTAGCATTCAGATGGCTCCTTATGAGTCCTTATATGGGCGGAGATGTAGATCACCCATAGGATGGTTTGATGTTGGAGAGAATCAGCTAGTAGGCCCATATTTAATACAACAAGCGGTTGACAAAGTGAAAGTGATTCAAGAAAGATTACTAGCAGCACAGAGTCGACAGAAATCCTATACAGATAATCGGCGGTGTAAGCTAGAGTTTGAGGTGGGCGATTGGGTTTTCCTGAAGATCTCACCTATGAAGGGAGTGATGAGATTCGGCAAGAGGGTTAAGTTGAGCCCTCGATACATTGGGCCATATAGAATCATTCGCACAGTGGGTAGAGTAGCATATGAGTTAAAGCTACCTTCTGAGCTGAAGTCTGTACATTCGGTATTCCATGTGTCCATGCTCCGTAAGTGTATAGGAGATCCCTCGAGAATTGTACCAGTAGATGATATCCAGGTGACCGAGCAGTTATCATACGAGGAGACCCCAGTGGCTATATTAGATAGACAAGTTCGTCGATTACGAACTAAGGATGTGGCTTCTGTTAAAGTGCTTTGGAGGAATAATAATGTTGAAGAGATGACATGGGAAGCACAAAATGATATGAAGACCAGATATCTACATCTATTTTCATCTTCTGAGGAGGTTCAGACTTCAGGTATGTGATATACTTATGGCTACTTTATTTTAGTTGTGTGAGGCTATGGTTGTTACTATTTTGTGTAGCTTTGTGATTGGTCGTGTGTGGCATGATTTTAGGTTGCTGTGTACAGGTTGGATTGGTATATCTACAAGGGAGACTCTGTCGAAATTTTTATAACCTATGACTTGTATGAACATTCGAAGACGAATGTTTCTAAGGAGGGGGGGGAGGGAGAGAATGTTACGCCTCTCATTTTCGTCGTAAGAAAGTCCATGGCTTCCTAGTGGTTGATACCTTTAGTATGGAGATCCCTACCTGAGTTTTTGAGATATTAAGTGCCTTACCTCGCGTATACCATAGTGCCCGTATATTTTCCTTGCAATACGATAGGATTATAAGTTAAACGAATCGAATAGACGTGAGTAGGAGCGACTCAGGAAAATCTGTAGAAATCAGTCTTCTTTGACGGGCCGTCGTTACGTCGACGAGCCGTCGAAGTGCTGTGGCTCCTGAAATTTCAGGTGGAGATAGAAGGAGCACGTCGACGCGCTATCGACCCTCCCGTCAACCCGCACCGCTGGAACTTTCTTGTTCCACTTATATATATGAGGCCTCACATTTTAATTCCTCATTTTCATTCCCAAAATCAAAGGAAACCTAAGATATTTCCTCTCAATATTTCCTATCCAATTAGAGGAATTAGCAAGATCCGAGCCCCGTGAACCCGAGCTAGTGGAAGGAAAGTTGTTCCTAGGGTTCCATTGAAGTTGTTGAGTTTTAGAGTTGGAGCTGAAGTTTGATTTTTGGAGTTCTAGTCCCTTCAAGGTATTTATATGATACATACCTTTGTGTTTGAGTTAACTATCAAAAATTTTAGTAGTTTAAGGTGAAAGAAATGGTGTTGTGGAGACATAACCTAGTTTGTTGATATGGTTGCCTTGTGGGCTGATTTTAATTAGAATTTTGGAGAGATTATTACTTGTTGATGTTGCCATATGATGTTGTTGTTGTTTTTGATGATGTTATTGTGGATGTTTGGGTTGAATTGGAAATTGAGGGATTGTTAAGTTTACAAAGGAGATATGTCTGAAATTCGTTAAGTTCCTTTCGTGTTTGAATTGGATAGTAAGTGATGTAAATGGTCTAATTATGGCCTATTCTATCTTGATTATAGACTTATGAGTTCGAGAAGTAGACGTTGGACGATTACGTACGCTTCGAGGTATGTTAAGGTGCCCCTTTTATTCTTTTGGCATGATCTTTATCATATGAACGAACAAAGTAAGCGAGCGAGTTCCAAAGACTCTACTCCTAGATTGTATAGCGTTCATCATATCCTTGATTTACTATGTTTTATATCTATGGCTTCCAGAGATCTTATGTTTCCCAGAGTAGTTCAGAGTATTCTTTTCTGAGTCTCTCATGCATTTATTTATATGTATGTATTTTCTCACACTGCGCCGCGCTAGAATCGGCCGGGCAGGCATGTAGATGTGTACACCACTGCAGTGGGCAGCTTATGAGATTACTACAGACGTGGGATGACATAAGATATGGATCGGGCTGTTACGTTCCACAGTGTCAACAAATATACTATATATATACATATGATTATTAAAAGAGAGCATGCATATCATCCGCCGCAGAGGCATTATCAGATATTGAGTTTAGCTTTCATGTTTCAGATACTTTTCATGATTCTTATGTACATGTTGTTCTTACGCTTTACATACTCGATACATTACCCGTACTGACTCCCCTATTGCTCAGGGGGTTGCGTTCATGCCCGCAGGTTCAGGTAGACAGACCGGCGGTCCAGCTCAGTAGGATGCCCACCCAGCGGCAGTAGTGCGCTCCACTTGGTTCGGAGCTGCAGTCTATTTTTAGTATGCTATTTTGATATGTATATATATATATATATATATATGGGTATGACGGGGCCCTGTCCCGTCCTTTCTATAGCTTTGCATTCTATTAGAAGTCTGTAGATAGTTGGGGTGTTGGGTAGCCTTGTCGACTCTTATTCTTTTGGTGTATAGCATATGTGGCAGCCTAGTCGGCTTGCACTGTTGTTTTATATATATATATATTTATAGGTGGTTGTAAGTTCTTGATGCCTAGTTCATGATGTTGTTCTTGCAAGAGTCAGTATAGTTCATTTACAGGTCTTATATGGGCCACGCTGTCATTCAGTGAGATCCAGGTATAGTTATAAGGGTGTTTGGTTAATAGAGGTCAGGCACTCGTCGTGACTCATCGATTTGGGTCGTGACAGGAATCTCATGGAGTAGGCATCGGGTTACTCATGAGGCTTAGATGTGGATCCTGTAACAAACTCTGCACTCAAAGGAAGAAATCACTATAACAAACTCTTCACTCAAAGAACGAAATCACTCTAAAGCTCTGCAAATCGCCCACAACACTCTCTAGGTTTTGATTTTTTTTCAATTGAAAGATTGGTTTGAAATTGGGAAAGATATAAGGTTTCTATTTAGCGATTCTTGCATTGAAGATACCTTGTTCGTAGATGAGGACTCGCCTCCGCGAAGAGTCGCTCTCATACGCGGAGCCACTTGACACCTCACATCCTCATGTCCGCGGGCCAAGTCCCACAGAGGCGAATACATGTCCGCAGAAGTGGGACACTAGAAATCAACAAAAATCTAGTTTTTCACCAAGTTCAACCTAAAACGCGACATCTATCCGAGACCTCCCAGATACAAACCAAATATGCATTCAATTGTTAAAAGACGCTACGAACTCACCCGTGCCCTCGCAATTCCCAACATAGCTCATCTTGACCCGGTCAAACCCCAAAACCCCAATATCAAGTTTCCAACCAAGCGGCCAAAACTCTCCTTAGCGTCTCGGCAACCAAACTAACCACCCCACGAAGTTATAAACAACTCTTCGGACCTCATGGAATCGACAAAAATCTCAAAAAGGTTTGTTTACCCAAAAGTCAACTATTTATCAAAAGTTTTCACTTTAAGCCTCTCATTTCCTCAATTTTCAACCAAGACTCGCCTGACTACCTCGGGGACCGTTCCACCCATACCAACAAGTCAAACATGCTTTAACAGAGCTAGGGCAAAGGTCATCAGGCGCAATCAATAAAATGGCTAAACGACCAAATGGGTCATTACATCAGAAACTATTTAAATAACCGTTCATCCTCGAATGGAGAAGAAGTGGAATGAAAGAAAGGTACCTGAATCGACTAAGAGCTAGGATATATGGTATGCATATCGGACTCAGTCTTCCAAGTTGTATCCTCAACTGGACGGTGCTTCCATTGCACCTTAACTGAAGCTATCTCTTTTGATCTCAACTTTCTAACCAGCCGGTCCAATTTGGCTACCGGCTTTTCCTCGAAGGACAGTATGATCAAACAACATTGAGTCCTAATGTTTGAGTGATATTTATTCAACATAGATACATAGAACACTGGATGGTGGCAAATCTAACTCATAATCCACCTCATCGACACGACGAAGAATCTCAAAGTAGCCGATAACCCTCGGGCTCAACGTGCCATTCTTCCTAAATCGCATCACACCCTTCATGGGTGAAACCTTTAACAGAACCTGATCACTAACCATGAACTCCAAATCTCGAACCTTTTGGTCCTCATACTCCTTTCACAGCCGATCCTCTAAAATCAGAACTGACTCCGCTTGAGTCTCTTGATGTCATTATAACCATACCTCTGAACGAGATCGATTGGTTCCACACATATCACCCTAAACAACACAATCCTTTAGATGTAGCCACAAATCATTGCCCATTTTGTACCCGTAAAATATTCTTATTCTACTAATCTTTCTTTCACCTTCCAAGGTCGTCCTTCACCCCAAGATTCCTTAGAAACATGCAGACGCACACCACAAGCCCAAATCACGACTTTCTTTTGCCCGAAAATAATCCTTGCTTTATCAGAGAAAATTCTAAGTAGTTCCATCAAGACTGATCTTATCTGAGCCGATTGTGCAAATTCCAATTCTTTTAGTTTCATTTCATCGAGCTGAAGCTACTGAATCGTCTTCCAACTATTCCGTTTCTCATAAGTCTTCAAATATCATCCTACACGCCTCACCCTAGAGCTTACCTTGCCGTGCCAAATCTATAAAAGTCAACTGGTCAACCCAAAGACCTCTCATAACCATTTGTGCCTCGTCAAAACATCACCAAGTATCTGCGCAGACCATTAGAAATGCCCGTAAGACTGCCATTAAAAAAATATTATCAAATCTCCTCTTACCTCCAATAACACCTGGTAAACCTGCCTTACCTCTACCCCGAGCCAAAATCTATCAAATCTTTAGATATGAGTTACTCAAAAAGCCATAAATCTTCTGGTAGTATATCCATAAATTACCCGGCATTAGATGCACGAACCTGATCCAGTTCTAATGCACCTTTCCCTAAATGTCACCAATGATCATCCGAACTATCTCGAAATTTTTCTAATATGGTCCGTAAGTCTTCCATAAGTTTGTGGTGACCCAATCTTATTGTTTTACCTGAATACTCACCCTCGGTCTGTCGATCCCAACCTTATAAGCCAAAAATTTCCTGAGTCGTTAATCGAGCATTGATGAACTATACCTTATGACTTTATAGCTTCCTATTCCTTAACTTGCACTAGTCACCCAAATACAATAACTTAATGGAATCTAATTACATCGAACTCTCCTCCTTTCACTTTCACTAAACTCGTTCATAATCCCTAATACTCGAATGTAAGGCCTATGGCTCCGGACTTCATCTTTCACAACCATCAAATCTATGAGTGTAATACCCGATTATACCCTTAGCAAATCCAGAATTATCAAGTCTTATAATCCATGTGCCTTTAACACCCAATTACTCTCAAGTCTTTCGTATTCGAAATACTTCACCATACTATCTAACCATCATTTCGACACAAACTGCTACCACTGACATAGTCTTACCTCAAAATTATACCCTCAACTTTCCATCATAACTATTTCTTCTTATCAATTAAATTTAGCCCACTCATTCAACGATGCCATGAAATTACCCACCTTGGTATTATATAACTCTCCACATCAAACTTGCCACACACGTCATCCAATATATGCACCTCTTGTATCATTATCCGCAAAGTCCTATAGCACTTGCCATACCCCATGTCGAATTGTCCATAGACTTCTTTCCTCAATCATACTTATCATCTTTACACTCTATCTGAAAGATATAATATACTATCACCATAACCCGTACGTGATTCAAATAGTCACGCTGTTGTAAGTGTGAGTCCTTTCCTTTTCTGAAGATGTACCTTACTACTTCCGACTCAAGATCACCCATGACTCACCTTACTTCCTCAATTCCCATATTCCATTTCAAAGTCACAATCACCACTACCAACCGAACATCACTCCAGCCTACTTAAGAGCATACCACGATATTATAAGTCTTACAAAATAGCCGAGTCAATCTTGAAGATAGTAGTGATAAGATTCAGCTTGTGGAAGACTCGAATTCAAAAAATAAATGCGCGGAAACTAAAAATGAAAAGAAATTAAAGATGAGAAGTGAAAAAATTGGGATGAGAATAGAGGGATAGAAGCAAGACCCAGTTAGGATTGGATTTATGGGCAAACTTGGATATATGAAATTCAATCTAAAAGAACCTATGCTATTTGAAATCAAGGCAAGAGAAATTCAAGTGATATCCACAAATGAACAACTCTTCATGAAATCAATGGAAAATGGGTTCAATAGCCAACAATGAAATCCAGCATGATTAACTATCACTAACACTAGATTAGCACTAAGTCTACCAAACAAACTATTACTCAATTTAGAGTATTCATCTCAATTCAACATAATATAAGTAATGAAATAACTAAGTGTAGTATTTATACTACTATGCTAAAGAAGACTAGGCTAGTTATTACAAAAATACCCTTAATGAAATAAGGGCCTTGTTTGGTAGTCTTCTTTATGGATGATGGCTTAAATTTAGAGAATAGGCTCTTTGTAAGGCTAGCCACCATCGTTCCCCTCTGTCTTATCTTCACTCCACATGACTAAGCAATCATCCATACATTATACGCTCACCTAAGAAGCTTCTCAAAGGTCTCCAAGGACTCTTTTTGCATTAACATGGCTTGTAGGGATTGGAGTTCCTTTGGTCGGCCTCGGGTGAAGCAAATTGAATCATACGTGCTCCTCAAGATCATATCATCCTTCCCTTCTTGAAAAGGATTTGTCCTCGAATCCAAACCTTGCAAAATATTGGAGATAATGAGCACACACCCCCTCACAAAACACACAAGGTAATCATCATAAGTCAAATGATAATACCTAAAGTAAGAAAAGCATGTAACCAACACACTAAATGGCTCGCTTTTATGATATAACCAAGCATCATAAAGATCAAGAAAGTGTAAGTATCAAAATAATGCCCATGACACTTGGCTATTCAAGACATTTTGACAAAAGGGTAAATCAAAGGATCCAATGCATTTAGGAAAACAAGCATGCAAGTTCTCATTGGCCCTAGCAATCAAAGAGCACATGTCTCCCCTTAAGAAACAAGTAATATCCTTCATGGCTAAGTGTAATTTCACAAGCAAGCCCATCCCAAGTCAAGGGTCTAATCACTACACAAGCCCACCTCATGAAAGGAATCACTCCTAAGTCAACACCGGGGTCAAATACAAAGGTATTCCCCACACTATTTTGCTCACATATTCTACGCAAGCCCATAATGAAGTCAAGTAATAACACTGGAATAGAATCACATGATTTGATAGAAGCGCTTCTACTATACTCATCACGCAAAGAAGTTACCGCCATGGCTTTAGAATGTACCTCCATAGCTTTAGAAAGCCCATGAATAAGCATGAGACACGAATACATACCGTCCTTGAAGGAAGTACAAGCTGTGACTTTATACCAAATTGTTGCCCAATGAGTCCTCCTCCAATGGTTAGACTCTCCAAGACTCCTCCTTTAAGGAAACTTCACAAACAACTCAATCAAATAATCAAGTTTATTAAAAGACAAAATTTTCTCTTTAAGCTCATGGAATCTATGCCAAGCTTCGAATAGCATCTCCGCACCATTTAGGCTAGAAGATCTAGCATAGTCCTTCCAAAATGTAGGTTCCTTTCCGTGCACATTGCTCCCCTTCTTTAAAGGGCACTCACTTTCGAAAGATTTCTCCAAATTCGACGTTGATCTATCAAGTGGGTCACAAACCCTCAAGAAGAACTCTTCGTCATCGGGGATGGTGTCAAAAACTTCATCCACCCCATGCTTGTCATCATGACCAAGCACATCATCATCCCATAGTGGGTTACAAAACACTTTGTAGCCTCCAAGTCAACATTACCATACATCCCACTAGGTACATTAATTCCACAAGTCATGTCAACATCAAATAAGACATTACCGTTAAGGAGAGAAGAATTAATGAACAATGAAGAGTCAAAGCATGCAATCTTATTCTCAAAAAGGCAAATGTCACCTTTCAACGCATTTTCATTTACATGACTATCGACAAGATCAATTACATCAACATCATCACTAATTTGAGGGTCATTAAGTACATCATAAAGTTCCTCAATTTGTGGACTATCATAGCAAACAAATTAATCATCACAAGTATCCACACTAGTTGGACACAAATCAATCTCACTAGAAGAATCAATTCGGTCATCGCTAGGATCAACTAGTGTGTGAGCTATCAAATCACATGACAATGCACTAACATTTAAATCACAAGTGTCAAAATTAGGTGGCCACAAATTGAAGCACAAGAAGGATTAATTCAGTCATCAATAGGATCAACTAGTGTTAGAACACCCCTATCACCAACATCGTCAATGAGCTTTAAAGAACTAAGCTCAACACCTGGTAAAGACTCATTAAGCTCATATAAGGACAAGATATCATTCACACTCTATTCAACAACATGATCAATCACATCATTTTGGAGTGTTAAGTTTAGCTATTTTACCTTGAAGTGCATCTTTACCCTCGTTTTCAACTTTGGAGTCCATTTGCTCCTTCGGGAAGCATTCAACTACCTCATGAACTTTCAAAGTTTGAGGCTCATCATTCAGTTTGCTTACAAGAATACCTGTACCATCTTCAAGACAACTAGAGAAGAACGAAAAGTTACAAAAGTTAGGATTAGATTGTGACAACCCTCTCACATCACTCCTCACAACCTCTCTTTTTTCACCTCTAGAGTTGTCACTTTTCACTCTCTTACTCCTATAAATATTTTCTCTCTCAATGTCATTGGAGTTGGGACAAGTGTCAAGTATTCTTTGAGAAGGGTTGGGTGAATCCTTCACCTCTAGCTTCCATTTCGCTTCACAAGGAGTGGCTTTTTCTTCTTTCATTTGTTGCTCCTTGCGTAAGCGTTTCCTCATAAGGTGGAAATGTTCTCCCATTACTTTGAGCTCTTGGTCTATCCTTTCTAATTGTGACTATTCGAGATCATTCACCATAGGAAAGGTCCACTTGACTTGCTTCTTCTTTAGGGAGAATGGGTGGTAAAAGCAATCTCCCATTTTTGTCCACTATATACTTGTACCATTCTTGCTCGTATGGAATCCTATGTTCTTGGAACCAAGGATTTTCCAAACACAAGTGACAATTGTCTAGTAGAAGTACATCACACCAATTTTCCTCTTGGTAGTTTACACAGGTAAAGAGCACATTTGCGCTCCTATCAACCAAGTACCCTCTTTGATGATAGTAAGGGTTTTGTTTCATCACGCATTCTATACCCAATTCTTAAACCGCTTGAGGGTCAAGGTAGTTGTCATAGCTACCATCATCAAACATAAGGACATATCCCGCACTACCAAGTAGATTGACTTTCGTCTCAAGAATTCGCCTCTTTGGGTCTCTTCTTCCTTGAAACATTGCATTTCCTTTAGTTCCATCACTTACCAATAATTACCTCTTACCTTTTATATCATAACAATATTGAGAATATGAAACATTAGTATTATGATAAGAAGCATGATACATTGTATTTCTTGAAGTAAGAAATGTATACTCTCTTCTCTTTCTAGGACGACTCTGTCACGACTCAAACGGAGTGCCATGATGAGTACCCGGAGCTAACCTACCGAGAACCTCTTAGCATACCTCTCATACTTATAACATAGGTGGACCACGTGGCTAACTTATAAATATCATAAATCATGCCATATGTACAAGCTGACAAGGCTATCAAAAGATATACAAAGATAGTAACCACTGGGGTCACTGAACATCTAGCCCTACACATCTGTCAACGAGCCTCTATAAAGAGTACAAAACAAAATTAAGGACGAGACAGGACCCCACCATGCCTATATGTACACAAAAGAATAATACTAGCTAAACTGTAACTCCAAAACAAATGGAGCACTTCTGTGCAAACGCTGATGAAGCTGTCTAAGGATCCGGTCCATCTACCTGCCTACCTGCGGGCATGAACGTAACAACCATAAAAAAAGGACGTTAGTACGAGCAATGTACTGAGTATGGAAGGCATGCATAATGACATAATCAAGATATGGAAAGTAACATGAGATAAGAGAGATAACCTGCACATCTGGATGCCTCTTACGGCGGATGTCATGCATGCTTAGCTTTTAAAAAAAAAGAAGCATTTTCATACTATATATATATATATGTATATGTATCACTGCGGAACATGCAATCTGATCCATTTATCATATCATCCCGCGTCCGGGGCATCCCGCATCCGGGGTAACATCATAATCTATCCACTGCAGTGGTGTGCACATCTACGTGCCTGCCCGGCCGACTATAGTGCAGCGCGGTGTGAGAAAATTCATACATATATATAAAGCATGCATGAGAGCCCAATAAAAGCTATAAGTCCATCGGAGTGACGTAAGGTCGATAACCTCCGATTATCATTATGGAATCATCATCATTGCCATATCTCACCTTGAAAGAATAATTATCATACGGTGAGATCAACAACAATGAATAAAATCAATAAACATGAAACAAGCTCAATAACATCATAATGACATCAAAACTATAAGCTTTGGCATCTCTAGAAATGGAATCACATGATCATGGAGAGCACTTAGAATCATGAGTTTCTAGCATTTTGAAGAATAAGAATATTATGGATATCATGTATGGGGTCACAATAAGAGAATCATACCTTTATAAAGAAAGGGTTAGCCTTAACATACCTTTAAGTTCCCTTAACTACTTAACGTTCTCCTGCCAAGCTCGCAAATCAACATTAAAGAGGATTTACACTAAGGTTAAGTCTTGGTATCACTCATAAGTTCAAACTAAAGTAGCTAATGGGTTAGCGGGATTTGGGTAGCACTTCCCCTATTTTATTGACTTCCACCAAATTCCAAATCAACTCCCAACAACAATAACAACATCAACAAACTCCATAACTAGGAAGCTATATACAATTTACACCTAAAATAATCCAAAACTTCCTTCCAAGTTTCATTCACAACCAAAAATTATAACACAATGACCCATAACCTTTCCTACCACAATTTCCTTCACTTTTATGACTTATTAATCTCCAACTTAACTCAATATAAGAAAGAAGAAAGAGAGAACATACCTTAATCTTGAACGCTAGCTCCATAACATTGTTTCAACCCAAAAGCACCATAAAAATTAACTTAGGAGCAAAGGTCATCATCACTCATGGACTAGATTAGGGTTTCAAAGCTTGATTCTTACTTGAATTTCTCTTAATATATATAGGAGAGAGAAAATTTCCACGGACTGCGGTTCGACGGCAGGGTCGACTATTCGTCAACCAGCCGACTGTTCGTTGGCTCGTACCGTCGAACTGTGACATCCTCTGAAACTGGGAGAGGTTTTAGACGGGAAGGTCGACGACCCGTCGACGGTCTGTCGACTTGACCGTCGAATTGCTCTACTGCAAAAACTTAGATTTTTCTGGTTTATTTCGCCTCCAATCTTCCAATACTTGCCATACAAAACTTAAACTCCCTCATATGTGGGATAATTATGTAGAATCTTATTATAACCTTGACAAAAACCCCATGTACTAACTTCACGTCGGCTATCTTATGGAGAAACTTACCTTATAAAATACGGGGTTTAACATTCTCCCCCCTTGAGAACATTCGTCCCCGAATGTTAAATTCTTAGGGATTCTACATAAATTTTGCCAGAGTTTTCCCTGTAACTATATTCCTACCATCCTGTCACAACAACCTAGAATATATAATGCCTCACAGGGCTACAATAATATCAACATTCATAATGTCCCACACGACTAAGGAATCATAAAAAAGAAAGTATTACGCACCTGAAGACAGTGGTGTTTCTTCTTGAACCCTCTTTGGTAATGGAAATAAGTGTCGATACCTGGACTTCATATTTTCTTCAGCTTCCCAAGTCATTTCTTCTTTAGTCTTGTTTCTCCGTAGGACTTTAATTGAAGCTACATCTTTAGTTCTTAGCCTCCGAACTTGCCTATCTAGGATTGCAATAGGGACTTCTTCGTAGGATAATTGTTCGGTGACCTGAACATCATTTGCCAGTACAATTCTGGAAGGATCTCCAATGCACTTGCGAAGCATTGACACATGGAAAATCAGATGGACTGTTTCCAATTCTGAAGGTAAATATAGCTCATAGGCTACTTGGCCCACTTTGCTTACAATCTTGTAAGGCCCAATGTATTGAGGACTAAGCTTACTTTTCTTACCAAATCTCATTACATCCTTCATAGGTGATACCTTCAAGAATGCTCAGTCATTGACTCGGAATTCCAAATCTCGTTCGCGATTGTCTGCATAGGACTTTTGTTGACTTTGGGCTGTCAATAATCAGTCCTATATAACCTTAACTTTCTCCACTGCCTGCTAAACCAAATCTGGCCCTACTAGTTTAGCCTTTCCCACTTCGAACCATCCGATTGGTGATTTACACTTCTGCCTATATAAAGCTTCATACGGAGTATTCTGAATACTGGAATGATAACTATTGTTATATGCAAACTCAATGAGTGGAAAATGATCGTCCCAGCTGACTCTGAAATCTAACACACATGCTCTCAACATATATTCGAGGGTTTGAATAGTGTGCTCGGCTTGCCCATCAGTCTGGAGGTGAAAAGCTATGCTAAGACTCACCTATGTCCCCAAACCATCTTGAAAAGACCTCCAGAAGATAGTTGTAAACTACGTACCTCTGTCGGAGATAATGGATATCGGGACACCATGGAGTCGTTCTATCTCTCTGATATAATGGTTGCATAATCTTCAGCTGAATAAGTAGTTCTGACAGGTAGAAAATGAGTTGATTTCGTAAGTCTATCCACGATTGACCTTATGGATTCATGCTTGCGCTGAGAACGAGGCAAGCCGGTAATGAAATCCATATCAATTACTTTCCATTTCCAAGTCAGAATTTCAATAGCTTGTAATAGTCCCCCGGGCTTCTGATGTTCAGTCTTTACTTACTAATAGTTAGGACATTAAGCTACGAACTCTGCTATGTCTTTCTTCATTTCATCCCACCAATAAATGGACTTAAGATCATGATACATCTTTGTCGCTTTCGGATGAACAGAATGATGGGAACAATGGGCATCCCCCAAAATTTGGCGACGTAACCCTGTGACATCGAAAGCACATAATCTGTCTTGATATCTAAGAACTCCATCTGCTGAAATTCCAAATGGTGACTTTTTCTTCTAAGGGAAGCTATTCCTATAATGAATTAACATGGTGTTATGCCATATTTTTAACAGATTAAAACTAGTTCACAACTTATGACTATATTTCTTTTGGTTTTGCAAATTTTCAGAGTCGCCACCTAATTTTAGGAAATATTAGGAAACCATTTGTAAAAAAAATGTAAACTCCATTTTTAGTCTTTGAAACCTGCAAGATTCTAGGTAAGGGTTTTATTTACTCCGAGAAAAAGGTGTTAAGCATCCCTCAGAGCCTATCCGAAGACAGTCTTTAAACTCAGCTTAATTAACATTAGCGGGGGGCTATTTAATTATTTATTATTTATTATTACCTATTTAAAGAATTGCGGAAAAGAAACTACTCTCTCAAAACTATTTGTATAAAAAAAGAGGTTTTAAAGTAATTATAACTATGTGAGTAAATGTATATTCATAAAGGAAGTAGTTAATGCTAATGCATGCGCGAGAAAAATATGCATGACATTTCTTTTATGTAAGAATAGTATGTATAATATAGAATAAGAAGATATATTTTTTTTTATAAGAAAATAACGTATATATGTGATATGTATATCATGGGTAACTAAAAATAGTTATTGATGACATGATAGTACTATATAGATGCATATAATGTAAAGACGACCAAGGGAATTAATGGAAATAAAGTAGTATATGTATGGTACGTGTTTCAAAAAAATAATAGTATGTGGATATACTCATCGTAAAGGAAAGTAATTAATACGAGTTATAAATTATATGTACTGGGGATGTATATTGTTTACAAAAAGAGTACATGTGTATTTTTTGAATATTTGGGTATAAATAAGGTTATTGTATATAAGGACATAATATATAATGTAGAGTATGAAAATACATATTTTTATGAGAAAATAACATA